>NC_061801.1:8894626-9232711 GCF_021462225.1 Girardinichthys multiradiatus
AAAAATCACAGCAGGAAAAGATTAAGAGGATTTAAAGTGAGTTAGAAATGTAAAATGTCTGGCTGCCAAGGTATTTTAAAGCCACACAGAACTACATGTTTGTGGGTTTCCGGGTTTAAAAGAAAGTGTATTACTTCCCTTGACTATGCCATTGATCATCACACTTCAAGTGATCTGATCTGACCTGATTTGTGTTGTTCTTGACAAACCATAGTCCACTACCTAGAGCTGCTTTACCAGTGTCCACTATCATTAATCTACTGACAGTAAGAAGTTTGTTTTATCTAATTTCATCAAGAACAGCTGGGACTGTGTCTTATATCAATTAGAGTGACGCCCCATCATTAAGTACATATTTAATAGGCGTAAATGGAAATCTAAACACAAGAAGATATTTCTGGGGAATGAAGCCAATTAAAAAAACATATAAAAGAGTAAAATGAGAACCAGTCAGTTTCTGTTGTAGATAAATCCCACCCTATTTGCAGCGTTTCCTATGAAACCCTCCTTACCTGCATCTCAAGGGTCTTCTTCTCATTAGTCAGCTGCTCCAGCGACAGAGTCGTTCTCTCCAACTTCTCAGTAGCCTAGAACGCATAATGAGGAAACATTTAGTGTCCCATAATACAGCATGATATACACACCACATGCAAAAGAATTCAAACCACTAGAACTTTCTCATACTGTGTCATGTTACAACCAACAGCTTCAATGTGTTTTATTGGGACTTATAATAAAGTAGTGCATAACTGTAAAGGAAAAGGATATCATGTAGCTTGCATTTGTTTCCATGACTTGTGAATCAAAGAATAATTTTTGTTCTGTCACAGATGCGCCAGCAAGACGTGCATCAACAATTTGTCCTCTTTTGAACTCTGATATGTCACCCATAATGTTGTGTGCATTTCAATATTTTGAGCAAAACTGTGCTCTTACCCTGCTAATTGAACCTTCACACTCTGCTCTTACTGGTGCAATGTGCAATCAATGAAGACTGGCTACCAGGCTGGTCCAATTTAGCCATGAAACGTCCCACACTAAAATGACAGGTGTTTCAGTTTCATTGTCCAACATTGGTTATTAATATCGACCCAGTTTTACTTATCAGACCAATATGGTAAAAAATGACGGCTGATACCAATGTTAATGCTGATATAATGTGCATCCCTAATATTTTCCATCTACACGGCAACGGAGACCAGGACATTAACAAACCATTACATTATGAAAGCCGTTCTCAAATTGTGCCATTTTAAGAGAAAACATGCGCTGTTTCCGTGTACACGGACAGTAGAAATGCAACAGTGCTTTTTTGTTTTCACCAGAAAACATTGTGTAAACAGGGCCCTAATTACCTCCTCATCATGCAGTCCGGTTCAACAGAGTCCTGTTAATGACCACATTATTTTTATTCAGGTGTGCGGAAGCAGAGAGACTTCTTAAAGTTGCAGGACAACGGCTGATAACTCTGGCTGATAACTTTGAATAAGCATTTTCAAAATAGTACAGAATAAAGCCACTCAGCATTTGACTCACCATCCACCATAGTATATATAAATACCTGTATTTTTAATAAACACTGAAAAAAACTCATTGTGAACCCATTTATAAAGTGCTGATTTGTACATCAAACATACAGGTTGGCACATTTGTGCCGAAAACAAAATGTACACGCTCAACTCATTAAAGGCAGCAAAAGCTCCTAAAATTAAACCCTAACCCTAACCCTTCTTTTGATCAAGGCACAGAGCAGAGGTTACTTCACTTTAACATCCATTTGGAATGAGTTTCACGAAGCGAGAGTCAGACTATAAAAGCTCTGGTTTAAGGGAACAAGAACACGTCACTCCATATTACAGCTAAATGCGCTTTCTATGCAGAAACCATAAAAGCAGAAACCTCACAGCTGCATGGTAACAGAAGCACCTGCACTTTCAGTTTGAACTGTTTTTGTTTATAGACTCTTCTGCACCAGCAGTAAAAATGTCTGACATCTGCAGAAAGAGGCAATAAAATTAGACTATAAATAGTCTGTGCATTTTTGACCATTTCCTCATTGTTAGGTTGTTAGATCTTGTATTCTTTAGTTTAGTTACCTCTGTCCATTATTGTTAGGTGCCTTTGAAGGTTCATTCTTTTATGTTTTACCCCCTGGTTAATTTTAGTGTTTATGTACATTTTTGTATTAATATTATCCTGCTGAATTTCCTCCCTGTGTTTCTCTCTGTCAGCTCCTGCTCATTTTCTCTTCTTCCTCAGCTCTCTCAGCTGTTCATCTTCTCCTGATTACCCTCACCTGCTTGCTCTGCCTTTCTCTTCACTATCTCTAGTATATGAATTGTTCTTTGCTGGTTTCTCCTGTTAGCTTACCTTCCTCGTGTCTGTTGTCCTGTCTTATGGTCTGAGGTTTTTGCCCATTAAGTTTCTGTTGCTCTGCCTGGTTCTCTGCCTGTGTTTCAGGCCCTGTTCCTGAGTTTTGTAAGCTTTATTTTGCCACGACCACATTCTGCATTTGGGTCCTCCTTCAGCGTGATGTTAAAACATTCAAACCATTCAGGTGAGTTTGTGGTAATTTTTTGCAGGTGACCTTTTGTCCCAAATATCACAGGGAAAAGGGCAAAAAGAGGATGCTTTCACAAAGGATTTGAACATACTGCTCTGGGAGCAATCCTCTACATCCAAAATATACCTATAAGGTGACCTTTGGACTCACCTTAAACAATAAATGCTAATTCAAAGCAATAAATGTTTCACTGCTCCAAAAATACCTTATGAAACCCCAAACCTTAACACAACCAGTAAATAGCGGTAATGGCGGTAAATTAAAAGATAAGAAGCTGCTCATATTTAGATGTCTACTGATGTGTTGGAGCTGATTATTGGGGCTACAAAAGACTGACTTTCCATGTCTTTACATGGGGAAAATCTGAACAACATATATTGGATTAAAAGTCTAATTTCCAAACAAAATGACGGGTTCACCTGAAATAGTCGAAATAGCCATAAAAAGATGTTTATGGATGTCCAGTGTTTAGATGATTAGGTTTACAATGTTCTCCCCCTCACATGTTGCTATATTGTGAAGTGTCAGTGGATTTGGGTTAACCCGGTGCTGTATAAATAGAAGCAAACTGAACTGACTGATAGCTGATTCTACAACATTTTTCCATCAGTGCCCTTCTTTAATCCAGAAAAGGACGGCCTTTGAGAACAGAAATAGGAATGAGAGCAATGTGTGCATGTGTGTGTTAGTAATGTTTTAATGACAGCCTGAGGTCACAGTTAGCCTTAACATGGCAGAGTTTCCATGGTGCTGAATGGACCTACATAGAAATTCGTATGAACCAAATCTAATATGCAGAACATTCTAAAAGGCTACTTTAACATCCAAAATATGTATGTTTATTTAGTTCTGCCATTTTATAAAAAGGTTTCCCAATTCCTAGCCAATTCCATGCCACAAAAAACATTAAATCAGCCAGAAGCCAAAAAGAGTCAAGAGAAACTAGAATCTGATTCATCAACTCTACAAACTGCATCAATAGTAACAAAATTCAGAGCTGTCCTATTATAATCAGGTTTGTTTCTTGTAACATGCTCAACTCCAGGGGAAAGAAGATAGAACGTTAAAGTGAAGAGTTCTACTTTTTGGTGCCTCAATAAAACCACAAAGTGGTTACATTAAACCCTTAAAAAATACATATCCTCTGTATTACAATAATTAATTCATATTTAAATAAAGATAAAGTGACTCAAGTGGAGCTGTGCTGTGAACTAGAACTGTATGAACAAAACTAATAGCTGATCCTAGAACATCTCTGAGTGAACTGCTTTTATCTTTATCACCGAGTCTGAAAGACTGCAGCTGTTTCAGAGGTTTTCAGATTGCTCTGAGGAAATGGTCAAAGCTAAGGCCAGCTTCTCAGTCCCCAAACTGAGTATTGATGGTGGTGATTTTCACAGTAAGGTCAGGAGAGATGCTTGTTTAAAATGGATGTTTCCGTCCCTTTTTCGATGTTTTTGTATCGCTAAGATACAAACAGCTGTTTTTGGGACCTGTTTTGTAAAGTTTACATCACAGAGTTTGGGTTTGTTCAGAGTTTTTAGCTATTGACTGCTTGTGTTCTTGGATCCGCAAAGGGACAGTAGACCAAATGTGGCTTTTGGCTACAGTGCCATCCACATTTGTTAGCACCCACTGTAAAGATGAGTTGAAGGCCTTAACATAAATGTATGTTTTATTGAAGTAATATAATCTCATGATTAACTATTTCAATGTTAGTGCATTTATTTAGTAACAATTTGCAAATTAACAATTCCTATAAAACAAATGTAACTGAAGCATTTCTCAGATTTATACTCAACCCTGTAAGTCGACCAGAGTGTCTAGGAACCTTTAGTAATCTGTGACGTCCTGTTTCAATAATTAAAAAGTTAAATACAACTGGAACTGTGACTAATGAAGCGGGACAAGCAGCACGATGGGTCTTGCTACCATCCATTGTAAAGTAGGATGGTAAAGGAGGTACCTCTGCTAAAAAGAATCCTTAGTCTCCATAGGAATTTACTGTAGGGCTTTTGTACACATCTACAACAGGGGTGCCATTAATTATAGAGCATGTTTGATACAATATACATGATGTACCTTGTTTCTGGTAAACAAATTCCAGAACAATAGAGGATTTATTTTCCTAAAGACGCAAAAAACAGTGGCATAACAATTTATTCACGACGGCATACAACTTAAATGCTTAAGTAAATCACTTACATTTTGACTGTGTTAAATCTAGCAGTTGTGGTAAAGTAATTGAGGTCATTTTTACCAAGTCCATGTATGCTCCTACCTTTGTCAGCTGGGACGTGACATTCATTTCTCTGCTCCGATTTTCCTCGTTCAGGGTTTGGAAGTCCTTCTTTGACTGCTCTACACTTTTCTCCATCTCTGCCAGAAAACAGCGGGACAAAAAAATAACTAAATCAGTCGTCAATTAAATTACACAGGAGAAAATTAACTATTAACCACATAACCGGCAGACATACAAGTGGTATCTTTACCTTTCATGGTCTTTGCCATGGTCCTGCTCTCCTCCTCAGCAATCTCCAGCTTTTGTCTCTGAAATGCAGAACCATCAGCATGATTACATGCTAATCACTTACACAGCAGCATTCCTGTACCTTGAGCTAACTGGTGAATAATGACGGGCTCCAGAAAACATGCAAGGTTGTGGATAAAATCCCTCTGTTAATGAGGCGATTTTCACAATGCCCACAAGCAAAACACCTTATGGTAATAAATGTACGTCTGGGCAAAGATTCAGTTTTGACCCAAAACAAATGGCTGTTCATTAGTAAGATGACAAGCAAACAAAGGTTGTTCTTATTTACTTTAACCATATGTTCAATATGTTTTGACATCTTCACCACATTATTATAAATATATCTAGGTTCAGTTTTTTCCTCTTCTAAATGGATCATAAAGTCCAGAGAATGAGAATTTGCTAAGAAAAATGTCTCTATTAGTTTGTCGAAGTGTCTGAGCCATGAAATCAGTTTGCATGCCCCCATTATGTAAAGCTTATAAAATCAAAGTGTGCAGATGACTACATCTAAAAAAGACAAAGGAGGGCCACACATCTTAGGGAGCATTAAGAAGTTCTGCCCCCAAAGGGCAGAGGGAGTGTAGGGTCTCAGAGCATTCATTTCAGTGAGGACCTTAAGGGAACCTCTGTTATCTGAAAGTCTGATCAGAGACCTTTCATTTCACAAACCGTTTGTGTTTTCTTCCACTGATCAGTAAGGAGCATGCCTCATAATTGCTCGGTATGGAAACTGTTCAGCAGCAGCTGTCGTGGGAATCCATGGGGAGTCCAGTAAGAGAAAAGGATTACTGAGGAATCTGAGAAAGAACATGCAACTAAAATCATATATCCAACCTTTTTTTTTTTTTTTGGCCAACAGACACCTGTGAACTGTGCTCCGATGTTCACACTGAAATCCAGATTTGGGGATCAGTGAAACTAAGAGGTTTCAATATTATTAAAGATTTTAGCAACTAATGATCAACAAAATATTGCAGCGCTCTAATAGCACAAGACAAAATCAATAGTAAACAGCATCCTTATTCAACATTTCTATCAACATCACTCCTAAATAAAGGATTCAAGTCTATCCCGTAACATCTAATTTGTTTTCTGACGTCCAGCCAGTTCTAATCCACTAAAATCCTATAAATACCAGCACAGAAAAATGAAACAAGCCTTTCTAAATGGTAGCCATCTAAAAACTGTGATCCAGATTGTTTTAAGAGACCCCCAATGGTGAGTAGCAAACAACAAAGCAGACAGGCTAGTGCCTATCTCTAGCAATCAGTGGGTGGAAGGCAGGGTGCACCCCGGACAGGCCAGCAGTCCATCACAGGGCGACACAGACACACACAGGACAAGTATCTGCATTTTAGTAAGCCCAGTTTTGGGCCTGCACATTTTGTATGAACACTTTAACTTTCTGAATGAAAATATGACTATCAAATCAAGAACAACTAGAACATGTAATAACTTAATTCCTCAGGATGTAAGCTGCAAGCTCTCAGTAACATGCACAAAATTACAGCTCCTTTTTAATCAGCTGGGGAAGAGAAACATAGTTTAATTTCTTTATATTTTCACATTCTGATGAAATTACGTAAAAATGCGAACATACAGCTATTAAAACTTGTTATTTATTTCCCTGTAAATGTGGTAGTTAATGATTTAGATTGATGATCAGTGTTGGGTTCAGCTTTCCTCATATTTGAGAAAGTGCTTAAACGTCTAATGATATTCAGAAACTTGGATGAACTGTGTGAACCTTATCCTGGAATCATTTGGAGTACATCGTGCATCTAAGTTTCCTAAAAACAGACTCTTCAACATATCTGAATGAAGAACAATGGCAGGAATACTGCTGTGCTTTATGTTTCATGCCTGGGACCGGCTGCAGTACACTCATCTTTTGATGAAAATATCACCTCCGTTTTTAATAATTGTCATAATCTCCAGAGATTCTTAACTTCTTACCAGACTCGACAGCTGCTGCTCCAAAGATGTCCTTTCTTGTAGCACAGACTGAAGCTCTTTCTGTTTTCTTTCCAGGTCGACGCTCAGCTCACTTATCTGTTGAGATATACCAGTATTGGGCCATAATTACATCCTATGACAGTACCATTAACGGTCATATATAATTTTTGATGTTTACATTAAGACCTGACACCAGAGCTGTAAGATATATGAATGACATCAACACTTCTAGCTTTACCACCCATGTTCGCTGGCTACTATGTCTAACCAGCAAACGATGTTGTGTTCAAGGTTTAGCTGCAGCCAAGCTCAACACAGCAGCAGTGCTGCTAATTCTCTTGTCCACAAACCTTTTTCTCCTGAGACTGAACCTTGGCCTTGAGGCTGCTGATCTGCTGCTGCGACAGAGACACAGCATCCTCTTTCTGCTGGGAAGCCCGGAGCCTGAGCTGGAGGTCCGCCACCTCCCTCTCCAGCTCCATGATCCTGGAGCGCTCAGACACCGTGGCCACCTGAAGCATAAACAGGACAAAGGCGGCATGAGGGCGCACAGGGTGCCCGACTGAGGAGATTAAAAGTAAGACCTTATGGTTTTATGCTGAGGTGTAAAACCTTCAAATGATTCAATTAAAAAAGGCTCAATTTGTCTGTCAAATAAAAGCCATGAAAAATCTACAGTGAAGCATTAATACTCCTTGAATAGTTTTAGACTTTTTCAAGTTGCCATGTTACAACCACAGACTTCATATATTATTCCTGTCTTATTGGGGGATTTTATGTGACCAATCAACACAAATTAGTGAAGACCACCAGTGTGTAATTTAATCCCAGTATAAATCCAGCTGTGCTGTGAAGGTCTCAGAGGTTAATTAGAGAACATTAGAGAACAAACAGCTTAATGAAGACCAAGGAACAAGCTGACAGGTCAGGGAGAAGGTCATGGGTTTGTTCATCTCAAAGCCTGTAATATTGGCTGTCCATCTGAACTAACAACCTGGCAAGGGGAGATTAATAGGAGAAGCAGCAAAGATGCTTATTGTGATTCTGGAGGAGTTGCATAGATCCACACCTCAGGTGGCACCACCATCATGTTTCTTTCTGGAGAAGCATGATGGTGGAGGTGGAAGATGGATACAGCAATGTAGTAGGAAGTTTTCTTGTGGGCTATAAGACTTGAGACTAGGGTGGAGGTTTGTCTTTCAGCGGAACAAACGACCCTAAACCTACAGCCAGAGCTACTATTGGTTCAGATCATATTCATATATTAGAATGGCCCAGTCAAAGTCCAGACCTAAATCCAATTGCGAATCTGGGGCAAGACGTTCATGTTCACAGATGCTCTTCACTCAATCTGGTATTTTTTGCAAGAATGGTCATAACATTTAAGACTATGGATGTGCAAAGCTGGTAGAGACATACCCAAAAATGCATAATTACAACAAAATATGGTTCTACAAAATATTTACTCAGAGGGCCTGAATACAAATGCATGCCACACTTTTCAGATTTTTATTTGTAAAAAGAATGAAAACCATGTATCATTTTCCTTCTTCTTGACAATGATACACTTCTTTGTGTATCATATTATATGCCAATAAAATACAGGTCCTTCTCAAAAAATTAGCATATTGTGATAAAGTTCATTATTTTCCATAATGTCATAATGAAAATTTAACATGCATATATTTTAGATTCATGGCACACTAACTGAAATATTTCAGGTCTTTTATTTTCTTAATACGGATGATTTTGGCATACAGCTCATGAAAACCCAAAATTCCTATCTCACAAAATTAGCATATCATTAAAAGGGTCTCTAAACGAGCTATGAACCTAATCATCTGAATCAACGAGTTAACTCTAAACACCTGCAAAAGATTCCTGGGGCCTTTAAAACTCCCAGCCTGGTTCATCACTCAAAACCCCAATCATGGGTAAGACTGCCGACCTGACTGCTGTCCAGAAGGCCACTATTGACACCCTCAAGCAAGAGGGTAAGACACAGAAAGACATTTCTGAACGAATAGGCTGTTCCCAGAGTGCTGTATCAAGGCACCTCAGTGGGAAGTCTGTGGGAAGGAAAAAGTGTGGCAGAAAACGCTGCACAATGAGAAGAGGTGACCGGACCCTGAGGAAGATTGTGGAGAAGGGCCGATTCCAAACCTTGGGGGACCTGCGGAAGCAGTGGACTGAGTCTGGAGTAGAAACATCCAGAGCCACCGTGCACAGGCGTGTGCAGGAAATGGGCTACAGGTGCCGCATTCCCCAGACCTGGGCTACAGAGAAGCAGCACTGGACTGTTGCTCAGTGGTCCAAAGTACTTTTTTCAGATGAAAGCAAATTCTGCATGTCATTCGGAAATCAAGGTGCCAGAGTCTGGAGGAAGACTGGGGAGAAGGAAATGCCAAA
Source organism: Girardinichthys multiradiatus (assembly GCF_021462225.1). Classification (NCBI taxonomy): domain Eukaryota; kingdom Metazoa; phylum Chordata; class Actinopteri; order Cyprinodontiformes; family Goodeidae; genus Girardinichthys; species Girardinichthys multiradiatus. The sequence goes on from NC_061801.1 coordinate 8,904,091, forward strand.
ATGCCAGATGTTCAGTGTCAAGTACCCACAGTCAGTGATGGTCTGGGGTGCCGTGTCAGCTGCTGGTGTTGGTCCACTGTGTTTTATCAAGGGCAGGGTCAATGCAGCTAGCTATCAGGAGATTTTGGAGCACTTCATGCTTCCATCTGCAGAAAAGCTTTATGGAGATGAAGATTTCATTTTTCAGCACGACCTGGCGCCTGCTCACAGTGCCAAAACCACTGGTAAATGGTTTACTGACCATGGTATCACTGTGCTCAATTGGCCTGCCAACTCTCCTGACCTGAACCCCATAGAGAATCTGTGGGATATTGTGAAGAGAACGTTGAGAGACTCAAGACCCAACACTCTGGATGAGCTAAAGGCCGCTATCGAAGCATCCTGGGCCTCCATAAGACCTCAGCAGTGCCACAGGCTGATTGCCTCCATGCCACGCCGCATTGAAGCAGTCATTTCCGCAAAAGGATTCCCGACCAAGTATTGAGTGCATAACTGTACATGATTATTTGAAGGTTGACGTTTTTTGTATTAAAAACACTTTTCTTTTATTGGTCGGATGAAATATGCTAATTTTGTGAGATAGGAATTTTGGGTTTTCATGAGCTGTATGCCAAAATCATCCGTATTAAGACAATAAAAGACCTGAAATATTTCAGTTAGTGTGCAATGAATCTAAAATATATGAATGTTAAATTTTCATCATTACATTATGGAAAATAATGAACTTTATCACAATATGCTAATTTTTTGAGAAGGACCTGTACATTATAATTTGTGATTTTAAAATGACAACATATGAAAAAGCATAGCTGTCAATGCTTTGGCGAGGCACTGTATGTGAATTAATTTCTGTCCCCCACCTGTGTAAGTCCACCTGTTCATCCAGCCCTATTACACCCAGCTGCTGTTTCACAAATGTTTATTTTTTCCAAGCAAAGTCAATGAGCAACTATAAAGTTATGAAGAGATCCAGCATATATGTGTAGATGCCTTTCTCTAGCAACAAGAGCAGCTAAAAAATATCAAAATGTTTGAACTTCTTTGAATTTTGTTGTCGTTTCATGTTTCAATGTGGAAAGTCTTAGAAATAATGATTTCAGTGTATGTAAACAGCCGAACCATTGTATTTAAATTGACATATGATAAAGAAATCAAAAAGGATTTAAGAGCTTGTAAAACCATCTTTAACTTTAAAGTTATTTTCTGACTGACTTTATCGGTATCTCTTCTTTGCAGCATCACTTTAATTCAATAAACTGTGTGTTTTATATATATATATATTCAGCCATTTTACTTTAGAGCTGAGGTTTTGTTTGAGATCATTATCCTCTTGATGAGACAGTTTTGCCCAAGCTTCAGCTGTCAGACAGATGGGCTCACATTTTACTCTGGAATATTCAAAGGACTCAATGTTAGACTCAATGATTGGATGGAATCCAGGTCCAGTGGCTGCAAAACAAGCCCAAATGATCAGCCTTCTTTTTAGAGAGAAGAGCATTTTTTATGGCAATCCTTCCAAACAAACCATATTTGTACCCTGGAGAGTCTGAAGTAGAACTCTAGAGCAGCATTATTTCTGAACATTGTCTGATCTTGAGAGTAAATCAACTAGGATGTGAATTCGTGACAAGACTGTCATCTCTCTTAAATGTTTTCCAAATGTGAAAGATCTTTCTCACTCTACAATGACAGATGTCAAGTAGTTTGCGAATGGCCATAACATATTTCTGTCGGATGGGCAATTCAAAGAAATTACTGACCTCTTTCCTTCTTGGCATTGGGTCAAAGTAACCTATACAGTCAGTATAACCTGCAGATGATTAATTTATTAAGTGCCCTAATTAGAAGTACCTGGCTGCCATTTACATTCTTAAATTATAGGGTGTACTTAGTTTATCACACAGCTTTTCAATTTTGGCTTTATTTTTATTTAACAAATAATAACAGTGTTGTGTCTGTTTTGTCTTTTGTACCCTTCACTTTAGCTTTAAATAACTTTAGAATCTGGTGAACACCAGATCGTATTAAGAACCTGAATGTCTGAGTTTGGACCCTTGCAGACCACGATGAGGAGAGACCGGTCCTGGGGGAAAATGAATGTACTTTTAATAAACACATGGATAAGACGGGCAGCATTCTGCACAGTGTTGGAAAGACGTCAGGAAGTACAGGCATCAGTGGAATACTGCTAGGATTTTTTCATGTACTATTTTTAATAAAGTTTACTAAATGTATTAAATATACAGAAGGAAAAAAAGTGAATTAAGACAGGATGTACAAATTTTCTTTTGTATTGAGCCTCTTGATTTTAGAAATCTTAGTTTCAGCTTATCACCCCACAGATTATGTTCCTGATCTAAACATTTCAACTCTGTTTAAAAATCTTGCTCTTTTTACAAAAAGTTACAGACTTGACATAAAACAAAATAACAAAGACGACCTGCAGTCTAAAAAAAACATTCTAAATTTAGTTTTTAGTTTTAAACATATAGAAGATGAATAGAACCAAAAAGAAGTTGAGAAAAATCAACCACAGTTACTTGTTTTTCAGAATGAAATACTACCTTGATCAGAGAACCCATAGGTGAGTAGGGACAGGTTAAAGTTCAAAGCATAAAGAATGTCTTCTACATTTATCTTAAAGCCACCAGGTCCCATGCAGTTTTTTTCTGCTTTTTAAAATTTCAATAAAATTTGAACTTTTATTTCACACATGCAACATGACATCACCTCTTCTTCTCATATAAATAATTAAACACTCCTCATGGCAGGTGGGCTAGACAAATATTTGATCACTGTTCTTATATCTTCTTATATTATAGTTCCATCAAAGGATTTGGAATCAGCAGGTCAAATTTTTACAAAAACAGGAACAATTTTCCCATCTGTGCATCTCTATACATTGTTTGGATCTTTTTGGATCAACTGGTTAAAATAAGATGATTATGGAAAATCCAAGCAAATAGAACATAAAGATAACAAACTTATGTTTTTATGTGGGATTTGCTGGCAAGAAGAAAATGTTACCAGCCATATTTTTGGCTGATTTTGCAAAGGTATCTCCAAACAATATCAGCTAAACTCATGCACACATGCATATTGTTCAGATAAACCTGGGTTGTAAGAGAAGCTACATGCAGATGAGTTGTTAATGTCTCTATGCCACAGCGGTGGACAATTTCCATAGGGCCTCAACACTGCAGTGCTTTTAATATACACTGTGTATCATTAATAAACCTAGTGGGAAAAGACCGTGACTCAGCCCCGGTGTGGGACTGCAAGTGCCAGCATTACCCTAGTGTCCTCTAAATCCCTCTGGAGTTTTTCAGCTTTGGTCTTTTCAAAAAGCAGGCTCTGCTCAAGCTCCTTTATGTGGGCATGCTCCAGCCTGGTCTGCGTCTGTTAGTAAGAAAGAGCAGGAAGAGAAGGAGAACAAACACCAATGCAGCACTGACATGCCAGCTTTGTGCAACGCACAGAAAGTATGATTTAAAAAGAAGAGCAGTGAGTGAAACAGAAGAATTCACAGAAGGTTGGCAGCATTTTGACTTCTGATATGTTCTCAGTTAAAGTGACTTATCTGCTCATTTATATTATCTTCTCTTGCACTTAGCATAGGAACCCAACTAATTTAGGCACTAATTAATGTCTACTGTAAAAATGAATGCAAACAGCACAAGCACAGCTGAAGATGAAGGCAAACAAGAATGGTGAAGATAAAAACTTCCACAAACAAGCATGTTAATGAACAGATAATGGGTGGATGATGCCATCACTGAAAGATGAAAGATGGTAGAGACATTTGAGAAGAAGAGTAACCCAACCCCTGGATGAATAAATAAAAGGGAGAATAAATGATGAGTCTGAACAGGACAGAATATGTAGGATCCAAAGAGTGCAAGAAAAGGAAAAACTTCAGTCTTACTCATTATTTAAAGGAAAATGGAAAGCAACTTCAGTGTTACTTGATCTGGAGATCCACTAAAATAGTATTTTAGAGCTCACTAACACAGAAAGTGTTAAAAGTGTGATGTATTGTCACACTCTGGTGTGCGGAGAATTTATTTTAAGGAGGTATACCTCGAGGTCTCCTTTGGTGATGCATGCCTCCTCTACACGAAACTGCAGGTCCTCCACTTTCCTGTCAAAAAATTACAAAACCATTAAAAAAAAAGTAAAACTTGAAAAAGAATGATCTAAACAACCTTTAACAGAAAAAATATTTTAACGCTTGTTTTCATGAGTAAATTACATGGTTCAAAACCTTTTCTCTATTTTTTTAATTTAATTTCCAATATTGTTTTCTTTTGTACCAATGTTCTCTTCCAACCCAGATTAAACTGGAATATAAATTGTGACCAAACTATATTTAATGTAGACTGAACTTTAATTGAACTTTATTTTTACTGTAAAGCCCTCTGAGGATACATTTCTTGTGAAGTAGTGATTTTTAAATAAAACTAAAATCTAACTGAATCACAGACACACTAGATAAGTCTTTAGAATTACTTGGGCAAGTTAAAGAGTAACGATATTTTAATCACAGAAAACACTGAGAAAAGAGCTTCACTTTGATGAGTTTGGTAAACTGAGTACTTTGTTGCTGCTTCTGTGGATTTAACATTGTACATAAACAGCCATAGTCGAGTGAGGCAGAAGGAAGGGCTCACCTCTTCTCCTCCTCTAATTGGTTGAGCAGCTCCACTTTGTCTCGATCAGCTGCCTCCACCAGAGAACGCAACTGATCCAGCTTGGCCTCCATCTCCAGTGCATACTGTAAAATACACAATAAGCAGGAGTCTATGGCATGACGAACGCCAAAAACTGTACAGAACAGTCTGAGAGACCACAGTCAATCAACATTGGGAAAAAAAAAAACAACTCCAAATTCATCAACTGGGACTCCTCAAGATTTTGTACTCAGTCCACTGCTGTTCACTCTTTTAACACAGGACTGTAGATCCAAAAATGAGAAAAATCGGATCCTTATATTTGTGGATGATTCCACGGTAATGGAACTCATTTATTGCAATGACAAATCAGTGTATATGGTAGAAGTCAAACTGCTACAGGGGTTGGACAATGAAACTGAAACACCTGGTTTTAGACCACAATAATTTATTAGTATGGTGTAGGGCCTCCTTTTGCGGCCAATACAGCGTCAATTCGTCTTGGGAATGACATATACAAGTCCTGCACAGTGGTCAGAGGGATTTTAAGCCATTCTTCTTGCAGGATAGTGGCCAGGTCACTACGTGATACTGGTGGAGGAAAACGTTTCCTGACTCGCTCCTCCAAAACACCCCAAAGTGGCTCAATAATATTTAGATCTGGTGAGTGTGCCGGCCATGGGAGATGTTCAACTTCACTTTCATGTTCATCAAACCAATCTTTCACCAGTCTTGCTGTGTGTATTGGTGCATTGTCATCCTGATACACGGCACCACCTTCAGGATACAATGTTTGAACCATTGGATGCACATGGTCCTCAAGAATGGTTCGGTAGTCCTTGGCAGTGACGCACCCATCTAGCACAAGTATTGGGCCAAGGGAATGCCATGACATGGCAGCCCAAATCATCACTGAGCCGCCCCCATGCTTCACTCTGGGCATGCAACAGTCTGGGTGGTACGCTTCTTTGGGGCTTCTCCACACCGTAACTCTCCCGGATGTGGGGAAAACAGTAAAGGTGGACTCATCAGAGAACAATACATGTTTCACATTGTCCACAGCCCAAGATTTGCACTCCTTGCACCATTGAAACCGACGTTTGGCATTGGCATGAGTGATCAAAGGTTTGGCTATAGCAGCCCGGCCGTGTATATTGACCCTGTGGAGCTCCAGACGGACAGTTCTGGTGGAAACAGGAGAGTTGAGGTGCACATTTAATTCTGCCGTGATTTGGGCAGCCGTGGTTTTATGTTTTTTGGAGACAATCCGGGTTAGCATCCGAACATCCCTTTCTGACAGCTTCCTCTTGCGTCCACAGTTAATCTTGTTGGATGTGGTTCGTCCTTCTTGGTGGTATGCTGACATTACCCTGGATACCGTGGCTCTTGATACATCACAAAGACTTGCTGTCTTGGTCACAGATGCGCCAGCAAGACGTGCACCAACAATTTGTCCTCTTTTGAACTCTGGTATGTCACCCATAATGTTGTGTGCATTTCAATATTTTGAGCAAAACTGTGCTCTTACCCTGCTAATTGAACCTTCACACTCTGCTCTTACTGGTGCAATGTGCAATCAATGAAGACTGGCTACCAGGCTGGTCCAATTTAGCCATGAAACCTCCCACACTAAAATGACAAGTGTTTCAGTTTCATTGTCCAACCCCTGTATATCCCCGGTGCAAGAGGCAACAACCTGGTGCTTAATGTGAACAAAACAAAGGAGATGATCATAAGCTCCTAGAGCTCACAACCTAAGCAAACACCCTCCAGCACCAGCAGATATGCACTAAAGAGAGTGGATAGTAACTCGAAGTACACCTCTCTGATGACCTCACCTGGTTGAGGAACATCACTAGGATCATGAAATTGATCGGAAACAAACCTCCCTCTCTCTTAACATCCTGGTGTTATTTTACCAAACTGTGGTTTTGTTTAGCTGGTGCATAATGGCAGACAAGAACGGCCCTGGAGAGGATAGTGAGGGGAGGAGAGTCTGTTTTCTCTGTCCATAATCTGTTTCAGAGCCGCTTTCTGAATAATTTTAGCTACCTCTCATGAAGGTTTTATACTGCTGATATCAGGCACCAGTATCATCCAAAGCAAAACCACCTGCACTTTATATTATTGCACGTTTCATATCATACCAGTTTTGTTATTATCCCATCTTGTTTGGTTGTATGCTATGTACGGTAATTACGAATCAGCATTTGAAATAAAACAAATGCTTGTAGGAGCAGTCAGGACCAGGGGGGTGGGGGGTATACAGTTTTTCAGCTATCAGACATCCGGTCATTTTACTGTTAACTGTTGCTGAAAACTTGAATACACTATACCAAAAAGTCAAATGTGGCCTTAGTTAAGACTGAAGAACAAGCAACTTTATATTTGAAGCTGTTAGAAAATTGAGATTATGTTTAGTTTATATTGAATCAAAGAATTAGATATTGAAGAGATTTTATTTTAAACCTGAGTTCTACTTAAGAGTTTTTACATGTGAAAGTCTACATTTCAGTTTGTCGTGAAGTATTCATAGCCCTTGAACTTTACCACATTTTGTCACATTATAATCAATAATTTAGACTTCTAATGGCAATTAGTTCGAATAGACTAGATTTAGACGTAAAAGGGACTGAATACAAATGCACAGCACACAAAAGTTTGAAACCGGTTTAATTTTCCTTCTTCACAATTATGGTTTACTTGTGTTGGTCTGTGACATAAATCCCAATACAATACAATAAGGTTTTGTGGTTTTAAAATGAAAAAATGTAAGGGTTAGAAAACCTTTACAAGGCCCCGTGTTTAACCTGAGATAAAATTAAATGCAGTTGGACTAAGATCTTTATTTTTGTGCTTTCGCTAATTAAAATAATTAAGGGTTCGATATTTTCTTTGTAATAAAAATTAAAAACTCATTTTATTCAGTGTTTTTTCTTAAAGCAGAGAAGGAAGCTAATGTAAAAATATAAATTGCATTTAAAATGTGGACATTTTATACAGAGTTTATCGTTCTAAAACTTTGCTCAGGACAATTTTTCCCATGCAGCCATCTTTGATTCATGTTCATTATTTACATATAACACTTCTGGAAACAAAATGGATGCTTGCTTGTTTTTGTAACCCCTGGTTAACTCCTTTATTACCAAGCATAGTACACAAGCAAGGGCCAACATTGGAGCTAGTTGTTTCAGTGAAAATACTCTAGACAAGTGTTTAAATTGCAGTAATACTCTAAAGAGGTGGAAATTCTTTTAATTATCTGCAGAAGACTCACCTGATCCCGCCCTTTACTCAGCATAACCAGCTCCTGTTGCACCTCTCCTGCACGGCTGGTTGCTTTGGCGACCTCACACCTCTCTATGTCCCTCTCTGCCAGCAGCTGTTCAATGTGCTGCTGCTTCTCCTTCAGAGCCTCCTGCAGCGCAGTGGTGCTCGAAATCTTGCGAGCGTAGCGCGCAGATGTTTCTGTCAGCTGCAAAACAATGCAAACGCAATTTACTCTGTGTGTTGGTAAAAGTTTGCAAGGTCAACAGGATGGGGAAAGTAGGCTTTTTTGGTAAATATTACAATATAAAGTCAATCTTGGTACTATCGATACTCTTAGGGGAAAGAACTTTTGCACAGGCCCAATTAAAACCATTGCTCGGTGCACTTGTTTGCAAGTTCCAACTAGAAACAGGTCTTGATTAATTTTTTGAGTTAAACAGATAACATCTTTAGTTTTTTTTGAAGAGCCAAATCAGTTCCTATAAACCGATCCAAACATTCAGGTGTGACACATGTTTGAGCTACAGTTATGCATCAGGTTTATGATTCAGTTCAATATCTGTGTAAATTTTACCAGCCCTGCCCGGCTGGGTTTGCCACTGATCGAGGACGTGGCAGAGCTGAGGGAACTGATGGAGGAAGCACTCGGACTCTTCTTGAGAGTGGACTTCCTCCGGGAACTCTTCGCTTTGGTGGGTGTGGTGCAGGGGAAGCCGATCGGTGTCACCTTGTGGACGGGAGCAAACAGGCCGTACCTGGGCAAGCACTGGAAGTATCTGGGAGGAAAATAAGTTGCACCCAACTGTCAGACTCCTGTTGGTTAAGATACACTGTAGAAACTGCTGTGTGATGTTTGATTTTGTTTTATGTTTCATTTGTGAGAAGACAGAAGCAGATAGAAGCAGTCTGTTGGCAACCCTTGTAAAGATGTGTAAAAAGCCTTTAAATATAATTATATTTTAATGCAGCACTATATTACTGAAAATGTAAGAAGAATCCAACCTTTAATTTGAGCATATTTATCCACTGGGGGGGAAAATCCCATGTTAAGAAATATTTTGTTTTTACCTAAAATTACTGGGGAAACGATTATTGGTACCTCTTCCCAGTTCTTTGGTGCTGAAAGCATTACAGCAAATTATCTCCCAGTCCCATTACATCAAAGAGAAGGCAAGTCCAAAGAAAAACAGTTTAAATGGATAAATAGCATTACAGGCCAGATTAAAAGCTTACTGGTAAACTGTACAGATGTTAGTTAACAGGTTAAAGTGTGCTGAAAAATGTAATTAATTAGGATAAACTCCAGCTCTAATGAACTTTGTATAACAGTCACTGAATGATTTACCAGATACGCTAAGTCATATGTAGATACAAAGTTTCCAGGAATCAGTGATCTTCACCTGGTCCCAGCTACAGCTCCATCATTCTTGCCCAGAGGTTCATCCAGCTCCACGCCACACCACTCCCCCTTAGCGAAGTCTGTTTCTCCAAGAAACCGCACCACTCCTGCCTTTGTACCACCAACCTGTGCATGGAAGTTGTTTGTTTATTATTGAAATTACTTTTAGAACCAAATTATACAAATGTACGCTGCTTTTCCAGATTCAATGAGTCTTTCTAACCAAAACACGGTCTCCCAGCCTCAGCTCTCTTCTGATCTTCTTCATGGAGTCTGGGTCTGACAGGTTGGACACTGACTCGCTCGATGTTACCATTCGGTTAAGTACACCACTGGTCTTTATACCAGTGACTGGAGCTGAAAGAGAAGAAATATTTTTTTCAGTGCGACCAGACAAAGGAAGGTACTGGAGAAGGGGTCTTTTCAGCTATGTTCGGAGTTTACAAAAATTCCCCAGATAAGATGCGACAGACGGCTGCATGGTAGCACTGTTGCCTTGCAACAAGAAGGTCATGGCTTCAAATCTCAACCTGGGGGTCTTTCTGCATGGAGTATGCATGCTCTCCCAGTACATGCATGAGTTCTCTCCATGTACTCCAGCTTCCTCTCACAGTCCACAAACATGATTGTTAGGTTAACTAATTACTCTTTAATTGCCCTTAGGCAGGATTGTGTGTGTATGGTTGTTTGTCCTGTGTGTCTCTTTGCTGCCCTGTGATGGATTAGCAACCTGTCCAGGATGTACCCTGCTGCTTGTCCGAAGACAGCTGGAGATAACCGGCTACAGACGAAGAATGGATGAAGGATGATAAATAAATTAAGTACCACAATGCAACAGCTCCTTGCAAAAGAATGTGAAATTTTAATATAAGTTCACAACCCTCAAGTGGAAGATAAATTATCAATTGTTTTCAAAACTTTTTTCAAATAACATTTCAAGAATGTGGTACATTTGTACCCAGCCTCACTTAAGACAACCATTAATCGTGCCCTTCACAAATCTGACCTTAATGGAATGGTGGCAAGAACAAAGTCATTAAAGAAGAAAAGCCAGAAAAAAGGTGCTGTTTCCAGTACGTCACAAGTTATGTAGACGACACAGTAAACATGTGGAAAATGCTTTGGTCAGATAAGACTGAAATTGAAAATTATGTCCTATGTGCATTATGCTGATGATTTAATGGGAAGATGGATGAAGGAAAATATAGCGCAAATCCAGAAAAAAACCTGTTAGAGTTTGCAAAAGGGAGAAGGTTCCCCTTATAACACGAGAACGAGAATAAACACACAGCTAGTGCTTAAATGGAATGATTTATATGAAATTATATTGAAAGTCCAGATCCAAATCCAATTGAGAATATGTAGCAAATGTTTAAACTGATGATCAAAGGAGCTTGTTTTGGTTGTAACTTGACAAACTGTGAAGGGATACGGATGCTTTTGTAAGGCACTGCGATAACACTGTTGTTTAAGGGTGATTTTCCAAATATATTATTTTACAGAAACCAGAAACCAGACCAAAACTGATTTTTCACTATGAGGTGCTTCATTAATCCAGATCTAAAATAATATTTCTGTTTGTTACCATTTGAGCCAGGGACAGCAGAGACAGCAGGTGCAGCATCGCTTGTTGCCGAGGCTGCTTGTGCAGGGCTGGCCTGCCCCCCATTCGCCTCCTTCTCTGGTAGCGCAGTTCTGGATAGCTTGGAAGGTCGTGTGAAAATGCCCCGCCCATCCTCACATTGGAAGTAGCGCACACCTGCCACAGACCCATCATTCTTCCCGATTGGCTCATCCAGGACAATGCCTGCCCACTGGCCAGGAGCAAACTGCGTGCCCCCAACAAACTGAACGTAGCCGGGCTTGTTGCCATTCACCCAGACTCTATCACCAATCTGAAAGTCTGTGTTGCCATCTTGCGTTGGGGAGGTCACACCTGAAGAGGACTTCTCAGGAGGAACTGGCTTTGAGGCACCTACAAGGACAAGTTAAGAAGGTAATAAACTGATGTTTTCTTCTATTAAATTCTGAAAAGAACCTTGTTGCAACATAATTAAAATGTGTTTCAGTTAATACCACAACACACTATGGCAGCAATGATCCGATAATAACTTTACTCAATCTCATGCAACACTATGCAAACGCTGTCTGTGATGAAGACACACTCAGCTCTGGATGCCGGATGCTTGCACCCAAAAGTGAAACTGATGGCAAGACCTGTTTTCTGATTCATTTGGCTAATAAGTATCTGACCACTTGGAGGCGCTCTGAGAGTATTGAACTTTCATTATCAGACATTTAGTTGATCTTTAAATGTAGAAAAAAAATACAACAATATGGCAACAGCAGGACAAAGTGGGATTTTCCCCCGTCCCCACACAGTTGATCATTTCTGATGTCTCCCACCCTTGGCATTGGGTTAACATATATCTAAACATTCATGGTTGGGGACTATTTGAGGGTATTTATTCAGCATCACTAAAATATTCTTACCAAATGATGGGGATGTCTTTGATGGTACTCCGGATGGTCGAGCTATTTTACTGGGAGGTTTTAACCCACTTGCTTTGCCTGGTGTAGTGATGGGGCCCTGTTTGTCCATGGTTGAGGGACTCAATTAGGGTGGGGGGACACGGCCTTCCCCCGCCTTCCCCCGTCTCAATGTGACCAAAGAGAGCTGGAAAAACAAATATGGGAATAAAAATTCAACCCAAACATTGAATGAAGCTTTCTAAACGTAATCCACAAATATAATATTCATAATAGTATCACTTTAATGGTATTTGAAGCACAAGCTTTCGACATGCAAGTTTGCAGTTAAAAATTAAGATTAACATCAATTTGGCCATTTAGCTGAAATATTTACTTTGCTTTAATAAAGTATTTGTACTTCTTGAAAGTTTTCTTATTTTGTCACATTACAACCACAAACCTTCAATGTACTTTGCTGGGATTTAAAGTGTTTGACAATTGTGAAATGGAAGAAAACAGACAAGTGGCTTTCAATAATTTTACAAATAGAAATTGACCCTATGACCTTTGAGATACGAACCTGGTTTAGATTCAGTTCAATTCAATACTTTATTGTCATTGGCAAAATAAACGTGACAACAAAAGTTTGTTTGGAGACTTCGTACACTACATAGCGCACAAGTGCAGCATATACCATAATATGCAATAGAAATTCGGGCACAAGCGTAATAAACAGTAACTGTAATACTGCAGCAAATTGAGGTCATAACAAGATATCTAATACAAGATAGCAAATACTCTGTATTGCCAAAAAATAGGTAGCTGGGGGGCTTTCCTGTAGTTCTCAAGCCATCGTGGCATCACTCTAACTCCATTATACTAAAGCAAAAACAGTAGATATTTTCTGCCCAATTAGAACATTTACTTGAAAACTTATTTGTCTGCTGAATAACATTATTGTAACCATAGCAATCAATTTATTAGATTATTTTACAGTTATAGATATATTGCTTTTTTTTTTAAATGCAGCTATCATTATATTTCACTTTTATGTAAAAATCTGCTGACTGCGAATGTTGCAATACTGTGAGAATTTCATATCAGCCCATGCCCGATGAACACTGAGCAAATATTTTAATTCGTGAATTTTACAGTTTAAACAACTTCCCATGGGCATGGAGACCTCAGTCCTCGACGCAGCCATCCTTGGTTCGAGTCCCAACCCCCGGTGACCTGTCCTGCATGTCTTGCCCCTCTCTACACCCCAATTCCTACTTGTCGACCTACTTAAAAATAACAAAAATGAAAAGGCAACTAGTGCCAAAAAAACTTGAAAAAAACAGAATTGGTAAATAAGCCACACTTTTGACTGATCCACATCAAAAGGCTTTACTGAATAAATTTGTATTTAATGCTTTAAGGGAAATCATAAAACATGTTCTCATTCCCTCTCTTCTCCGAGACATACTGTAAATCATACAGGATTACATGAGCATCTCAATGTCAGCTGCTACACAACCCATAAACTACTGTATAAAAAACTATTTGCTATCACCAGAGTAATAAATGTGAGGTCCATCAGGGCTTGTGCTTGGTGTCCAGCTTTAAACAAGGACTGGTTTTCTGCATCCACATCTTGTAGGTGGGGAACAGAAGCCTCACCACACAGATGACTCATACTGGCTGCAACAAGACAGACTCTGTTTCTCCACACAAATGGATGTGTTTTCACTTCAGCATGGATTACTGTTAAGTCTTGGGAACTATGGTGCTTTCGCACATTTAAGTGTACTACAGCCAATCAATAAGGAGAGGCTGCAAGACAGAAATGCCAAGTTGATGTTTAAGGACAATTACTGTTTGTACACCACAGTAACAAGTTTATCTTGTCTCACTTGGTACACTCTTGCATCTCGGTCATTCTCTTTTAATGCTCAGGGATATGAGTCATTGTTTTCATTTACAATTGTTAATAATTAATCAGAAATCATCTGCACACACTAACTGAGAAAAGTCTGGAAGACAAGGAAATTTCCTTCTTTAATTTCTTTGCTGCTTTACCAAGTCTTTGGTGCAGCTGCCTTCACTTCTCTGTTAAAGGGTGTCTCTGTCCATACTTAGTTTTGTCATCAGAAAGCTAAATAAAATACCATTCACTTGAGATCAACAGACTGAAATGGCTATTCCTGAATGTTTAGCTTCTCAACTTTCAAAGTCCTTGGATTGACCCATCAGTATGCTTTGGTTTGCTATTTGTCTCTTGAAAATTTGTCCAAATTAGTTGCAAATATTGTCTGTTATATCACATTATCAACAAATACAGTACCTTGAAAAAGTATTCATACCCCTCACCCTTAGATAACACAAAAATATAACTTTCTGCCCCCACATGTATAAATACTGTGTGGATGGAAACTAACTCTGCACATCACCCTGAACACAAAATCTCCATAATGAGACATGGTGGTGGCTGCATTATGATGTGCTTTTCTTCAGCAGCGACAGGAAAGCTGGTCAAAGTTGATGTGAGGCTTGATGGAGCTAAATACAGGCAATAATGGGAGAAAACCTGCAAAAAGACTGGAGACTGAGGTGGAGGTTCACCTTCCAGCAGGACAAGAACCCTAAATATACAGCCAGAGCAACAATGGAATGTTTTGGATCAAAGCATATGTATGTGTTAGAATGTCCCAGTCAAAGTCCAGACCTAAATACTATTGAGAATTTGTGGTAAGACTCTATAACTCCAAAGTTAAACGATATATGCCCCAGAAGACTTGCAGCTCTGACTGCAAAGAAACTTGGTTCTCCAAAGAATTTTCTTGGTTGGACCAAATACCAAGACCACCATGTTTTTTTTTCTTCAATTTCTCAAACCAATGTGTGCTTGTCATTCCACTTCACATTTATGCCAAATTTGTTTATCACATAAAATCTCAATAACATATGCTGAAGTTTGTGGTTGCAATGTGACAACTGTGGAAAATCCTTTTTATTGTGGTGTCGTCCAGACCAATGCAAAGGTTTCTCAGGCATCCATTACATCAAATGCTCAGGATCTTTTTGTATTTCCCTTTTAGAAAGATACACATCCTCTCCATATATTATAATCACTGTATCTTATACGATCATTTGAGTGAAAAAGGCATATTTCAGCTACTTAAACAAGACTAAACTGTAACCAATGAAAAGTGGCGCTCCTCAGATGTAACATCACCAAGACGGGTCTCTCTCCCCACCCAGTCGGTGCAGCCAGACCAAAAAACAAGCATACCTGCAGCTGTCAGACATCAGCGTGAGACCTCCAGATATCACACACCCCAACTCTTCTGTCTCTATTTCAAGTTTTTGCATTTTACCTATAAATCGGAGTATAAGACATTAGCATGTACACACCTAGTGAGGCTGGACCTTGTTGTCAGTATATCTGGGCTGGGCTCTGTCATTAAATGAGCCACAGCAGCACAACTTTGATGTAAACCACAACGACACTTCTGCTAAATTCCTTACAAATTAATTGTAAGGAGACCTGCCTACAGCGTCTAAATGAGCTATTTGGGATCAAACCACGATAAAGCTAAAGCCTCACTCTCTGCTGGAATGCCAAAGCTAGCTAGCTTCAGACTAGCAAATAAAGCGCCGACTACTAGTTAATGTTAGACAACTAACCGCCCAGTGATGGGTGTTGCTGAAGGTTTTAGCAGAAAGCAGCAGGAAAAGTTGCTCTGCAGACTTACTTGGTCTGTTTTTGTGAAATGAGTCTCTGTGAGGGCTGTAGTGGGAAGGTGCACCGTTACATGTTTTTCCAGCGGCTCCCGTTTCTCCGTTTCCCTGCCCAGCCCCGGCTGTCACAGTCTGACGTCACCCTGGAGAAGATGCTGAGTTTGGGGACACGCACAAAAGCTCGTACATTTCAGATTCAGATATTTTTTTTCAAAGAATTGTTAAAGAAATGAGTGAGGACAGCACAAAGCTGCTTTTTATTGTTTTTAGAATATAACAGTAATAATACTAATAATAGCGACATAACTGGCAGTCTGGAATAAAGGGATAGGGATTCACTTTCACCACACAGTAAAATCCACATCCTCACTGGGGATAAAGTGAATTACATTTGGTTTTAGTCCATTTTATAAATAGAAAAAAACACGCACAACAAGAATAAACATATGCTTTATTGGAGACTTGAGATGCCATCTGTTCCTTGTCTCCAAGCATTTCTGTTATAAAATGGCTCTCAAACGTTTACACACCCCTGTTAAAATGAGAAATTATAATTTCAAAACGGTTTTCCACGTATAATGTTACATGTTTCCTGTAAAGTTCAACTAAAAATAGATCTGTTGCAAGCAACAACAACACAAAAAAATTCAATCTTGTTCCATAAGTGCGCATACTCTTAAACTAATACTTTTTTGATTTAACTTTGGCTTGCGGTCATCTTTGCTAGGAGTTTGTCTGTATCCCACATCTTGACTTGGCAATATTTCCCCTTTGTACTTTGCAACAGTTTTCCAAATTTATCAGGTCTCTTAAACTCAGATGACCTCACAGATTTTCTGTCAGACTCAGTTCTTGACTCGGGACTGGCCACTGAAAACGTTTAATTTTCATCTCATGCGGTCAGAATTTTGTTGATAAAGATGTATGTCTGGGTTCACAGTAGAGCTGCAAAATGATACCCCTTTAATCTTCAGCTTTCTAGCAGATAACTGAAGGTTTTGGGACAAAACTGACCATCTGAAGAAAACTAACCCCAGAGCATTATATTGACCCAACCATACTTCACTGTATGCTGTTCTTTTGGTGATGTTCCATGTTGTTTTTGTGCTAAACATGCCTCATGGAACTGTGGCCTAAAAGTCCAAATTCAACTCATTAGACTATAACTATGGTAGCCTATAAAACATTTATCTGGCCTAAATTTAGTCTGGCCTAAATGTTTTCATTATATAAAATAATTCTGTCTCATAACGCTACTCTGTAGTCCAGACATATGGAGAATACATGAAAATTGTCATCCTTTGTACAATGAATTGAATTTTATCTATGTATCTATTTTATGATATAAAGAATGTCACACTATATGTGAAAAAGAGTTAAAAAGAATTAGTTATCAAATTCTCCTTTTTACTTTAATAAAAACTAGGCATTTTAACAGAGGTCGGTTCATTTTTTTAAAGCCACTGAATGTGTCACATCTGTTTCTGTGACTTCGTGAATTAAGGACTCCAGAATCTGATTACATTTATTTTGCTGATGTTTTTATTGTGTAGTTAATTTTTCCAAAAGGGAGAGTTGCAATCAATTAGGACAGTCATCTTGGTCTTCTTATGTTTATCCACCAGAGGGCTATTACTCTTTTTATTTACCAAAATATGATAATAAAAAATAATTACTATAATTAATACATTGTTTCAGTTCTTGTTGAATTTTTTTTGTATTTCAGCACACTTAAAAATTACAATTGAAAAGTGTAACCTTCTTTCTTTCTCACATTTCAATCAGGTTTCAGGCATAGCAGGCAGGGAAGTTCCCTTATTTCATAGGGAAGAAAATAGAAATTTCAAGATATAAAACTATGGATCTATTTCTGCAAAAATCACACTTAGTGAAATAAATATAATAATATAAATCAGTGTAAATTAGTGGTGTCTATATTTACCAAATCAAATGAAGAAAACCATGAAAAAAAACTCAACATTAACCTTCCAACGTTTTACATGGAAGATGACCAGTTCATTTAGTATGATCATTCCCTGTTTCCACACTGCATCTTAAATGCAAGTAGAATCCAGGCTGTTTGCAGCTATGACAATGACTTCTTATCTTTCCAGAAGAAAAGTTTGAACGCTGATAGTTTAAAGGCAATCATGGCAATTCAGCAGAGCTGTAATTTTCTTCTTACAGCGCTTACACACAATACTTACAAAAACGTTCTGGGAATATATTTCATAACTTTGCACCTGCACATGCTACCCTTGCCACCCTCCACCTGGATGACCCCCTAGGAGATGAGCTGTATTGCCCATATAAAACAAATAAAATGCCACTGCCAATCATTAAGTTACTGAGAGCTTTTTTTTTTTTTATCAAATTTCAGTTTTTTCCTCTGTCTGTTTTAAATTAAAATTTTCACAGAAGATACAATGTGTCTATTAACCCTTTTCAAATATGCTTTATTTTTATACTTTTACACAAGTTAATTAAACTGAAACACATTTAGTGTCTGTACCAATCAGTGATTACCAACTGCTACTTACTCTATTCTTAATAGTCTATGCCATGCAAAAGAAGGTGAAGGTCTTTCTCTTCTAAGGACAATGACAGAAAAAGCTGCCAATTTATACGGGCAAGAGTTTTGAATGGAGGAGTTAGGAGATTGTGCTCATTGGTCTCTAACCTTTATCAGATTTTCTTAAACTAAAAAAAAAAACCCTAAACTACCTACATACTGTTGGGTCTATGTGTTTATTTACCAAAATGAAAGCTCTTGAATAGGTCTACTTTTAAAGAATAATAAAAATGCATTTTCGGGACCTGGAGAGCACCAATCAGAGCTCATCAAAGGAAAATGAACCAGAAAAGCTGAGACATAATTAAACATTTTAAGATTTGATTTAGAACATCTGAGCGTGTTTGAGTTTTTTTTTTTTTTTTTTGAAGAGCAAAAATTTTAATTTGAGCTTTTTTAAGACCTTGTAGAAACCCGGTCACCATGATGTTTATGAAAGCTGGAAAAAACGCCTCATATTTCTTGAAATCAAGTAAACATCTGAATTTATCCATGAGCTTCATACTCATCTAAACTTTACAGGTCATGTGTGTTGGTTGTAACTTATTGAGCCGCTCCTTTTTAAACTTCACCGACGTTGAATGGAGTAAATTACTTTCACCCAAGAACTAGAGAAGAAAACCCGAAGTTTAATTTGAATTTTATTGTCTAGTATTCCATGAATTGCTTCGCGTTTTATTCTTATTGACGCTGCTTATTGTCTACATTTACATCACAATCACTACTTTGTTCATAAGCCTTTCTCCTTTTTATTGCAGCTAGAAACCTAGAAAAGATGTTTTCAGGCATCGCTGTTCACTCATCAGGTGGCTTTAGATTCCGTCACCATGGACGGTGGAAATGTTACTGTCGGACGGCTGTGTTGGATCTTTGTCGTCGCTTCTTCCCAGCAATTTGTTCAGAACCTTCCGGAAGGTGCCGCTGAATGCCGGGCTGGAGAAGTAATACACGAGAGGGTTGAGGACGCTGTTGAAGTAGGTGAAACAGACCGTTGTGTAGAATGCCAGGTTGGCCTTTTCAAAATGTCTGCATTCGTCATACCAAACCTTCAGGATCCACACCGCGATGCGAGATATGGTGCTGGGGAAGAAGCAGGTAATGAAGATTAGGGCCACCGCAGAGACAAACTGAACGGCACGTTTGATTTTCCCCTTCTTATCCAAAGCCCTATTTCTCAGCTGCCAGGTAATGCTGATGGTGCAAAACGCCACGATGGCAGCGGGCAGGAAAAACTGGATGACATAAAAAGCGTTGTGCCAGGTGGACAAGGGGGTGAAGTCCATGCAGATGTTGAAACTCTCACACTGTGTGCGGTTGCTATTGTAGTAAAAGTGCTCATTAGCAAGAAGATATCCGGTTGCAAGAACAATCAGCCCCCAAAGGCCGAGGGAGACCCACAGAGCATAGCCCAGGCCTAGGCGGTTTATAGGGTTCTGTGGGTGGACGATCTTGAAGTAACGGTCGACAGCCACAGCTGTGAGGAAGAAGATCCCCGCTGCCCGGTTAGAGGCCAGCAGAAAAAGAAGGATACGGCACGGGACATCGCCATAAATCCAGTTTTTCCCACGCCTGTAGTAATCTGCCCTGAAGGGCAAGCAGAACAGTACGACTGAGTCGGCAACAGCTAGATGAGTGAGGTACACGGAGTTGGGCTTCCATGTGTCCATGTAGAAGATGAACATCCCCAGAGCCAAAACGTTTCCCATTAATCCAAACACAAACTCCAAGATGAGAACCGGAGGCAAAACCTGGTTCAGGATGGGCGATTCAAAGGCACAGCAGACCTCTGAATGAGAGATATTCATCTTCTGACGCACCAGTGGTGCACAACAAGCTGCTGCTATATAACTGAGTCAATAAAGACAAGCTGCACAAAGTGCCTTGGTTCAAAAGCAAATCATGTTTGCACTTTTGCAAAGGGCTCATGGACAAACACACTAATTCGAAATTGGAGTGAGCATCTGTGCACGGTGTTATCTACGGGGAAGTGGTATTGACCCAAAGGAGCATTATAACAACTGTAAATGTTATCTCCCTGGGGAGGGTACCTTCATTAGAAAACTATTATACCTGGGAATAGGTTTACTCATGGGTGAACAGTGGGACGCAGGAAAAACAAGTAACCTGCGGTCATCTATGGGACTCATAAAGCAGGTGAGGACGACTAAACCAACTCTGGAAAAGAAAACAACGCAACGGAAACAGTCATGGAGAAAAGCAAGAAACCAACTCAGGAATAAAGAGCAGGCAGAACAGACAGAGGAGACGGGAATTTATTAGCCTACAGTTTGCTTGAGTGAAGAACATTTGTGAAGGACTTAATTCATACCACGCCTTTGGCAAACAAGAGAAAGCAGCTATTAACTAAAAAAAAAAAAGAAAACTGCCAAGTGAGTGGCCAAGTCTGCACCTTTTTATGTACAGTAAATAAAATAAGTATAAAATGACTTGATGTGTACATTTGGCCAAGTTGTTATTGATGTTACAGGTCACATCCATCCCAGTGAAAGTGCATATTTGGTCTTCTACTTCTTAACTTCACCCAGATCATCAATGCTGTCATCGTCCACCTACAGAAGGATAAAGAGATTAGCCTTAGAAAAGGTGTTAGGTTTGCAGTTTTCTAAAGTAACTTTTTTTTCTTTTTGGGGTCATAATTTTGTTGTGTGGAAGTTTTTGTGTTAAACTCCATTTCAGATCCTGCTTCTGGTTAAAAGCCAATGGCTTAGCTTCACCATGAGAGGCTTCTTATATTGTCCAGATTTCTAAAGTGTGCCATAAAAAATAGTATGGAGTAAATTAACACTTTGTGTTAAAACAAACACTGGATAAGAGCAGTTAAAATATTTATATACAGTACCTTGCAAAAGAATTCATATCCAATAAATTTTTTCACATTACAACCACAAGCATCAATGTCCTGTGGTCTGTAATTGTAAAGTTGAAGTTTGAAACAGTACATAGATGCTGTACATTTTATGTAAAAAAAAAAAAAAAGTTCTCAGACTGCTTAGAGAAGTTTTGTTAACATCAATTTTAAAGTCTACCCAAAAACTCTCAATTGGATTTAGGTCTGGACTTTGACTAGGCCATGACTACACTTTGACCTAAACCATTCCACTGGCTGTATTTAGTGGTTGCTGTCCTGTAGAAAGGTAAAACAAAGCCCCAGAATAGAGTCTTTTCCAAAGTTTACACATTTTCTTGCTGGGTTATCATGAATTTAGCTACGCAAGTCTTCTCTTGATGTCTCATCAGCTTCCCTGTCCCTGCTGAAGAAAATCATCCCCACAGCATGGTGCTGCCACTGCCATGTTTCAGTGTAGGAAAGGTGAGTTGTGAAGTATGTGCAGTTATTTTTATTATGTGCATGGCTTGTGGTAAACTGCAAACAGGTTATCTTATGGCTTTCTTACTGTCACTCTTCCAAATTGATGGAGTACACAACAGGTAGTCCTGTCAACAGATTTTCACACATGAGCTCTGGATCTGGGCAGCCCTTCCAGAGTTAACAAGGGCCTCTTGGCTGCGTTACTGAATAATGTCCTCCTTGCTGGCCTGTCAGTTGAGGTGGGAGGTCATGTCCTGGCTGGTTTACAGCAGTGCCACAGTCTTTCAATGTTCAGGTGATGCATTGATCAGAGCTCTGTGAGATGTTTCAAGCTTGGGATATTTTTTTTGACCAAACCCTGCTTTCAACTCCTCAACTTTCTATCTTTCCTGACTGCTGTGTTACTTGAGCGTGGTGATGCCGTTTGTTCGCTAATTAGATGTGTTTAAGAAAAGTTTGAAGCTACAGAAAAAAAAAACATTTTCCTAAAATTGACAAGCATAAAATCCTATGAAACTTTTCCCACAAGAACAGACAGTTTACCTCAGGCCACTTTTCTTGAATGACGTCAATTATGTCATCTGTAAAATCTCCCTGAATGATTATTTCATCCTCGGCTGTAACTGAGGCACCACAAGAGAACTTCTGAGCAAAGAATCGCTGAGCCTCTTTAAGATCAATGTCTGCAACAAAGGAACAACATTTAGAATAAAGTGCTTAAAAAGTGAACAGCAAGATGTGTGGATAAGAGAACAGCATAAGTCTCACCAAATGTTGCCAGGCCACACACTCGTGTGACATATTTCTTCTTTGCTCTTGGGATTTTTGCTATTGTGACTTTCTGAGGCACCGTCTTCTTTTTCTGTTTGATTTGGCCTCTTCCACCTGAACAGAAAGGTGATAAAACAAGATTTGAATCACCACTGATCTCCATGCAGACAACAATGATGCTCAGCGATGAGAAACTTCAGGTAAATAAACCCACAAATAGTTCGTGATGATTGTTTGAAACTACATTTTTAATTTAAACAAAATAAGAAATCAGTCTGTTCAACTCAATTGTGCGGAAAACTGCTTCCTTAAGAGGAAAGACTCCATCGTTAACCAGATCCAACATGGCATTGCAATAATCAAGAGTTCACTAATAAAATTCTGCATTTTTATTTCTTCTCTACATGAACAACTCCACCCTTGTAGATCATGCTCTTCCCCACAAATCAAACCTAAATTTAATTCCTGATGAGAATTTTTTACAAGACTAGCTATATTCTGACTAATATAACTTTTTTGCATTTACACATTTCGAAGCCATATGAGCTACAAGAGCTGTAACTAAGAGACTATGTTGATTATCTGGATTGTTGTTGCTTTTCATTGAGCCTCTCAGGTGCTCCTACACTAAAGAATGCTAGCATTCTTTCTACAGTCGAACACAAACACTGCTGAAACGTTGATTTGACTTGACACTCATCCTAAAGCAGTTCGGGTTCGTGGAATCAGACACATTACGTTTCTACTGGCAGGTCTGAAACAATTATTAGAAAACCGTACCTCGTTTTTGCTTTTTCTTCTCCTCCTCTTCACCTGTAGGGGGAGCTTCTCCAGTTCCGGATTCCTGTTTGGGAGCATTTCCTGCCGGACCAGAGGGACAGAAGTAAAAAGAAGAATTACAACCAGTTCTGCAAAAATACAACTTATCTATTAAAGGAAAGCTTACTTTGATTACAGCTAAACAATATTTTATTTGTTTTGGTTTTTTTTACTTGTCGGTTGGTCCCCCATAAGGGTAAATTCCACTCGCATCTAGAAATGCAGTTGCTGTGAAATACTAATAAATATTCGTTCTTACATGTTGAAGATAACTCTGAAAGAACCCAGATAAAAGGGAATCTTAATATGAAACTTTTCAACTTTTATGACTAAAATTCAAACCTTAGCTTAGAAGCTACTTTAGCATCCATAAGGATCTAAATAATGGTTTCACTTTGAAAACCATTCTGCTGTGTATATGTTGGTTCTGTAAGTCAGTAAATGCCTAAAAAATGTCCAATGACAGAACTCCATTACTATCATTGCCATCTTTTGCTATACTGCACCCCATTTCTAAAGGCCTAAAGGCCAAGCCAATAATCTGGCTTTTAAAGCAACTGAAAACAGGGGTCCACCCAACTCTCTTTGCTGTAATCTATCCACAGTTAATGCAGTCCTTTAAATTGTGGGGAAATGATGTAAAAATCCACAGAAAATCTTCAAGTCACTCACCAACAGTCATCTTGGCAAACACATCCGGAAAGTTCTTCTCAAGCCACTGCCTACATTTGGCTGGCTCGGGCATGTAATTGCAGTACTGCAAGAGACATCACTAATTTACAACTCTTGAAAGGAATAATCTGCAAAAGTTTATTTATAGTCAACTAGGTCACACAGTGTGTTTATGCAAGGTCTGTCTAATGATCAAACTCACCTCTGTAGGTAGGGAGCACACTGTAGGAGAAAAACAAATAACCTAAGGTTAAAGGCATCATAATAAGTAGTAGTAAACAACAAAATGAGTTTATCAACTGTACCTCCGCAATACAGAACTTTAAGAGGGTATTTCGAATCAGGGTCCAATGATCCTTGCTCCGACCTGCTTTCTGAAGACCCAGATTCCATTTCAGTAGTAGCCATCACAACTGATCTGGGCCAGGTGAAGACAAATGAGGAGAAGGTTAAAAAAAATTTAAAAAAAGAGTGTTGGCATGGCAGCTGATGGCAGATAATTCACATTGTCTTTTTTCCTACCATCAGTCATTTTTCTCTTTCCCTGAGGTCAGAACTTTGTCATTTTGTTGGAGCATAAACCCTCTATGTATTAGAAGGCTGCAATAAGCAAGGTGAAATAGTATCATTCCATGTTTCTAGATATTTACTATTAGAGCTGCACTGTAAAATCAGTCGGGGATCCGAATACTTTATTTTCACTTATTCCCACTGCACCCTGTGTCAGTGTGGTAACCACACCCACTTTCTCTCAGGGACAACAAGGACACAAACTCGGACTCCTCGGAGTAAAGAGTTTCTAAACTAATGCATCATCGCCCCCAAAGAGGCTGTAGTAAAAATATACATTTTGATCAGCTGAGCTAATCGTAATATGGAGAGGGGTGTGTGTCTTTTCAAAACAAGCTCAGAAGAGATGTTCCTCTGAAAAGGTTGTATTGTCCAAACTACTTGAATTGAAGCTCGCTGTTAATCCAGGAGCAATTCTGAGGTCTTTCTGTTGGCGTTTCATTGACAGGAGACTATTCCCATCTACACAGAAATGCTGCACAGCTCACAGAAGAACATTTACTGTTAATTGGTTGACAATCAGGTAAGGTACAGTACAAACTAAAAGTTTGGACACACCTTCTCATTCAAAGAGTTTTCTTTATTTTCATGACTATGAATATTGTAGCTTCACACTGAAGGTATCAAAACTATGAATTAACACATGTGGAATTATATACTGAACAAAAACGTGTGAAACAACTGAAAATATGTCTTATATTCTAGGTTCTTCAACGTAGCCACCTTTTGCTTTGATTACTGCTCCAAACACTCTTGGCATCCTGTTGATGAGCTTCAAGAGGTAGTCACCTAAAATGGTTTTCCAACAGTCTTGAAGGAGTTCCCAGAGATGCTTAGCACTTGTTGGCCCTTTTGCCGTCACTCTGCGGTCCAGCTCACCCCAAACCATCTCGATTGGGTTCAGGTCCGGTGACTGTGGAGGCCAGGTCATCTGGCCCAGCACCCCATCACTCTCCTTCTTGGTCAAATAGCCCTTACACAGCCTGGAGGTGTGCTTGGGGTCATTGTCCTGTTGAAAAATAAATGATGTTCCAACTAAACGCAAACAGGATGGAATACCATGCCGCTGCAAGATGCTGTGGTAGCTACTTTGAAGAGCCAAGAATATAAGGCATATTTTCAGTTGTTTTACACTTTTTTATTCAGTATGTAATTCCACATGTGTTAATTCATAGTTTTGATGTTTTCAGTGTGAAGCTACAAAATTCATAGTCATGAAAATAAAGAAAACTCTTTGAATGAGGTGTGTCCAAACTTTTGGTCTGTACTGTATATAAGAAATATGTAAAAAAAAATAATAATAAATGTCATTGCCCAACCAATACAGATCCAGTCCTCTAATTAGGTCTGTTACAATCAGTGAGTCTGCAGTTGCTCTCATTGGCCCACTGCTTAATTAATGATTACTCTGCAGGCTGTGCAGTCTTTCTGAAAACAGCAATTTATTTACCATTGTGGGTTGCATTTTGGAGAATCTTCACTGATATCTTAAAGGAAACATTCCCAAAAATATCATTTATCTAGTTTTCTCCTTCCTGTCAGAGACAGGTGGGGTGAGATGTTCTACCTGAAGACAAGCAGAATTTGGTCAATCAACCAAACAGTCTGCCACTGTTTTCAGTTATGCATACACCACAAACGTACCGTTTTGGTATGTTAGAACGTATGCCTCTGGCCTGAGAGAAGTCTGTTTTTCATCATCATTCAAAAGCTGCAAACAATTTATAGCTTAATTTCAAAGTTTGAGTCTTATTTAAAAAAAAAAAAAAAAAAAAAAGACCGTAATCACATGCATTTGGTCTCATGCAGAATATAGTCAGTTTAACAGTATTCTACAGTAGGCATGGGCTGCTTACTGGAACCAACTTACACCAAGGTTTTAAATAGGGATGCAACTAATTATTTTGTTAATCGATTCATCTGTTGACTATTTCTCCAATTAATTGATTAATAATCAGATAGCAAAAGGTGCTTAATAGGAGTTGTTTTTTTTTACACAGAATTGGAACCAGGTGAAGCTAAAACTATGCAACTTGAGGAGTTCTAACAGAGCACATTTACACACTAAAAGGTTTTTTTTTTTTTTTATCTTAGAAGCAAAATCTATACATCTTTAGTACAATTTTGGTCTAACTGCTGCTCTGAGTGGGTTGTTCTTTCAGCAAGTGTCACGATTAATCGGAGTAATAATTTCAGCCTTAGTTTTAAAAAAAATTAAATCTCGAAACTGCTCAAGGTTCCATCATATTGTTTGCACGCTTTAAATTCCTTTTTTAAATTTTGTGGCACTAGTGGTCTATTTTTTCCCAGCGTATGGATAGATAGAGCGCCAGAATCGACTACCTCATATCCTCCGTCTACGCTTCGGATGTTCTACCTGTACACAACACGCTGCTTACCGGTTTAAAATCCTTTTGATCAGATGCCAGAGAACGGGCCAGACTAGCAAGAGTTTTCCCTCTATTTTATGGAGCATTGTGTCACTCCCCCACCTGTGGCTGTGCACTGCTGGTCAGCTAGCTGAAATAAGACCACTACACTTTTCCCATGTTTACAAGCAAAACATTTGGCTGTTTGGAAATGTGTATGGTTGAGAAAAACACGGAAAGTCAAGTCTGGTAAAAAAAAAAGTCCCCCTCCAGTCACTTTTAAGATAACGCCGTTATTTAAAGCTGCAGTTGGTAGGCAGCATCTCTGTTTAACAGCTTACTAGTGGTTCTCCTTGGGCAGATTGCCCCAAGAATTAACCAGCTGTTATCAGCGTGTTATACGTGCATCTAAACAGCAAAGTATTACAGTCGCATTTTAAAACTGTTACTAAGCTGCTATTTAGGTTAGCAGGTGCTTATGCTGTATTTTTACTTTAGTCTACAAATAAAAAAATCAAATGTTGTAGGAAATATAAATGTAACAATTAAGATTTGAATATACTTCAGTAGTGGAAAAACGTTTCAGTTTTAAATAAAAACAACAAAGCTCATACTTAGTATATATTTTAAATCTGTGTAAATAGGAGTAGCTCATCATGTCTGTTGAACAATAATGAACAGAACATTTGACTGGAAAAAAAAGAGTATTGGTACAAATAAATTCAGTTACATTAACAACACCCACTTAAAAAAATTAGGACATTCAACTAAAATAGTTTGTAGGTTTCAATGTAATATTAAAAAAAAAGATTAAGTAGTGTGTTTTATGTTAGGTCACAATATCTTACAGATTTCCGTATAAATTTAGAGACAAACTACCTTAATTTTGAACCTAACCACATTATCGTGGCATCATTGAAAAGTCTTGAAAATGTTGCTAACATACCTACTTTTACATACATGCATGATAATGTCATGCATGTAAAGTCGTGTGTCGATGGGTCACAGTTTTTAAGTGCTACAGCTTGCAAAGCTATCGCTGAAGTAACGTGCGAAAAGATGAAAAGAAAAATCTGATTTCCTTCCCAGACACTACCCCAGGCTGACTGGAAGCTCATATATTTCACAACTGTAACCAAACAGCTCAGCTTATTTCTTCCTGGCACTCTGTTGCTTGTGGAAAGAAAATAGATTTTTGTAGCTTTCAGTTGAATCTAATTTGCTACACAGCTGAAGTAGCCTTAGCCAGCTAACACATGCGGTTGTTTTATTGGCTGTAAGATTTGTTAAACAGAACAGTATGCTAATATAATCTATATCAAAATGTACAATTACATCATAATTACTACTGCGAATTCCGCCACTTCGTAAACGTAGCTAAAACGAAACGTTAGAATCAGCTTTGAGTGGTTTCATTCATCAGGCTACGTGGGCTCACCAGCTGTTACCGTTAGCACCTCGATTTAGTTTAGCAAGATAGCTAAGCTAATGCAGCACAACGGCTCACTGCAGCGGAAACAAAGTGAATTAAGACGCGCGATTGGACCATGCCCTACCTTGCACAGTAAACTCTTAAAACTGCCGGTTCAGTAGAAGATCCGCTCGCATTATTAAGGTCAGTTTTACTTTTAGAACACCATTCTCACTGATAAGGTTTACTTGGCATACTTCGAGCACGCCTTGTAACGCCTCTGGTGAAAGGGGTCTGGCCAATAATATATAGCGGCAGCTTTTCAACGCCACTCAGGACCCAATAGTCCAAAACCCTTCCTGGTTCATGCAAGAATTTGCTTCCGGTTAGCGCATGCGCAAAGTCTGACTGGCTTCTATTTCGGTCCAAGATTGTGCGTAGGACATCAGTGTAGTTTAAAGGTAGGATGGAAGGGATGTAGGATGTAAAGGTTAGGTTTCTGTGGTAGAGTTTTAGCGTAAACGGAACGTAAAAGGACCGGGAGTGGTCGAACCTGAGAACGTCGGGGCCTGAGAGCGACTCTTTTTTTTTTTTTTTTATAAACTTTATTGAAAAAAACAATCGAAGGCATATGTCTGTCGTATATTTAAAAAATAACACAGAACATGAAAAAAATCTGTAAATTGAACCATAAGATACCGGCTTCATTTTTATTCATTTTAAGGACTTACTAAAATGCTGTACACCTTTTTTTTACAATGTCTGATCAGGTTTATCCGACATTTTTTCCAAGTTATTGCTACAGAATGCAGAAAAAGAAATCAGCGTCTCCATAAAGCTGGTCATCAAAGGAAAATTTCCAGAGAGATGGCTATGTTAATTTTGGACTTCAGAAAACACAAGGACCACTATACATAGGAACACTATATTCCCCATGTCCTGGATACTGATGGTTCTTGAAGAACCAATACCAGTTCTTGTGAATCCCCCCCATGACCATATGGATGTATAGTAGGGGTCGTTGCTCTGTGTGTGTGTGTGTGTGTGTGTATCATGGTGGGTCAGGCTGTGATTAAAGCAGAGTTCAGCTGGTGTGTCCAATGAATGTGTGCATTTCTGACTAAAATACATTATTTTATGCCTGCATTTATCAGTTTGCTACAACATGTTGGATTCATGGTAATGTGTATTTAAAGACATAATTTAGAAACACAAAGAAAAGTGTAAAAAAAAAAGTAAAATTTAAAGAAATCTCACGAGCCTTCTCAGTACCTCCAAGAACCCACTAGGGGTCGCGACCCCATCGGGGAAGACCTCTCCTCTGCAGTATGCACTTAAACCTGTTGCATGTGCGTCTTGTTTTACAAACCTATTTAGATTTTTGATTTAGATGGGGATGCTGCTGGGTTCCGTTGGATCTCTGGCGTGCTACATAACCCTTAAGGCCATGAACTGATGCACATTCTCCTTCAGTATTTTCTTCTAGAGGGCAGAATTCATTGTTCAATCAAATTCAGCGAGTCATTCACATATTGAAGTTACAAAGAAACCCCAGTCCATCACAGTACAGCTATCGTGTATGACTGCGGATATGATGGTCTTGTTCTTAGGTCTTGATACAGTTCACCACTGTCTCTTCATTACTTCATTTATGGATAATTGCTCTCAGTGTGCTTTGCTGGATGCCCAAGGCCTTAAAATGGCTTTGAAACTTCTTGCAAACTGATAGGTGTCGATGACAGTTATTCTCGCACAGGGTTTTAGCATATTTCAGATTATTTTTGATATCTTTTATTTTGAAATTTCATTTGTATTACTTTGAAAAGCCCTTTTGTTAGACGACCGCTTATGACGTCGGGCCTCTACATCTGTACGTCATTCATCTCAAAAGTTGGTGAAACTCTTTATGAAGCTGAAGGCAGCAACATAACATCACTTTGTTATGGATTAGCAATATTTATATCTCGTCTACATCTTCCTATTATGAAACTGAAGCCTTCTTTAAGGTTAGACTAGTTTACAGCTACTTTGCTTCATTGGTGGTTGACTGTTAGCCTTTCAAACCTATAGCTGTCAGGTCTTCCTTCCAGTCATGCCGCCAGCTAACTCACAACAACAGGAATGATGCTGCAGAAGAATAAACACTGGCTGAAGTTGGATGTGACGTGAGGAGCGGGAAACAGCTGGGATAAAATGGACGGCAGAAGGAGACTGTTTACATCCAGTGGCGGTTCCTTTCCAAGAGCATCCTGCTCCCACTGCTCAGAAGGTACATAGCTGATGTTTCACCATCCCTGTCCTTAACATTTGCAGCTCCACCTCAGCGTTTTGTCACTGAAGGGGGAGGGGTTTTCAGCCATGTAACCTTCAGTATTTGTTTCAGATGGCTCAGCTAAACTGTGGCACAGCACTCCAATTAAAAAGGTAACCTATACTTGCCCTGATCGTTATATATTCACAATGTACAAATTGTCTTACCAGGTCCAAATAATACTTAAAGTTATAGTCCTTGGTTGTATTTCATAATAATTGCCATAAGGACTTTGTGTTCCATCGCTTTCCAGAAAGATGGTGCTCCTCAACTTGAGGCTATGCAACCATGTGGCCCAACCAGAGGCACGTCACAGTGGGTCCAAAGTGTTGCTGGAGTTCCAGCAGATCCTTGCTGTGCTCATAATGTTCAGGAGGCTGAGGTGAGGTCAAAGTTGGATTGCTCGGTCCACATTTTACACATCGCCTGATCAATGTGTAAGATGGGAATGACAGTTATTTGTAAACCAGGTGTTAGTAGTGGCTGGAACTTTGGTCTACTAGACACCCATCAATGAGGTTCTTAACTTAATGTAGCCAGGCCGGACCTGTTGTGTAATGTTTTGAAAAAGGATTTCTGCTGATTGATGTTTAGATATTAGATAACAGTTACTCATAGAAATACAAAGATAACCCATGAATGGATGGATTAATGATCTGCAAAGATGGATGTATATTTGGTGGGCAAATGAATAGATAGATGGATGGGCAGATGGTGTTGCTTTACAAACTATAAAACTGATCACTTCCTTAAGTTTCATACATCCCCTTGTGATGTTTTTCTATGTAGCTTCCTGTAAAAGACCTGAGTAGCTCCACCATCCAGAAGCAGAGAAGGGAGCTCCAGCTCCTGATGGCCGAACTGAAGGACAGAGAGGGGGAGCTGAACACCATGTCCGCTTCCCATCATAAGCAGCACCAGGCCTGGGAACAAGACCGTCAGAGTGTACTGATGTTGGAGCAGAGGTGTGCTCGTTTGGATGGTGAGAAGCATCTCTTTATCTCTACCTTCGACACTAGAACGCTGTTAACTGATGCAGTACCAACCTGTCCCTTCTTTTTAGTAAATTGACAAAAAAAGGAGAAGGGTCAAATAAACTGAATTATACAAAGACACATTTAAGCTTATTTGAAAGCAGGTAAACGCAAAGAGAAACCTTCAAGGGAGCTGGTGGGAGACAACAACACTACCAGAACAATTCAGAGTTGTAGCCAAATGCTGGCATCAGAATAAGAAATTGTGTTGAGTAAGCGTTAATCTTTGAGCCCTGACATTGGTTTTCATGATTAATCAAAGTTTTCTCAGCAGATTTGTTAAATGGCATCTCACCTGATAGTGTTTTGCAAATTCCTTGTGTGTGTGTGTGTGTGTGTGTGTGTGTGTGTGCTCACAGAGGAGTTGCAGAGGTGTAATGAGGTGATCAGAGTCCTGACTAAACACGTGTGGATTGTGGAAAGCAAAGAGAAAGAGGTGCAGAAGGAGCTCGGAGAAGCTAAGCTGCTGCTCTGTGATCTGGAAAAGAAACAGCAGCAGGTCAATCAAAGGTGTCAGGACTACGAGGTATCAACCTTCCATCCAACATCCATCCATCCATCCATCCATCCATCCATCCATCCATCCATCCACCATCCATCCATCCATCCACCATTCATCCATCCATCCACCATCCATTCATCCATCCATCCATTCATTCATCCATCCATCCATCCACCATCCATTCAACCATCCATTCATCCACCATCCATCCATCCATCCATTCATCCATCCACCATCCATCCATCCATCCAACATCCATCCATCCATTCATTCATTCATTCATCCATCCATCCATCCACCATCCATTCAACCATCCATTCATCCATCCATCCATTCATTCATCCATCCATCCATCCACCATCCATTCAACCATCCATTCATCCACCATCCATCCATCCATCCACCATCCACCATTCATCCATCCATCCATTCATTCATCCATCCATCCATCCACCATCCATTCAACCATCCATTCATCCACCATCCATCCATCCATCCATCCATCCACCATCCACCATTCATCCATCCATCCACCATCCATTCATCCATCCATCCATTCATTCATCCATCCATCCATCCACCATCCATTCAACCATCCATTCATCCATCCATCCATTCATTCATCCATCCATCCATTCATCCATCCACCATCCATCCATCCATCCATCCATTCATTCATTCATTCATCCATCCATCCATCCACCATCCATTCAACCATCCATTCATCCATCCATCCATTCATTCATTCATCCATCCATCCACCATCCATTCATCCATCCACCATCCATCCATTCCCTCCATCCATCCATCCATCCATCCATCCATCCATCCACCATCCATCCATCCATCCACCATTCATCCACCATCCATTCATCCATCCATCCATTCATTCATTCATTCATCCATCCATCCATCCACCATCCATTCAACCATCCATTCATCCATCCATTCATTCATTCATTCATCCATCCATCCACCATCCATTCATCCATCCACCATCCATTCAACCATCCATTCATCCATCCATCCATTCATTCATTCATTCATTCATCCATCCATCCATCCATCCATCCACCATCCATTCAACCATCCATTCATCCATCCATCCATTCATTCATTCATTCATCCATCCATCCACCATCCATTCATCCATCCACCATCCATTCAACCATCCATTCATCCATCCATCCATTCATTCATTCATTCATCCATCCATCCATCCACCATCCATTCAACCATCCATTCATCCATCCATCCATTCATTCATTCATTCATCCATCCATCCATCCACCATCCATTCAACCATCCATTCATCCATCCATCCATTCATTCATTCATTCATCCATCCATCCACCATCCATTCATCCATCCACCATCCATCCATCCATCCATCCATCCATCCATCCACCCACTAATCCAACCATCCATCCACTAATCCATCCACCATCCATCCATCCACCATCCATCCATCCATCCATTCCCTCCATCCATCCATCCATCCACCCACTAATCCATCCGTCCGTCCACCATCCATCCACCCGTCCATCCATCCACCCATTCATCCATCCATCCATCCATCCATCCATCCATCCACCTTCCATCCATCCACCATCCATCCATCCATCCATCCATCCACCCACTAATCCATCCGTCCGTCCACCCGTCCGTCCGTCCACCATCCATCCACCTTCCATCCATCCACCATCCATCCATCCATCCATCCACCCACTAATCCATCCGTCCGTCCGTCCGTCCACCATCCATCCACCCGTCCATCCATCCATTCATCCATCCAGTTTGTTGTATTTGCAGGTCACATATTTCAAGCCTATCCACTGGTGGACCTTCATATTTTGTAATGAACCATTTGAGTTTGGAAAACTATTGTATTTTGACTTAGCTGGGGCCACATTACACCACTTTTTGACTTTACCTCTGATTCCCAGGCAGGGAATATCTGCGTCAGTCTACACTAGTTACAGTGTGAGGGGAAGTGAAAGGACCTGATCTCAGTTGGAGTCAAACAAACATGTTTACATTTTTTGAGATGGATAGTGTGAAGACAGATAGTGTGAACTGATCACGAACATCCTGCAGATGCCTGTTGCTGACAGCCAATGAAAAATAGAGGATGGGACACGACAAAACCTAAATAGGTGACGACTGTGAAAGTTGGGTAGTGAGTCCCCAGCTTTAGAAAACATCCTCCTGGGATCCTTGATTTTGCGTGTTCCCTTTTCCTGCTAAATAGAGACAAGTTGCTTAAATGTACTAACTTAAACTTGCTGCTGCTGTAGCTCTTCTGCAATTAGGCCTGAAAGTCTGTTTCTAAGTGTCTGTGTTATCTTACAGGCAAAGAACCAGAGCCTCAGCTCCACTGTTATGGCCCTGTCCACACAAGTTGGCTCTCTGCAGGTCAGAGAGGAAGAACTGAGTTCAATGCTCAAGCTAAAAGTAAATTACTCAAACCTACCAATATTCATTACACATTAAAAAAATATACAAACCCTGTGATGTCATTACCACTTTATGTTTGTCACTGTTAGGACAAAGATGTGAGCGAAGCCTCTAGTCATATTCTGGAGCTGTCAGGGAGGCTTCAAGACCTGGAGAGGTTGCTGGCAGAGAGTAGATCGCAGGAGAACAAGCTCCTGAGAGACTCTGAGGAAATGAAGCGTTGTTACAAAGACGCTAAGCGTGAGGTCTCTCAGCTCAGAGGTAACAAATTACAGCTTCATTCAGTTGTTACAGGAGGCTTTTCTCATTTACTCATATTGATTTTCCATGCATAAGAAGCAACTCCATATAAGGATTGTATCAGGATTCCTCACTGCTGTCAATCAGTAGGACTGATGGTAGCTCTAATCTTTTTCATCTCTTGACAAATAAGTTTCTAGATGCTAAAACAGTAGGAAGGAAGTTACAGAAAAATTAACTTTGCTCCAGTCTTCTGCTGTCCATCCTTGTACTTCCTACAGAATTTCTCTTAGTCCCTGATGTTCTTCTTCTGCAGAACAGGCGTCTCTGCTGCTCTTCTTGACACTAGGTCGTTGTCCAGAAGGTCTTCACACCTTTGTGTAAAAGAGGCACTCACAATGAGGTGCTGCTGGCGTTGTGCAAGTTTTGCACTGGTGGTAAAACCGGTCTGTAGCATACCCCTCAGTAGGAGATGGTCCTGACTCCTGACACTTGCTAATCCTTTGCAGGAGTTTCCTTCCATGTGAGTTTAATTGGCTGCAAAGGAATTTATAGGTAACTATTGCTAACACAAGGAGATAGAGGTGCACCAATCTGGCTGTTCCTGATGATGATTTCTGGTTTTCTTTGAGATCCGACTTACCTGTTCCGATTTTGACCGATTCCAGTTTTAAAGAGAAGAAATCTGCTGCAGTTGCTTTAATAAAAGCATTAGTTTTTAATCCACCTCTATGCAATTTTTGCTAAACTCAAAATGAAGTGTATCAGAGAACATGCTCTTTGTTGATCTGTTTATGGACAGAAAATGGTGCGAGTTCTTTGTGGTGATGTATTTAATAAATAGGAGAATAAGAATCCCTGATCAGAGCCAATAAAGAAAATAATGAGCATATTTGGATCTTTGGGTGATTCATCTTTGCTTCTCTGCATGAGGACAATGATTTCAAGCATGTCTGTCAATGTGTTAATTAGATTTTATAAAACAATTTCATCTGGACTCTTTCGCAGCTTCGCCTGTGCTGCTGCTGTGACTTTACTGACATCAAGTTATCTGAACATTAAAGAAATAGGAGCCAATATACTGAGAAAGTACTCCAGAATATAATCTAAAGCTGTTTCTTGGCTAAGTTAGCAGGTATGTGTGGACACAGGCTTATTCCTTGAGCCATCTACCCTTTATGCTTTAATGATCCACAGGTCTATCTTAAGTGGCTAAAGAATTTTTATTTTTTTTTATCAAACAAAAGGTTAGGTAGTGAACCAAAAATGTGTTAAAATGAGTTCAATGGTCAAAGATGTTATCTTCCTTCCAAAAGAAATAAAAATGTGCTGAATGTTGACACAATTCACTCTGCGTCACGCTGTGTTTGTAGCGGAGCTGCAGCAGCACGTGACTCAAAGCAGCACACGGAGGGAGGAGATCATCCGTCTGAAACAGGAGCTCCAGCTGCTTCACACAGATCTGGCCCTGACAGGTACGTCCGTTTGATTGTTTCTACGTCTTCATTTTCAAATTCGTTTTGTTTAGCAGA
The DNA here is from genome assembly GCF_021462225.1 of Girardinichthys multiradiatus. Lineage (NCBI taxonomy): Eukaryota > Metazoa > Chordata > Actinopteri > Cyprinodontiformes > Goodeidae > Girardinichthys > Girardinichthys multiradiatus. Next base: position 8,940,216 of record NC_061801.1, read on the forward strand.
TGCTGTTGATCTAAAGGTAATGTTCTTGGGGTGCCTCATTTCAGTGTTATTTATTTCTGCCGTTATTTAAATTCTAAACATAATCACATCATTTTATTATTCTGACGTTGGCACCGAATATATTAGCTTAAAACCTAACAGTAATTCAGCTGTTTATTTTCTGATATATCCAATATTCTGGTCTAATTTGTAAAGTTCTGTTTGTTTTATAATCCGTTCTCTTCAATTTACACCAAACATTTTTTAAGTGTTAGGTGTATGTTTTAAAATGACACCTGTTTTGCTTTCTTGGGGGGAGGGGATATTATAAGGAATGAAATCTGTTAACGCTCTTATATAGACATTTTTACATTTTATTTCGTTTTTTTTTTTTTCCAGATTTTCATTTTCTGTGGATTATTTTTCTTCCATTTCTTCCGTTATTCACTACTGCTTGTTGGTCAATCAAAAAAAAAAATACCGGCACTGTAAACTGGTCTTTTTAGCACTGAAATAAAATTCCTCTAGCTTGTCTACAGTCTGTGTCCAGCAGGTCTGTTATATCTCTGCAGTCTCTGACGGTTTTGGTTTCAATCTGCAGCAGCCGTTTCAGATACCTCAGATTGTCAGATAAAGTCAAAACCTGCTAATCTTCCCTGTTAACAGGGGAGGGCGAGAGCTGGAAGGATGAGCTGCTGGAGCTGTCTCGCTCCAAGCAGGAACGCATCATGTCTGAGCTGCTCTGCCTGCAACAGGTATGGTGTTAACATAGCAGAGCCACAAAAGCACTCCATCAATCCACACACAAACAAATCCCTGAAGTTGGTTAATGTCTTTCCTCGTTCCTCCTGCTCCATTTGTGTTCGGGGATGGAGGGTATTTTCCTGTTTGTCTGCATGCCTTAGTGTGTTTCTGCAGTTTCCTCCCTCCCACAGTGACTCTGGTTTATAGTCGTGGACAGTGGTTACACAGATCAAAGCCCCTATTTCCTTCCTCTGACAGTGGGATTTTCTTAGGTTAAATTATTATCGATTCATTTTATTTAAATAATGTATGTTTCAAAGTCTACAAATGTTCTTTAAAGTTGCATTTAGATCACAAAGGTCCATTTTTGTCTCGTGGTTTTGCCATGGTAACACATCATTGGATGATACTGGTGTTATTTTCCAACCAGCATAAACTGTTCTTTTTACCACTGTTACTATAAACAGGTTTCAGTCTGGAAAAGTCTGGAATTTGATACAAATTCTCAGGACTGAAAAAAAAAAAAAAAAAAAGAGTATGAAAAAGATTTGTAATTTTAAACTTTATTCCCTTTCCTATTGAAAAAAATCTTTTAATCCATCTATCCATCACTGCTTTTGTCTGTCCATCTGTCCAACTATCTGTCCATTTTCCCTTCCTTTCAATTCATCCATCCATCCTTTCATCTGTCTGTCCCTCCTCCCATTTGTTTGTGTGTTTCAGATATTTATATAAATGTTGAATCTTTAGTGATTGATCTTTAAAAGATTAAAATATAAACTCCCATTTGAGTCTGGAGAAAAATGGAATTTTGACATGAATATGTAGAAACCCTGACAGTAGGAAAATGTTTCATTGTTCATCACAATAGCAACAAGAAGCAGCAAAACCTTTTCTGCTTGTGTGCGTTTTCCAGGTGTGTGAGAACCAGAGGAACGACCTGCAGCTGCTCCGACTGAACCAAGAAAGCACACAGAGAGCTCTGAGGGAAAAACCGCATCAGGGTTTACTTGGAGGGTAAAAAGGCTATCAGTTTCTTTCGGAGGGATGCTCCCTCACACTTCCAGGACCAAAAAATAATAATTCCTTTTTGTTCCCAAGTCCAGTGTCAGGCTAAATTGGTCACAGGTAAATAAACACAGCTGAGCTCGTGAAGATAAGGTTTTGATCTGCTAGGAAATGAGAAAAAGCATTACTAAATATATGATGAGGTTAGAAACATTAGATTACATGTGATGGAGCATTGAATCCTGCAGGTCTGAAAAGTCATTAATGAGCCTGTTGCGTTTTATGTCCCAGCAAGGATGATCGGCTGTTGAACTGTGTGGATGTTCAGTCTACCAAAAACCTGAGACCTGATCTTGAATATCTACCAGCAGCTGAAGTTCAAGCATCTGGGGCAGCCAACAGCAAAATTGAAGGCTTGTCAGCAAGCATGAGAGATGTGAGATATTTTTACTAAAGTGGTTTTGATAAACGGCAACACTCTTCTTCACTCAAGCCATCCTTTAATCCACACCTAGTTTTGTAGTATTACTTTTCTCACTGTCCAGTTTACCCTTCTTTTGTTCATTCTTACATGAATGTTTGGGTTTAGTATGTTTTGTAAAATCTGTACAAATGAATGGTTGGTATGAGGACCACAAATGGGAAGTACCAGTTACCCCATGTTTCCCCAAAGGTAATGAGCCAAGCCCTCAAGCGCCTTAAAATCTTATCTAAACATTTGCACAGCCAAAGGCAATGACTTCTGGAAGTTACCGCTGGTTACCTGATGGTTTTGCATATTCAGATTTTACTTTCACTGTTTATGCTCATCAAACCATCTGCTGACTTTATAGAAGCCTGATTTATTTTCAGGCTGTCGTAGAGTGCATTTGTACATTTGTGGGACATGAGGCTTCCAGCACATTGAGCTTTTTTGGCATTTTGTCACATTGTTGGTGTTTTATGTGATAGAATAAAACCAGTGCAAACTCAGAAGGCAGAGTAAGCATTGTTAAGAGAATAAAACCTGGAGGTCTATAGTATCTCTGGAGGAGCTGTAGAGATCCAAAGCTCATATGGGAGAATCTGCTGACAAGACAACTGTAAGCTATGCACAAAACATCTGGCCTCTATGTAAGAGTGGCAAGAACTAGGCCATTGAAGAAAGACCAAAAAATCCTTTTTATCCTACCAAGAAAAAGCCATGCGTGGTTGAAAACTAACACTACACCACAGGCACACCAGGAGCCAGGTAACTGGTGAAAGATCAAAAAGGTCATGGGGTTTAAACTTAACATAAAACAAAGTGGTATACTGGAACATTTGGCGTGCTTATTTCACAGCTCATAATAGAGTCTCCTGTCTGGATCTCATCAGGTTGCAGATCAACTGTCAGCATGTTCTCTACAGCAGGTTTTGGGCAAGTCCAGGTTGCTTCAAGAAGCTTCTGAGAGCAGCAGTTTAAGACATCATGGCGCTTTACAACCTGCAGGTCATATTGTGAACAGCAGGACCTCTGAACCACTGTACATGTATGAGTGCCAAACAGCCCACCACCACCCAAATACCACGATACTCAAGGTACAACGACAGTTTCATGTAGAGCATTATAATATGTCTCATTTGTATTCATGGCGGGGTGTGGCAGCAAGGAGGTAAAAATCTTTAAGTCTGGGTGTGTAAAAATGTAACAGCTTTGAGGTTGTTTTTTTTTTTTTTCTTACAGACCAATGATACTCCACCCAAAGCCTGCCTCCACCACAATGCCAGCCAGCAAGACAGCAATGTGGACAGCTTGATTTGACTACAGACTGGATTTTCTCTAATGATGTTGAATTGAATTGAATTGAATTGGATTGAATTATAAAGCACTGTGGAAAACACAGTTTTTATTTTATCTGAAGGTGCTCACGCTAAAGGAGAAACTCCTTTTACCTCAAGAAAAAAATGAAATGATTAAAAAACAAACTCTGGAACATTTTTATGACCTCAGTATTGTTTTATATTGTATTATTTTTGGTATTTCTTTGGTATATTTGGTATCTGTTAATCTGATGTGGATTACCATTCAGTGTTATTTTTTTTAAGCTTAACACCATTTTCTGCACAACATATTGAGTGAAGTGGGAGAGACGTGAAACCAGTCCTACTGGGCTGATGACTGGTGTGTCCTTGTGCGGTCTTTCCAGTTTCACTGCCTTCACATGGTGACGCAGAGGAAATATCTAAAGCTCTGACTTGCTTTTCTGTCTTGTAGCTTGGATGATCTGACACTACTTTTATATAAAGACTTTTCTTGTGCACTCCATATCCCTGGTTCTTTCTTTCAGTAATAGTTTAGGTTCATCTCTTTTAATGGTGTGGTTGCTTTTTGTTCTGAAGAAATGTTTTCCCACTTTACAGCTTTATAGCATTTTTTTAGCAGTGAGGAAAACTTGGATGAAGAGCTGGATTTAGAAGTATAAACACCTTGGATTTATTCGTCCAACTTTAAGGGGACAAAATGAGCAAAACGAAGACTAAAAATGATAATAAAACAGAGAAGGCCTTGGCTGCAGAGAAAGAACAGTTTGGCAAACAGCAGGTGAGTATTAATTGCTTCACATCAAGGCAGCGTTTCTGTTTGAGTCATTTTATTTTCCCAAATGTGGTTTGGCTACAGCTTAGTGTGTTGTCACAATATCCTTTGGTTGCTGCCTCAGAATGTATGTTCTACAACTAAAAGCTAACCTAACTTAAAAAGTAAAACACTTTACTTTGAAACATTAAAGGGCTAGTTTAGTGCTTTTTAAGTTGGGTTATATTGTATGGTTATAGGCAGTCAATATCTTACCTGTAGTATATTACATCACTTAGATGTTCTATAAATGCAGACTATTTTTTCCCAGAAGCTAACAGCTAGTCACAACGGGGCCAAGACAAAGGTTCTGTCATGTTAAGACCACTCCAATCTATAAAAGGCCATAGTGATTCTAGCCAATACTTTTTATAAACTTTTAATCCATCATCATGTTTGTGTTAGATGGTTCTTTAGAGGGATCTATGTGAATATTTTGACTAGGTGACAGAGTTAGTACCTTGTCTAAAACAACTACCTTCGTATGTGATTCTCGCTGCCAACTAGACTGACGACATGTTAATCTAAAAATAAAAACTAGTGGCTCAGATAAATGCCATTTTATTAAATTTTCTTAAACATAAATTTACCCTCACAGTCATCCTGATCAGATACACATAATGTTTTTTTTTCAGTTGGTGTTTCACATGGGAAGGTTATTGTTGCTGATTCATGGTCCAATATTGTCTTCTGTTTAAGATGCATAGTTTTCTTTTTTTTATTATTTCTATAAGTTGTACTTAGTGTTGGTTTGTAGTGAAGCACCAAGTTTTAAATGCTTTACTTTTGTCATTTCTTTTAGCTTCAAAGCATAAGCAAAATTGCCACCTCAGCTGAAGTTCCACCTAAAGAGAAATATGTGCGCAGTATCCTTTAAAAATGTACTTTGCACTTTCTTAAAAAATAATAATATCCTGGTTTTTAACTTAATAAATAAGAAATGGCACAGCCAGGAAAAATATGTCTTAGTCCTACACTTCTAACATGCTAGCATAATGCTAACAGCGTTTTGGAGTAAAATAATAATGGCTTTCTAGTGTAAAAAAAAAAAAAAGTTTTCTTTTGCATTTCTACATAAATTACTATGCTTTTACTATACTATACTTATACTAGGTTTCTGGTAAAAACTTTTCAAAAACATTTAATGCAAAAGGCTATGTTTGCTACACATTTGATTAAATAATCTAAAAAACAAAAGTTTTGGAGGGCTTTAAAGATAAAATATACATACAGTACACGCAGAGCTGTGAAAAAGTAATTGCAACCTTAAAGAGTTCCTCTGTTTTTCATACTGAAATATTTCTGATCATCAAACTATTTTGATATCAGGCAAAAATAATAACACAGCAGTTCTCCTATCAGTATTTTATTTAGTGAGGGAAAACAGCCATTCAAACCAACCCTGTGTGAAAAACAAATTACCCCGTAAACCTAATAACTGGTTGGTTACCTTTGACGGCAACCACTGCCATCAAGCTTTGCCATAACTGACAATGACTCTTTAGGTCTTTTTGGTCCACTATTTGCAAAGCTGTTTTATTTTGGCAAGCATGAGCAGTATGTGTAAGGTCAGGCCGCAGCATCTCAACTGGGTTAAAGTCCAGAGTTTGACTAGGCCACACTAAAGCCTTATTTTTGTCCTTCTGAACCATTCAGAGATGGAATAACTGGTCATACTTTGAATAATTTTCCTGCTGCATAACCCAAGTGCACTAGATCGTTAAGGTCACAAACTGATGGCCAGACATTCTCAGGATGTTGTGCTAGCAGAGCAGAATTTATGGTTTCAAATAGTTAGGCAAGTAATTCAGGTCTTAAAGCACAAAGCAGCTTAGATCATCCCACTACCACCTCCATGTTGGACTTTTAGCATAATGTTCTGAAAGGCTGTGCTAGTTTTACAGCAACATTTTGGCAAATGTGAGTTTTGTTTGGGGGGGTGCCTTAGATCTCTCTCATGAATGCCGTTTTTAGTGATGTCTGCAGTGCTTCAGTTGTTGTTCTGGGTTCCTCTGTGACCTCCTGAACGAGTCTTCAATGAACTCTTAGATTAATCTTGGCAGTCCAGCCACCCCTTGTAAGGTTCACCCACTGCTCCGTGTTTTCTCAGTTTGTGGATAATTGCTCTCACTGTGGTTCCCTGGAGTCCCAAAACCTTAGAATTGGCTTTGTTTATCCTTTCCAGACTTAAAGATGTCCTTGGCTTTGTTTCTCAGTTGTTCTGGAGGTTCTTCACAACATTATGTGTTGCTTAATGAGCAATTTTAGCCTACTTCATAATATTTAGTTCTATGTATTACATTTTATTATTCTGCAGATCTACAGTAATCAGTCTTGGGTGTAGATTGAACTCAGGTTTTTAGAAAATCTGAGTTCAGTTAACTGGTTAATCAATACTTCTTGATTATGTTTTTTAATATTTAATCACCCTTTTTCAGTCTGATATTAAAATTCATTTGATGATCCAAAGAAGCGAAACCAGAAGAAATTTATGAGGAGGAAAAATACTTTTTCACAGCACTGTACACATAAAGTTGTTACTTGTTTACATTACCTGTCATTGTGGGTAGGTTTATTTGAACTCTTCTTTTTCTGAGGAGGGAATAGTCAGATAATTTTGAAAATCAAGATTGAATGCACGCATTTAAGTTAATTGTGAATTTAAAACACACAGTGTTAAATAGAATAAAAGTCAATGCATTCAAGTGCAAAAAGAGATGAGATGAAAAAAAATGCCTCTCTATGTTTTGCAATATTAGACATTCAATCTGCTGCTGAGTCGGTTTAAGTTGAAGACAAAAGGTGAAAAGAAAAAATAATCTAAATTTGACATTTTTACCTTGCACGGTTAAATATTAAATTACCTAAGTTATTATAGCTTATCACCTTTAAAGCCTTGGAGTTTTATGTGACTTGGTTAATGTAGATCTAAAAGTAATAATGAAGATTTTTCTTTTAGAAATAAAATTTTAGTAGAGTTTAGTCATTACCTAGTCAGTGGAACCTGTGCAAAGTCTTTCTTCTAGTTCATCTTGTGCTCGGGAGTTTCCCTAACAGCTGTCAAGATATAATTCTTGGAAGTCACAAGGAGGGTGGAGCCACCACCTTCTGGTCCTACATCTTGAACCTGCCTCTGTCCAGCAACTCCATGGTCAGCTGGAAGGTCTGCTATCTGCTGCACAAAATGCTCAGGGAGGGCCACAGAAATGTAAGTTAAAGGCTACATTTGCTCCCTCCACCACTCAGTGTGACTTCCTGTTTACAATTATGATGTTTATCCTCATCCCTCTTCTTCTGATCCGCAGGTTGTTACAGATTCTCACAGACACAGCCGCAGTATAAGAGACATGGGAGCCCTATGGGTGAGTGGCCATCATTGGAAAGATACAAACCTAAATTTTGTTCTTTTAATAACCTGGTAAGGCTTATATAAGTAAAGTTACCAAACTTCTAAGCTATTGTTTTTGTTTTTCCAGGGAAACCTGCATGATCGATATGGTCACATTGTTGCCTTGTCAGCTAAATACCTCCACCTCAAAATGGAGTTTCATGCAAAGGTAATATATCTCTCTTCTATCTGTAAATTCCCTCCTGCTCACACTGAGAGTGTCGGTTTGCACATGTGCATCTGTGTGATTGATTCTGTTATGCTTTAGAACTAAAAACATTGTAAAGTAAGCAGCATCAAAAGGGAAAACTTAAACACAAAATATTCTAAGATAAAGGCATTAAAATGCTTCTGCTGGTAATTTAGCAGAAGAAAATTTCCACTCCACCAAGACTCTAACCCTAACTCTAACATCTTCATTATGACATTAGAGCCAAAATGATATTTTATTGGGGAGCTGATGATTTTTAAACCATCCTCAAATGCAATGTTTACGACCCCGAAGCTGTTATGAAAGTGTTGTTTTTAATCCTGTCAGTACATCTCCGATAATGCTCTACAAAGTAAATTATCTTATTGTTCTAGTTTAGTAAGCTTTTCAAAGGACTCATAATCAATTCCTGATCTGTTAAGCATTTCAGAGTATTAAATTGAAATCACTGTGTTTTTTTTATGCATGTCAGGTGAAGTTAGTGGCATGTTTTATCTTGCTTGGCTGGCAAAATCTGTCTCCCTGGAAATGTGAGGGTGTGAAAAACACTGCAGAAACTATCCTTCTTCATTGCTATCTAATGAGATGTAGCAAATGCTTTCCTTAACCCCCCCCCCCGAGCTGTGAGCTCAACGCTGAGGCAGACTACAAGAGACACAGAACCAGCAGAGAAGAGAGTGAACTGACAACTGAAAAACTCAGCACCCAAAAGAGAATCTGATCTGCGTCAATCTTCAGTCTAATATTTAGAGGTTCTGAAAGCTTAATTTTGTTTGCTTGCCTTCATGGACCTGCAAACCAATATATCCATTGAGAATATTTATTGATACTGCTTACAGTTTGGTTCTGAAGTCCAAGTGAGAAACCCACCGAGACATTCAGAGCCCCGTGCCAGGACAGGAACCACCAACCAGTTTGAGTTTGACCTTTCCACCCAAAAAACAACCATTTGTTTTAATATTCCCCTCTGGCAGTGCCAGAGAGAGAATTGTAAGAAGTGGAACTGTTAAGGTCTACATTTGGTTCACAGAGACCTTTGGACGGTACTTTTTTTGGTGGTGGTTCAGAGGCAGGCAGAGCTTACAGGCCAAAAGTGGTTCACTTGGAGCTCATTATTTCTGTCCTCTAAACATTTTCTGTAAAGTTAGGCTGGGTGCTTTAATTTCCATTTATCCAGATTACATAGTTTTTACTCTACCTGAACTACCTCCTACAGGGAACTGCAGAGTTTAAGCCACATGTAAGATAAAATAGCACATCTAACAAGTCAGAAACACATTAAGAAACATACTGTGTAATGTGTGTGACTATCCTCAACAGCACAAAGTGATCCCAGGTAACCTAGAGGCTACTGATGAGACTTTGGACAGAGAAGCAGGAACTGACATGACCAAAGTGTAAGTTTCCTTCCTCCTGACCTCTTCAATGCTTATGGGATCTGCTTGTCTTGCTGATGTAATCTTTCATTTAACTGTACTTGTGTTTCTAAAAAAGTACTTTCCATTACCTTAAGTCAGCAGCTTACTATCAACATCATGTTTCATGCATTGTAGGTTGGAAATGACTCAGGAGCTGTTGGAATACTTGGATGCTGGACTGAAGATGGCTGAGACGGGTAAGACTAAGACTGATTGGACTGTGTGTAAAAAGACAAATAATTGTTATATTTGGAATGCAGTACACTGTGTTCCAATACTTCTAAATGTACTCATCCCTTGTGCATTTAGATGTATTGATTCATCAACCTAGAATTAATTGCGGTAGCTGTCATTACCACCTAGTGAAGATCGCAGGCTGTCCAAAAAGGAGGGTGTTGCGCCATATTCTACTGAGAGTGGCTTTCAGCTGGGCTGAGAGGGAGCTGGCATTCAGTGTCGATGCTTGAGAAACATCTCCATTTCCAAAAGAACACGTTTTTGCGTGGTGGGTCCTGCTCAGCATTAGATGTTCACCGAGATTTTCTGTTTAAATATCTTCTGTTTTCAATCAAACATGTTAAACATAGCTCCTCCTGCTGAGACACCAACCTGAGAGCCCTGTTTACCCTCAGCAAAAGAACCTGCATTTTCACGCTTCAAGGTCAGGCTTTGCAGTGCATGGGGAATGTCTGTACTTGACAAGCAGTCAAGCTGCAGGTTTCAATAAGATGCTAGCACCGATGGGAACACACAATAATCTGTCTTTAATTGAGTTAAGGTGCTTATTAGAATTTTTATTGCACTTTATCAATTTTCTAGCCATATTTTGCAAATAAAGTATGCATCGTTTAAGTTGCACGTTATTCCAGCTGTACAACATTCATACTTATCTCAGTTTAACCTTCATTGAGGCAACTTCTCAAATGAAAATTCTTCCATAAATTCTGACATCATCAGTGTTTTAGCCCTGCTCTCACCGTTTCACTGTTTACACTGTGGTTTTATGATTTGATTTAAATATATAAACCATGCTTTGTGAATTACTTGTTCACTTCAACCATTCCTGTGTTTACACAAGCAAATGTTGCGTTTAAAATATAAAGGGATTCTGTCACTTTACAGCTACAATGTATTTTACTGAGATTTTATGAGATAGACCAACACAAAGTATTGCATAATTGTAAAGTGGAAACACAATAATACATCCATCTATCTACGCATAAATTCTGACCTGCCTGAGAATACCATTCGCTGCTGAAGAAAAGTATCTCCACAGCATGATGTTGTCACCACCATGCTTTACAGTGGGGATGAAGTGTTGAGAGTGCAGTGTTGGTTTTCTGTCACACAGAACATTTTGCATGTAGGCCGGACAGTTTAATTTTGGTCGCATATGACCAGACCACTTTCTTCCACATGTTTGCTGTGTCCTTTACATGGCTTGTCACATACTGCAAAGAGGACCTCTCCGTATTATCATTTTGAATAATGTATAATAATGGGAGGATCCGTCTTACGTTCATGAAAACATTTGAAACAACATAAAACATAATGCAACAAAGATTTGTTGTTGTGTTCTACATGTTTAAAGTTCTGCGTCAGATGGATGCCAACGGGGCCAAATCCACAACCCCAGCCGGACAGTGCAGACTGACCCCTCTCATCCCCCTCATACTGGACTGCAGTTTCCTCTACCACTTCTCTGTCAGATTGCTGTTCAAACTGCACAGCCGTGAGTGGCAAGCTCTTGTTCTTACCTTATCGAACTATAGAATCAGATTCAGCTGTAACCCTATCAAAAATCTCCGCTTCACAGGTATCTCCCCGGATGTACTTCTCGGACATAGAGAGAGATTCCGTGACCTGTTCATGAGGTTGGTTTCCTGGTTTATTAGAGATATTAATTACTCATTATGCATTTAAACAGCCAGGACAATGCAGTCTGTTTTTCCAAATTATCTTTTATTTTCATGTTTTTTTTTGTTTGTTTCCCAGCCTCACACAGTTCTACAACAGAGCCAGAGAAATTGAGTTCTTTAAAAGTATCATCCAGATCCCAGATCTCCCAGATGTAAGTCACAAGGCTGGAGATTGGCTGGTTATTCCCATATGCACTACTAATACTATCATTTTACAGGTTTTAAGTCAGGAAATAATGTATTCCCACTCCCCAGGCTCCTCCAAACTTCCTCCGAGCTGCTGCTTTGGCTGAGTATAAAAAGCCAGTGGTGTTTATGCCAGGCGAGGATCGCCCAGAGGAGGACGAAGTGGACGTGCAGCCAGAGTTTAGAGAAGCGACTCAGATGCCACAGGTGCGCTCTGATATTACTCAGAAGAACCAGTTTTCCTGTAAAGTGTGCTAAAATGTGGCTCTTTATCGTGCAGTACTATTTGCTCAGCCAGATGGGTGGACCTGAGGCGTCTCTGGACCACAGAGAAACCGAAAGCGATGGCTATAAGAGCGAACTTGAGGCGCTGAAACCAGAGATAGAGCTCATCAAGAGTGAGGTAGGGAGAGTTTCATCTTTCTTTGTGAGTGCCGGTTTACTTTCTTTCTTCAGTTTGATACCACAAATGGCCAAAACTCAGCACAGTATGGATATCAAGCTAATATTAACTTATTGTGAATTAACCTTTACCATTTTCTTGTGTGTCAGCCATAAACTTCAGTTTACTTTATTGCCATTTAATCTAATAGACTAACACACAGTAGTGCCTAATTGTTAAGTGCAAGGAAAAGGAAAATGGTATGGTAAACAAACAGCATTATGAAGAATGAAGAACATAGCAGACAGGTCAAGGATAAAGCTGAGGAGAAGTTTAAATCAATTAGGTTATAAGAAAATACCCAAAGCTTTAAACATCTTACAGACCTCAGTTCAATCCATCATCTATGTAGTACAACTACTAATCTGCTAAGACACGATGGTCCAACAAAACTGAGAGCATTGATCAGTAAAACAGCCAAGAGGTCCATGGTAACTCTGGAGGGGCAGCAGAGATTCACAGCTCAGCCGTGAGAATCTATTGACAACCTTTAGCCATGCCGTCTGCAAATATAGCCTTTATAAAAGAGTAGCAAGAAGAAAGCCATAAGAAGTCCAGTTCGCCGTTTGCCACAAGCCATGTAGGAGACATATCAAACATCTGGATGAAGATGAAAAAATGCAAGACTAACACTGCACCTCACCCTAAACATGGCATCCCCGATTTAAAACACGGTGGTGGAAGCATCATGATGTGGGGAGGCTTTTCTCCAGCAGGGACGTAAAAGATGATGGGCAGATGAATGGGACTAAATACAAAACTTTAAACTGCCCTGGTCATCAGAGACTGGCTTACTAGAGGTTCTCAAGACGAGAACTAAACAAAGCGAGGCGGCATTTAGTTTCTATGCTCCCCAGCTCTGGAACAAACTCCCAGAAAACCTGAGATGAGCAAAGGATATTGGCTCCTTTAAATCTAGACTGAAAACACAATTGTTTGCTACAACTTTAAGTCAAAGGATCTAAATAATGAACTGTTTGCATGATCATTTAAGAGTGATAAAAGCGTAAGTTTGAAGATTGAATTTGCTTTTTTTTTTTTGGCATAGCTTTTAGGTGTTTGCCATATTAAGCTCTGTTTTAAGCAAAGTTAATGTCTTTCTTTGATTTTCTGTAAACCACTTTGGATTGCCTTGTGTATGCAGGGTTCAATTCAGATGAACTTGGCCAGCTTTATTAGATGTTGCACAAGACTTGAGAGTGGGGTGGGGGTTCCCTTTCTGGCAGGGCAGCAACCATAACCATTCAGCCAGAGCCACAATGGTTTAGATCAAAGCCTCTTTCTGTATGAATGGCCTAAAGCCAGAAGTTAAATATAATAGAGGATTGGTGGAAAGACTAGAAAACTGATGTTCACAGATGCTGTCTGAAATTGACAATATTTCAGTCACTAGATCTGTGACGTTGGTAAAGACATACCCCACATAAAAATGTGGTTCTACAAGGTATTAATTCTAGGGGCTGAATTTGATGTTTGTCAGTCTTTTCACAATTCTGCATTACTTTGTGTTGGTCTTTCACCACAAAATTGTGGTTGTAACATGACAGAAAACATTCCAGAGTGAGAATGCTTTGCAATTCAATTCAATTCAATTCAAATTCAAAGATACTTTATTGATCCCTGAGGGGAAATTAGAATTCCAGTACAACCCATCCAAACAGACATCATGACACAAGACAACGGGGGGACGGGTCACCGAGGCTTTGCTGCCCACTCACAGGCGCTGCCCTTGTTAGATGAGAAAAGAGGCCACATTAGGAAAGTAGAGGAAAAAAATCATATTTCACACTTTATCCTTAGCAGGATACAGTTTGAGATTGCAAAAAACCTCAGAACAAAGAAGCAACAAATTTACAAAACAACATCATGCTGGGAATGGTGAAGGTGGTGTGAGGGGTGCATATGTTTATCTTGAGCATGTGTGTGTGTGTGCAAGTGAGTCCATGAAGCACTATCCCAGAGGCCATTGTCCTTGATGGTATGTTGGAATGTTCATCAACCAGCCACAATGTTCTGAGCAGGTCCACAGATGTCCTCGGGGAAGGGAGGGGGAAGAGGGAGCAGAGCGTCATGTTTACATAACTTCCAGGAGAAGTTGAAGATAGCCAGCCATCAAGGCCGTGCAGGGGAGCCAGATTCAGAAAAACAATAATTATTTGGGTTAGACTGACTCTTAATTTTCCATCAGCCTTGAGAGTCTCGCTGGTGCTTCTCAAAGGCGAATCCAAACAGCCAAATTACTGGTCTTTCGCCAGATCCGAGCGAACAACTTTCTCCAAGATTTATCCCATTTCACCCCTGAGTCCAGGAACCGCAACCTGCCTGCGATCCTGTGTAAGGATCACATCCAGTCTGCGATTCAGCTCACGTAACATCTCAGTCTGAGTGTTGATCGCTCTGAAGATCCCATCACACATGCCAGGCAGCCTTACAATGGCCAGAACAGCTGCTGACATTCTCCGAATTTCTCGATATGCCAAGTAACCGCTGACTCCAAAAAGCAGAAATCCTGATATCAAACATCCAATTATATACATATCTTCCACATCCTCGACTGACATTATCGACAAACACACAATCCTCCACGTCTGCCAGGAGTCCATTGTGTATCCAGAGAAAAACGTCCAGCCCGGACAAGTTGGGCTCTCCTCCACCCTGTCTTCTCCTCGAGAAAATTTGATCAATTGCATTGAGAGACCAGCTGACCAAATCCATAACTCAGAATTTGGAAGATATGCAAAAAGAGGCTCAAAAAAGAAGACAAGGCACTGTATGTGGTTTTCCAGTGTATAATTATGCATTTTCCTGTTTTCTACAGGCTCAGAAATGTATGATTGAGTTAAAAGCTCAAGTGAACCATCTGGAAGCAGAGGTTGAAGAGCAACGCACCCACAAACAGGTCGCTCTGGTTGAAAACGAACACCTGCGGATGGAAGTGGAGGCTTTACGCACCACTAACGTGGCCAATGTTGGAGCTCAGATCGGATACAAGGAAGCAGACAGTGAGTCGACGGTATTTTTGTGCGTAAACCAGCTGTACAGAAACAGCTGAACATCACTGAAACTCTTCTTTTTCCTTTTATCTCTGAACAGCCAGAGCTCAGGCTGCACAGGTTCGATTTACACAGCTGAAAGAGAGACACGCAGAGCTGGTTACGAGCCACGCCGATTTAATGAAGAAGGTAAATGAATGGTTTTTCAGTTTTACTTTCAGACTCTTGTTCTGATTGTTACGTACGGTTCTTTCTACGGTTCTTTGTGTTCTGCTGCAGAATGCAGAAACTGTTAAGAGGCTGTCAAGTACAAAGCAAGTGCAAGATGATTTACTGAGAGCCAAGCAGCAGCTGGAGAGCGAAGTGGAAAATCTGCGACATGAGAAAAGAACTGCGGTGAGAGCATTTCATACCATGACCCTACTGCTCCTAAAAAGATAGCCTGAACACAGCCTTTAGTGTTTTGAACTAAAGACTTTGTTCTCTAACACACAGATGAGTCAGCAGCAGGAGGTTGAGCGCCTGAATAAAGAACTGCTGGAGCAGAGAGCAGAGATGGCCCTGCTCCGCAGCATTTTGGAGAACAAGGAGAAGGTAGTACTGTAAAGTTTTTGCTTTTCACCAAACCCTCCTGTGTCACATCAAGCCCAACCTGGCAGCCAGCTTCAAGGTGTTTTCATAACAATTTGTGAAACATTATTTTTTTTTATCTATAAAATGTTGCACCTTGTACTGTTTTTAAATTTTCTTAATCAAAGGAAGTATTAAAAATTACTCATTTTAGTATTTTTATTTAGCTTTTCAACAAAATACTTTGAGGCAATCTTTTATGCTATAACCCCAGAGGTTGCTGGGATTTCACTGAATGAGCTGGGTGTAACAGACACATTTCAGCGCATAGAAATAATTTACAGTGCACCAATCACTTCCACGGCTGATTTCCTATCTCCACTTATAGTAAACCTCATACCGAAACATAATGATCTTAGTCAATTATAATTTAATGTTAAAGAGCAATACATAACAGTACACATAGCCTTCCTGTTGGAAGTAGAGGTGAATAGAGCATGTATCGCTTTAAATTATTGTAAAACAAAGACAAAATGATCATGCCGTCGACTTTTTAAACTGTCTTTAGCATTTCATATTAGTGGTTAGCACAGATAGCTAACTTCCATCTTTTGTATTCGCTAGAGAAGGTTGATCCTGCCTGCCAGCAATGCACAATCCAGCATGTTCAATGACAGACAGAGGTCAAAGGTTCAGGAGGATTAAACAGAGCAACTTTCAACCTTCCTGGTATCTGCTTAAAATCTTGCTCTCTCCTCAAGTAGCAGCCTGAATGAACGGCAAATGCATTTGTAGAAATAAATAGCTTTTTAAATGATTGTTTTTAGCCACTAGCTGCCTTCTATTTTTTCACTTTTTTCAAAAGTATGTAGATAGGAAATAGTGTGGAAAGAGTAGGGGAAGTAAACATCGACCAGCCAGGACTTTGACCCACGACAGTCTGGATTGAGGACTAAGGCCTCAGTACATGGGTCACACCTTAACCCCCTGCACCATCAGCACCTTCTATCAGCTTGTGTGCTTTCTGAAACTTTTACACCTCAATGATGCTGAGAATAGCTAACTTTGAGTCTTCGTCTTGCAAGTATCAGCATCTGAACCGACCTTTTAATGCTTAAGTGCACTGCATTCAAGCACAGAATAATGGAAAAAAGTTTGGATTTTTTTAGTTTCGGACTGGCTGATCACCAGTCAAGGCCAGTTAAGCTGAAAACCAACCGATTCCAGTCACCAGATATCAAGGTGCATTTCTTCTAATAATATATCCATCCATTGTCTATACCTGCTTGTCCTTTCAGGGTCGCAGGGGCTGGTGCCTATCTCCAGCATTCATTGGGCGAGAGCCTGGGTACACCCAGGGCAGGTCACCAGTCCATCACAGGGCAAAATATTTTATGATCATCCAATAAATAATTGGAAACATTTTTTGTTTTACTCTTATGTATGCCAATAATGCAATCAGAATAAAGGATAGTAGTTTATAGCATATCTTTCTTATTTAATTGCAAATAAGCTTTATTTTTTTAGCCAAATAAAAACAATGAGTGAATGTCAGTGTTCTACTTGTTCCTGTTCTAAAAAGTGTGAACAGAAAGCCAACCAAGAGAAATCAGACCCTATGAGGACTTTCAATCTGAAGGGTAACAGTAAAATGGATTAAAAAGATAATTAGTTAGGAAACCACAGTAAAAAAATAATACAGTTATTTATAAAAAAAAAACAAAGAAATATACAAATGTAAAATTGAATATGAAAGACTTAAAAATTATGTTATTTAAATGATGTATGTATACATTCATAATGTGTTTGGTTTATTATTTATTATTTACTCAGTGATTTATCAGTTTTATTTAAAGGACTGTGGTTTGAAGTTGAGCTGAACAAAAATAGGGTATCTAGAAAATCTTGGACTAATCAGGAGTTAGAGCTCTGAATCAAAATGTGGAAGATGTACAGCTGAAGAAGAAATTGTCAGCGTGCAAATTATGCACACTATCTGGTGCCGCTTGTTTACAAAGAGACATTCAGCATTCAGAGAAGCATCTGTGCTAAATAAAGCCAAGCTATTTATGTTGCCTCTGCATATCAAATGTTCCGGGAGTGATGGCTTTAATCGTTGGTCTCTTTCTATGAATTTTCTTCAGGAGGGGACTCAGGTGAGCAGCAGCCTGGCAGCTCTTCAGGCAGAGCGGGACACTCTGTTTCGCTCCGCCATGGAAAAAGACGTAGAGCTGTCCTCTCTGAGACAGCAGGCCCAGCAGCAGCAGAGCTCTGTGGACCTGGAGAAAGACAGATTGAAACGAGAACTGGAGGCCCTCAGAGCTCAGCTGCAGCAGCAGGTACTTTCTGGTGGTTTTACAGAAAGACACAGAGGATGTGTTCATCTGAAGGCTTGATGCATCTGACAGGTTCCTTCAGTCTGGAAAAGTATGGAATTAGTTTTCTTACCCAAAAATACCTGGCTAAGTATGAAAAAAAGAAAATGGGGTATGGCAAACATATTAGGACATTAGTATTCCCTTCTGCCTTCCCTCACTCACTCACTAGCTGCATAAATTCATGATGGTTTTCTGTATTTAAATGTAAAAACAGGTTAAAAAGGACTTGGGAACTTTGGAAAGCTATGGAATTGTAATATAAAAATGAACAGGGACTCTGATCTGACACACATAATAAACGTCTGTCTGGGGATGCCACGGGGGGAAAAAGGAAACATTTTCCTGTACATTTTAGCAACAGATTTCCTGTTTTCTTTAGCTTGCCATAAATGCAGAGCAGAAGCTAGAGATCGATTGGCTGAAGCGAGAGCTGGACTCCACCCGAGCAGAGCTCACACGAGTCAACACTCTGCTGCAAAGCAGAGAATTGGTAAGATCCTTTCTGGAAGCTTTTCTGTCTCTTGATGAGTCCTCCTTTGGATGAACACCTGGCTGTAATTTGTACATATGTGTCTTTTCAGAGTGGCACGCAGCTGAACAGCACACTGGCCGGTCTGCAGGCAGAGAAGGAGATGATGCTGAAATCAGTTCGGGATCAGGAGGCAGAGCTAAAGTCTCTGAGACAACAAGCTCATCTCCACCAGAGCACCCTGGAGCAGGAGAGGCAGAGGAGCAGCATGGAGCTGGGAAGCTTACATGCCCAGCTGCAACATCAGGTGCTGGACCATGCGTCTCACCTCACTGTGAAGCTTTGACGTCATTCCTCACTGACAGGGTTGTGTTTGTTGAACCAGGCCCGTCGGGAGGGTGAGCTGACCCAGAAGCTGCAGGACGAGCAGTACTGTCTTCTTCAGTGTGCAGTTGTGGAAGCTGAGGGCATCATATTGGATGCTGTGGCCAAACTGGACGACCCCATACATGTCCGCTGCATCAGTTCTCCTGGTAAAAAAAAAACACAACACAAAAATGCATACATTATTAGGGCTGCACAATATATTGCAGATTTATGGTTATCACAACAAATATTTTTACATACAGCATGTTTCCCTAATATTGTGCAGCCCTGTACATAAAAATGTAAAATAATCTCACTGCTCCATCAGCGAGCGGAGTGCTGAGAGAGTGGCATGAAACTGTGAGAAACTAAACCTGATGTCTAATTTATGTTTAAATGTTTTCCCTTTTTTTTGGTTTCATTCTAACAATAAAAAAGGGATTTTTAGGGCGAGTGCTAAAACATTAAGTGAATAAGAGGTATTGCTTCGATGGAAATTAATCTCTTAGCTAAATAATGTTTTCTGATGTGGCTTAAAGGACTTGAAGCACTTGGTTAAACCTCCAAAGTACAGGACAAAGGGACATCTAGTGACCCCAGTTATATTTTCCAATACCATTCCTGACTGTTGAAGACAAATGCAGGCGTATGCCACTACTTTTTAATGTTAATAGAAAAACAACTAGAATTTTATGTAGTCCTGTTAATAATCTCAGGCATATAATCACAAAAAGAGCTTTGTGAAAAAGTTTCCATTCACTCATTGTGAGTATGAATGTCACGTAAATTTAACTTTTAATGGTTTATTTGAATTGAAATAGCTTAATTCAGATGAAATTTTCCACACAATAAACAACTTATGATCTTTAGAAAAGGAAAATTGTTCCCAACTTTGCACGGCTTTCGAGCATAGTCGACAAATTGTCAAAACAACTTTCTTCTAGAAGTGTAATTGTTTTATCCAGTCCAAAACCAGCTACGATATGATTGGGATCTTGGTTCTGTTTTAACAGTCATTGTCCAAGTTTTAATGGTGTAGTTTTTGATTTCTGGTGAAGATGAAAAATTTGTAGGTTGTCCATCTCCTCTTCGTTATTTCATCTACTTGGTGCAATGCACCAGTAGAACTGGCAGCAAAATATCCGCACAACATGATGCCATCACCACCATGCTGGACAGTTGGTACAGTGTTCTTGGGTTTATATATATATTATACAATTTATTATATATTATTGAACTTATGAAGTTTTTTGTGTTTATTTATGGATGTATAAATAATTTTAAACCCGTGTGCTCATTTACTGCCCCAGTTCTTGTATTTAAAATGTATTGAAGTTGTTTTAAAATCATTTCTCCATGACCCAAAGCAGGTTTAAACACATCTATAAAGAACCAAAATGTTATGGCATTCATGGTTATGATGGAACAATGTAAACTTCTCAGTGGAGCTGTAATAAGTGAAGCTTCAGCCAGCGTCTCTCTCCAGCACATAGACCCTGCTGACAAAAGCAAATCACAAAGACATAGAATGCTCCTTTTCTTCGAACCTTTAATGGTGCATTTGCATTTTTGAACCACATCTATAGCATTCTGTACTTTCAGATTATTTGGTGAACCGAGCTGAAATCACACTGGGTTCTATTGATAAAATGCAGCAGAGCCACATGGTCTATCTGGGAAACAGGAATGGTAAGTCAGACACACACAGCATGCTTGCGTGTTCAGCTCAGCTGTTGAGCCTAACTAATGTTTTTATGCCTTACAGATGCCAGTGGCCTGCTGAGAGCCGTCACCCAGTTTTCCCACCTTGCCGCCGACACAATCGTTAACGGCGCAGCAACGTCACACTCTGCTCCAGTTGATCATGCTGAGAGTAAGAGACGCACCGTCATGCCACAGCTGCAGTCCTCCAATACTAAAGTTCTCTCTGATCGTGCTTTCTATGCACTCATTTGTCTTGTCTCTTACAGGTTTAACCGACAGCTGTCGGGAATGTGCGAATAACTGCCTGCAGTACTTGAATGATTTGAAATCTCAAGCCAATTTACAGCGAGCGGATCCGTCTGCCATACGCTACATTGTTCAGCGCATCCTCGCCATGGGACAGGTGAGATACAATGTGAATTAATCTCGATAACAAGACTGATAAAAGTCTAAATCCAAACTAGTGCCAACTGAGTGCGGGAGTAGTAAGAACCGTAGTGCTTTAAGAGCACATATCAGGTACTAATAGACATCAGTAAATAACAGGTGACACATCTGAAAACTCCTGGGTCTTAGTAGAGATGCAAAATTTATTGAATCATAGTTGTCATTGCAATTTTTGCAATATCGCAATCAGAAAGGACAGCTTGGATGCAATATTGGATTGAATATTGTATTTTTAGTGCCATGCATTTACACTCTCTATGCCAATAATACATTTGGCTAGTTGGACGGACTGTTGCTGCCCTGGGTAATTTATAGTTTCAGTGGATAAGATGCTAATCCCTATAGAAACTTGTGGGGAAAATGCAATGATGGAAAATAGAGAAATGAGTCAGCCATACAACGTTTAATGTAATATTTGTTATTTTGATACACAGATTTAAGGGCAGCGCCTGTGAGTGGGCAGCAAAGCCTCGGTGACCCGTCCCCCCCTAGTTTGGAGGGGTTGTACTGGAATTCTAATTTCCCCTCGAGGATCAATAAAGTATCTTTGAATTGAATTGAATTTAATTTAAGCAAAAATATAGAATGCTGGTTTATTAGTCTGGCTATCTGCTCAGCTGGAGCCAGCGGTCAGCTACTTAACAGACATATATCTACTTTTATATCAGTAACCAGCCCATGCCGAGTTAGTGGTAAAGGTGGGGGACAGCTGAACTGGATTTCAATCAATATGATGCATTTAAGATTCTGACCTGATGATCAGTTTAATACGTTTTTTATTCTCATGTGACATTTGCTCCTGCATCATCTTGCTAACCTAAAACCTTCAAACAGATCGTCTGAAGGGTGAAAGGAGGGACCTATACAGGGATGAAAACTTTACTCGGTTAATGAACAAAAATTTATAAGGAATTTGCCTTTTGAACCTGATGGTACCAGAGAAGTACGTGAAATTATCGATGTTTTATGAGGTCAAGATAATCCTATTCTGGTTTGCTTTAATGTTTAGTATTATATTAAATTTCCATAGCTTTTTAAAACCTGTGGGTCCTATTTTCCTAATGACAGCCATGTTTTACTGAGGTTGCACTGGCTGAAGCTCATACAAACCTGAGCTGCTGCAGCTCTGGTGAATGCTCTAATTGTATATTACTTGTTCAGGATTTGCGGCCAAAAGGACAGGATGTGTTGAAAGAAGAGCTGGGAAGCATGGTGGATAAAGAAATGGTCGCTACATCCACAGCCATCGAGGAGGCTGTGCTGCGAATGGACGTAAGTTGGCTGCACTGCTGCATTTTGCAACAGTTGAAACATTTTTATGTAGATTATGGAGCTATAAACTTATTATCTGGATTTATTTGCTCATACTTTACTATAATTTGAGTTTCCAACATTATAATCAACACAGCTGGACAGGTAATGCTGACACATTTACAGCCACTGATGCTGAGGCATCTGTTTCCATGTGTCTTTTAGGAGATTCTGACCCAAGCAAAGAGAGACACCAGTGGTCTAAAGCTGGAAGTCAACCAGAGGTAGGATGATGCTGTGGAATGAAAAATAAGTTTTCCTCTTTCATAATAATCAAAATCATATATTTTATTTGTAGTGCAATAATCTTAAAGCGCTAAACAAATAAAAAACCATCATACAAGGATGAAATCAGTAATAGTTGTAAAAGAAAAACTGTTTAACCTCTCTGTTTCATCACAGCATCCTGGGATCCTGTTCAGATCTGATGAAGGTAATACATCTGAGCTGCTCGCTGTGGACTCAGTTAACGAATGCCCACTCACAAAATATTTTGTCCTTCATCCCCTTCAGGCTGTTCATATCCTGGTCACATCTGCTACTGACTTACAGAAAGATATAGTGGAAGGAGGCAGGGTGAGTTTCTCTAACACTCGCTTATTTCCTGTATCCACTAAGATGGAGGGCCAATACAGAAACCCTAAAAGATGGACTTCCTGTAACTCCTAGTGAATACATTTCCTGTCTTCTTCTATGGCCTTATTATTAAAGCCTAAAGGAAGAACAGTTGGGTCAGGGTTAATATGCAATTGAATACTCTGCAAAGACAAGATATTTAATGTTCAAACCAATGGACTTTATTGCTTTTTGCAAATACTCACTCATTTTAAATTTGATGCTTCCAACATGTTCCAAAAAAGCTGGAGCAACAAAAGACTGGTAAAGTTGAGCAGCGCTCAAAACACACCTGCTTGTAACATTCTGCAGGTGAACAGGTAAATTGGAAACTGGCGAGCATCATGACTGGGTATAAAAAGAGCATTCCCGAAAGGCTGTCGTTCAGAAGCAAGGATGGGGAGAGGTTCACCACTTTGTGAACAACTACGTGAGCTCCAACGGTTTCAGAACAACATTTCTCAATGTAAAATTTCAAGGAATTCAGGGATTTCATGATGTACAGTCCATTGTATCATCGAAGGATTCAGAGAATCTGGAGAAATCTCTGCATGTGAGCGGCAAGGCCAAAAACCAACACTGAATGCCGGTGACCTCTTAATTCTGGCAAAACAGATACAAATTTTATTCAAAGTTTATTTTCTTCCTTGTTCTCAACGTGTTTTAAGGTAAAAAAAAACAAAACAAAAGGAAAGCCTTTCGTATTTGATTTACTGACTTTCTTCATTTCTTTGCACCGCTTAAAAGAGATAAATGGTGAAACAAACACAATGCTGCTATGAATCAGAAAAAGGCAGACCCAAGATTCAGCCAGACACAGTACTGAAAGTTTAAAAGGTTTATTTAGCCACAGGAAAACATCACACAGGTAACACTCCTCACAGCTTCCAGGAATCACTGAGGCAGAAAGAGGGATTAGTGACTTGTAGTCTCTCCAGATTTTGCAGGGATCAGAAAAGCCACTAACCTGCTTTTGTCTTGAGTGGAACTTGAAACCCAGAGGGGAAACCTCAGTGGGCGGCAGGCGGTGATCTCCACAGCACAGGTAAGAAGTGACTCCAGGCTGAATAATCCGAGGGCTAGGCTGGCTCAATAATCCAAGGACAGAAACAGGGTCAACGATCGGAACAAGAGGCGTCAGGCAAGGGGCAGGCAGAGGCATAAACCAGATGCAGGAAACAAGGTCGACAACCAAAATCCAAATAGTCCGACAGGGAGCAGGCAGAGGCATAAATCCAAAAGGCAAGGCAAGGTGAAGAACAATGAGGGAAGACACAGGTGTATGGCATGCCACAGATTGCACTACACTGCAGCGGCCACCAGGTGCATCTAATCTGCTGATTGCAGCCAGGGAGACAGGGTAGAGCAGACGTGCCAGAATCATAACAGTACCCCCCCCCCCCCTAAGGTCCGGCTCCTGACGGACCAGAGGCTGATCAGGATGGAGACGATGAAACTCACAAATTAGGTCCTTATCAATGATGAACCTCGTAGGAATCCAAGTCCGCTCCTCAGGCCCATAGCCCTCCCAGTCAACCAGGTATTGCAATCCACGTCCTCTTCGCCTGGACCTGAGAATGCGCCGGACCGAGAACGCTGCACCACCATCAATGACCCGGGTGGGTGGAGGGTGCCCGGAGGTGGGCCCAAGTCGGGGCTCCACGAAGGGCTTGACCTGAGAAACATGGAACGAGGGGTGAATCCTCATAGAGTTGGGTAATCTCAGCCGTACAGAGACAGTGTTGAAGATCTTGGAAACTGGGAAAGGTCTAACAAATCGGGGTGCCAACTTCCGGGATTCTACCCTTAATGGTAGGTCCTTGGCGGAGAGCCAAACTTTCCTCCCCACCTGGTACTTAGGGGCAGGGGTCCGTTCTTGACTGAATCAGTGACATTCTGATCATCGACCTTCTGGCCTTTCTCTATATTCTTTGGCACCTTAGGGCATCGTTCCTGCTCCTGACCTCATTCTCTGCAGTTTTCTTACCCTCCTCCAGTTCATGAATTGTCTTTCCTGTTTCACTAATATGCTCAGTCAAATCACTTATTTCCTGTTGCAGGTTCTTGTTCTCCCTCTTCAGGGTCTCCAGGTGGCCCAGAGCTTCTTCATAGGAGTTTTTCATTTTGAACATCTGTGTTCAAAGCACGCACCTCCTTCAGAGCTCCTTCCAGCTCGACTTGACTCTCTTCATACTTCTGCTTCCACTCTGCAAGAACCTTGTCAAAGTTCCTCTGCTTCTTGTCCAGGTTTGCAGCCAGAGCATTAGCTCTCTCCACGTCAATCATCAAGACCTCCACTTCACCCTGTAGCCTTTGTTTGGTCTTCTCCAGAGAGGCACATTTCACATTCACGGCCTCGATGGACTCTTCCGCGTCCTGAAGACGCTGGGCAAGCTTTTTCTTGGCCTTCAAGCTTTTTCTTGGCCTTCTCGAGCTCCTCAGTGCACTGAATGGCATCAGTTTCATACATGGTTCTCCACTGAGCCACCTCGCTGTTAGCCTTGGACATAGCACGCTGCAGCTCCGCTTTGGCCTCCTGCTCCTCCTCATACTGCTCTCTGAGTAGATCACAGTCAAAACAAGCCGAATAAACAGCATGAGCCAGAGCGTTCTTGGCCTTAATCTTATTAAATACTTCCTTTAGATCATGGTATTCTTGAGGTACCTTGGATAAATCCGGATATGTCTCCTCAACCTCATTCTCCACAATGACCTCTGTAGCAGCAGACAAAAGGCAGTCAGCGGAACATGACTCAGACCAACCCAGAACTTCTTTTCTCTTCCAGTCAATATGAGGGTTGTGTTTCTGCAACCAGGAGTCCCCTAGGACAACAGGAAGTTCAGGTGAATTTATGATCATGAAGGTTACATTCTCTTGATGATTACCTCCAACTGTTAAGGTAATCTCCTCCATCCTGAGGTGTGAATTGTTCATGCTGTGACCATCCAATGCTAGCACTTTACGTGTGTCAGCTGACGGAATGAGCTTTATGTTGTTCTTAATGGCGAATGCTTCATCCATAAATTCAGTATCTGCTCCTGAATCAATAAACACGGCCCCTTGGAAAGACATGGAAGAGGTTCGAAAATGAGCAGGAAACAAGAAGGAGGAGACAGTTAGCTGACTTCGGCTCAGTAGAAAACTCCCTTCCTCTGCTGAGTCTGTCCTTTTTAATGGACACCTGAGTGCTAAATGTCCCTTCTCTCCACAATAAAAACAGAGCTTGAATCTTCTCCGACGATCCTTCTCTTCAGGGGTAATCTTGGTTCTGCCCAACTGCATGGGCTCACAATCCTCTTTTTCCTCAGTAAGAGGTGACCGACTCCTTCTATCATGCCAGAGTGCAGGACCCTGAATTAATGAGGAGCAACCCTCCTCATGTTGCTTCCCCCTCCCTCTCTCTGCTAGCCGAATGTCAATGCGAGCAGCCAGGTCCTCGAGTTGTTTCAGGGAAGAGGGGTAGTCACAGGTTGCTAACTCATCCTTGATGTCTGCGTTTAGTCCTTGCATAAATGCATCCATCTGTGCTGCCTCATTCCAACGGCTATCTGCGGCCAACAAATGAAAGTCAATTATATAAGACGAGACAGACTGATCACCCTGTTTGAGGGACAGTAAGCCTCTTGCGGCTTCACGACTTGGAAGAACAGGGTTAAAAACTCGAATGAGTTCCTTGGAAAATGTTTTATAGAAGGTACAAGATGCAGACCTGTTCTGCCATTCAGCAGTTCCCCACTGCTTCGCCCTTCCTGCCAGCAGAGATATAACAAAAGCCACCATAGAACGTTCAGTGGGAAAGGATGATGGCTGAAGCTCAAGATGAATTTCACACTGAGTTAGGAAATCTCGACACTGGTCTGGGTCTCCCCTGAACATCTCAGGCGGAGATAGGCGTGGCTCCTTTTGTGACGGTGGCGGCTTGGAGACAAGATTGCCAGAACGTAATGTGGAAATTATTTCCTCCAAGCCGGAACCCAACCAGGAAAGGGCCTCATCAACGTGGGTGCACCACTGTTGTGCTGGCGATGGCTCCATTTTTTGGCCAGATTTTTCTGTTATGAATCAGAAAAAGGCGGACCCAAGATTCAGCCAGACACAGTACTGAAAGTTTAAAAGGTTTATTCAGCCACAGGAAAACGTCACACAGGTAACACTCCTCACAGCTTCCAGGAATCACTGAGGCAGAAAGAGGGATTAGTGACTTGTAGTCTCTCCAGATTTTGCAGGGATCAGAAAAGCCACTAACCTGCTTTTGTCTTGAGTGGAACTTGAAACCCAGAGGGGAAACCTCAGTGGGCGGCAGGCGGTGATCTCCACAGCACAGGTAAGAAGTGACTCCAGGCTGAATAATCCGAGGGCTAGGCTGGCTCAATAATCCAAGGACAGAAACAGGGTCAACGATCGGAACAAGAGGCGTCAGGCAAGGGGCAGGCAGAGGCATAAACCAGATGCAGGAAACAAGGTCGACAACAAGAATCCAAATAGTCCGACAGGGAGCAGGCAGAAGCATAAATCCAAAAGGCAAGGCAAGGTGAAGAACAATGATCAGACAGTAAGGAACGCTGGATATCTACTCACACGATGGCTTTCAAAAATCTGGCACCGTCTGCTTGTCAGAGTCAGTATATATCAGGGAAGACACAGGTGTATGGCATGCCACAGATTGCACTACACTGCAGCAGCCACCAGGTGCATCTAATCTGCTGATTGCAGCCAGGGAGAAAGGGTAGAGCAGACGTGCCAGAATCATAACAAATACAAAACTTATTTAAAATTATTTTTACACTCCTTGGTTTTTAATCTGCAATTTCAACGTAATAACTTGTTTAAGGTTAAACAATATATAAGTGGTGTTTTGTATTTAATATAATGACCCCAAAGACATTTAGTTCAATAAAATGTTGTTTTATTGTACCCTTTAATGGAGACAAATGGTGGACAAAATTCTCCATAAAAACAAACCTTATTTAACATTTTTATTCCCCTTTATTTTACCTTACCTTATTATACCTGTGTGGCTGTTTTACTACTTGTGTAAACAGTTTTTTATTTTTGTAATTCTTTGATAAATTTATCATAACATAAATCGATGAAATTGTATATGACATATATTTGAAAAGTAATATTTTAAGGTCTGTGTTCTTACTTTACCTGCAGGGGGCAGCGTCTGTTACTGAGTTTTATGCCAAAAACTCTCGCTGGACTGAAGGACTCATCTCAGCATCCAAAGCTGTGGGCTGGGGTGCAACTCAGCTGCTGTAAGACCCTGAAACTGTCGATTTAAACACGTACATCAAAGGTTCCATAAGCATGTCAGCCTTATGTTGACAAGGTTTTGCATATGGTCCCTTCTTTGCTTCCAGAGACTCAGCTGACCGGGTGGTGGCTGAAAAAGGTACATACGAGGAGCTCATTGCCTGCTCCCATGAGATTGCTGCAAGCACTGCACAACTGGTTGCTGCGTCCAAGGTACAAACACAAGTAAAAATATTGCAATTTTAAAGACACCCAGCTCTGAAAACACATTTTTATATTTAAATAGAAATGCACTGATCAGAATTTTTTATGGCCAAATTCCGGTCTTTAGTGTTTGCAAAGCTTTGTCCTATTGATGCAGATTTTAGCCGATTATTATTTGCCTTTATGAACTATAATATAAAAAGATTTAAAAACAGTATTTACCTTTTTTTGGTCTACCTGCCATAATTAGTCATTAATTATTTATATTTGGAGCAGAGGTGACATCACACTGTGTGGGAGACAAAGGCAGAATAATATAGAGTTGTCCTTTCAAAGTGTCTCTAGAGTGTCGTATCAGTCCGGCTATAGTAACTAAAACGGCAGCCTCTGTGTGTATTTGCTAGCAAAAGTAGATCCTTACCTTAATTCTGAGATTTCCCAAAGACTGCCATCATTTCCACCTTCAGCGTGTTCCATGATGGACATAGGGTGAAAGCTAAAAGGGATTAAATAGAGCAACTACGCTACACACTGGTTAGGTTTCCTGTTGTTTGCTGAAAGTCTTGCTCTCTCAATCTCTCACAGCCTGAATGAACCACAGAAATGTCACAGAAGTTTCCTTTTAAATTGTTTTTCACATCTCTGCCTTTTTCTAACTTGGTTTTTAAACCCAACAAAAACTTAAAATAGCCTAAGTTTCAGTCTTAAGCTCACAGTAACAGCTTCCACACTGAAGAATGTTTTTATCAGCGCAATCTGGCAGCGTGTAGGTATTCTGCGTTGACTAATCAGAAAAAGATTATATTTTTGAGTTTCCGACCCCACTGTCAGGGTTGGTCAAGCTTTGAACTATCAGATGCTGATCACCAGCCTATTTCTCAGTGCATCTCTATATTTAAAGACATTCATGCAACGTGATGCGTATTTCAACAGTTGCTGAATGTGACTTGAGTGTTAATCAGACCACTTCTATTTGGATTTAATGTTTGTATAAATCTCTTAGTTTTACATGTAAAACTTTGGAATTGTGTCTTTTGTGAGCTATAAATATCGTAACGCCTTGGCAAATAAGACCACACCAGCAGGTACTCCATTGAAGTTATAACATCATTTTTGAACACAAAATGGTACTGTCGTTCCAGGTGAAGGCTGATCGCAACAATAAGAAGCTGTACACACTCCAGCAGGCCTCACGGCATGTGAATGACATGGCTGCTGTAGTTGTCACCTCCACCAAACATGGGCAGCAGCAGATTACTGACCACAGTAAGAGAATTAGCATAGGGAGAATACAGTGGTTTCACAACCAGCCTTTCACTACCTTTGGCATTAGTATGATCAACTAAATTGAGTGTTATCTGATGCTTTAGCAACATCATTTGATTTTTTTGTTTTGTCTTTCCAGGTGTAATGGATTTCTCTGGCATGTCTTTGATCAAGCTCAAGAAAGAAGAAATGGAAGCTCAGGTTAGGTCTATATGACAAAGATACTGATTTATTTCTTCTTCTTGATGTTGACTGGAAGCTAAAGGAAGCTTAAATAGCAAATTCTTTGCTGAAGAACAACAAATTTGCTCTAGCAATTTTAGATAATTGTAGCTGTAAAGAAAGAGAAAAACATTTAAACAAGTCTAACAAATGTCTGAAGCATGAAAAAATGATTTAGCTGTATAAGAAGTTGCTGTGGTTTATTTGGACCTTTGGTCCCAGAATGATGTAACAAACAACTTAACCGCATAGGGACTGAATTTATGGCTCACTGAAGGGATGCTCTATTTGTTTGAATGAGCCAATCAAACGACTGGTTCATAATTTTTTATTTTTAAAGCCAGCTTGGGGTAACTGAGTTTATCCTGGAATAAAAACACTTTCAGGAATGAACTACATCCATTGTAAACATTTCAGTCACTTTAAATAAGCATGTCCCACTGTCACCTATAGACCACTGCATAGTCACACACATGACTTCCCTTGTGCCTGTTCTCTGTCTCCCTCAGTTGAGTTGCAAAATGAGGATTTTGTGTGGGCATCTGTGTGAAACAGCAAAAACAACAATTCAATTCCTATCTTTTGTGTTAAAGAGCTGGTTGATTGATTTGGCTTGTTTGTGAACATCACAACTCTATAACTACGTGTTTAAAATATGGTTCTAGCTGCAAGCCGGAAAACCAGTGAAAGTTGCTAATTCTTTTGCTGTGTGCCGAGACTCACAGCTAACAGCAATACATCTCAATAATTCTGGATTTGTAGTATTTATACATTCAAACACTGCAACAACAAATTTATCAACAAAGGATGCACAGCACTATGTGTGGCTCTGATTTACTAAAGCTCAAACCATTTAGTGCAAACAAGCTGATTATTATTGGAGCTGTTACTACCGTTCATATGGCTAGCTGGACCTCAGCTGGTCGGGCTTGGTGAGGAACCTCAGACTTTCCGTGTTTTTGGACCTCAGAAACGTACCAATAAAACACACCATTAGAGCAACAGTTAGCAAAGCGCTAATAAATAAATGATTGAGAATGTCTGATGGCTAAAAATGGGTGTTTATTTAAGGTATAAACAGTTAAACTACACAAATAAAGGTACTGGAAATGCTAAAATAGCTACAGGTCAGCAGAGTAAAATGTTTCATGTTATCCGTTACTGTTTTTTTACTCTTTGTGTGGGCTCATTGATGGGGCTCCAAAGCTTATGTCAATGTTTGAGAACCACTCACAAAGATCTTGTTCTCTGTGAATCTCTCAGGTCAAGGTGCTGCAGCTGGAGAGCCAGCTAGAGCAGGAACGAGTCCGTCTTGGGGAGCTCAGGAAGAGGCACTATGACCTCGGAGGCCCTGGGTCTCCAGATGCCAAAAATGACAATGATGATAGCTTCCCTCCCCCGCCACCACCTACCCTGCTTGATTCCACCCCCCAACCTGAGCCCTTTCCACATACACAGCCTTTTACAAGCACACAGAGGTTGTCACTGCCTCAGTCTTACACACCAACTCAAACTTATACTCCATCTCAAACGTACACCTCATCTCAAACTTATACTCCATCTCAGACGTACACCTCATCTCAAACTTATACTCCATCTCAGCCATTCACACCTTCTCAACCCTACAATGCATCCCAAACCTACACACCGCCTCAAACCTACACCCACTCCCAAACGTACACCCCCTCACAGCCCTACATTTCACCCCAACCTTACAGTTCATCAGTGCCGTACATTCCAACCCCAACCCAAAGTTATCTACAGCCCCAGTCTCATTCCCTGTCACAGCCGTCATCGCTTCCATCCAGCGCAGCCCAGCCCAAACCAGCTTCCCAGCCGCAGACCACCCAGCAGAGCAGCACTGAATCACACAAACTGGCCTTCAAGAAACCAAGCATCTTTGTTAAATCTGGAAACTTGCTGAAAAATGCGGTAAGTTCTAATACTTCTTCACTGAAATCCTACAGTGCAGTAAAAAGCATCTAACCTCAAAGATTTCTTCTGCTTTTACTGATTTTGCAACACATTTATATCAGTTTTTTAATTCAATTTGTATCAGGGTTTCAGATCATCAAACAAGTTTTAATATCAACATTAACTGAGAAAATACAATGATGAGTTCATTTATTGAGGGGTAAAAGCTATCCTTATTAATAGTAAATGTACTGTGATGGTCCATGTCTTTATCGGTTAGATTTACTTTCCACAACCAGGCCTGATTACTGCCAAATGTATAGAATCCGGAAATCTCTTAAAGAGAATCTGTTTGACAATATGCAATAGGCTAAAGGATTAAAACCCCACCTCACGCCCCAATCTAAAGAAATTTGAAAATGGATAAGAAAAAAAGTCTATCATCTATCAGTCTCGAAAGGGTCACAAAGCCATTTCAGTCAAGTATGTAAAGTATGCCCGGCTATGTTCTGCTCAAAACGAGACAAAATGGCATCCATGAGAGAGCTCCAAGGTGAAAACCACTACTGACTAAAAATAAAAAAGGCCCTTCTCACATTTATCAGAACACATCTTTATGATCCCCAAACCTTTGAGGAACATTTATTGTGGACCTATGAGACAAACATGGACCTTTTAAAATGTGTGCTTTCTTTTACATTTGGCGTAAAACTAATCCTAATCAGATAAAGAACATCATAGCTACAATCAAACGTGGAAATAGTTTAATAGTTCGGTATTGCTTTGCTCCTTTATGACCCGGACAACTAGCCAACATAGATGAGGACCATGAACTCTGCTCTTTAGAAGAAATTCCTGAAGGTGAATGTCTAACCATCAGTGTTTGCCCTTCAGGCACACTTGTTATGCAGCAGAACAAACATTCAAAGATCCAATTGAGATGCATGACCTTAAACTAAAACAAGTCGTTCATCTTCAAAAACTTTGCACTGTGGCCGAGTTAAAACAATTCTGCAGCGTTTTCAGTCAGAGGTATCTTCAGATCCTCTGTATGACATACCGCTACAGGAGATCCATTTTTTGTCTGATAATAAAATTAGTTTGAAGATCTGAGTCGTAGAAGTGTCACAAAAAAGCACAAATAGAAATTGGTCAGATCCTTTTTTCGTGGTATTGTAGATTCTTACTGCATTTGCAAATTGGAAAGTGTTAGTAGATGCTTCATACATTATTCTGTTTTTCTCTGTTAATTACAGTTCAAACGAGGCGAAACTGGAACTGGAGAGTCTTAGACATTACTGAAGAAGACGACTCCGACTTGATGATGTTACAACTCGCTGGAGATTTACTAGTCTTTATGATGTTAATGAAGGAAACTCAACTTGAGTGAAATTTTACAGGAATCAATGCAGTTTGCTTAATATGTGTTACAGCTTCAAAATGGATAAAAATTGAAAATTTTTTGTAGTCATACTAAAGTATGTGTTAATACCCCTAAACCTTGATTCAGTGAAAATGATCAAATTATTGAAAATTGAGTTGTATTTCTGTGTTTTGATTTGTCTTGTCCTAGTTGTATTTCTTCATAAAAATCTTGTGTCCTTATTCTTCTAAAAATGTCCTTCTGAATTCAAGGTTTAAAACAGATAATACAAGAAAACTGAAAGAAAGGTGGACCGGACCTTTGTATGGTTTAATCTTTTACCACATTCAAGACTTGCCTCAAAATCAACCTGTTCACTCACACTGCTATCACTACAACTTCAGCTCATTTTTTGAGTGTTTGTTGTTTCAGTAGTTTTAGGATTGACTGTTTCCTTTTTTGTGTTTTCATTGATGTTGACCAAGTTGTAATTAATTGTTGCTTATAATGCACGATTATGTACGTAAATTGTATTTTTATTAATATGGAAAGGTAAAATTAAAAGACAGAATGAATCCTGAAGCTGATGCAATAATCACCATTAAACTAACACAAATTTCTCACAAATCTAAACAATGTTCGTCTTTGACAAATCAAATTATGAGCAATCCGTAATAAATATGTTTATTTACATAATTTTAATCAGTTTTTGTACAGTTTTTTTTTTAAGTGACTATTTTTATAACATTTACTTAGCTCTTTTCCACTGTTTGGGACACAATTTCCTTTAACCTTTTGAATGACAATAAAGATTTGGATTTTGATATGTCCTTAAATGCTTTGGGTTGTTGTCATGTGATTGGCTGATTTGCTTTTTGTGTTTACAAGCAATTGAACAGGTACACCCGATAAAGTGGCTAGTGAGTGTAAATTGAACCCTTGTTCCTAACTGCATTGTGTGTGAATAACAACACTGCAACTATTGCCAGACTTTGAATGGACAAGACAGAAATATTCGTGGCTCCAGTATTGATCCACTGTATAATATCTATTGAACAGGGGCTACATGGTGGAACAGTTGTTAGCACTGTTTCCTTGCAGCAAGAAGGTCATCTGATCTGCATGGAGTTCACATGTTATCTCCAGGTGTTCTAGCTTCCTGCCACAACCCTTAAAATATGAATATTTGTTTTTTGGAATGCCCTTAGGAGTAAGTGTGTGCATGGTTGTCTATTCTGTGTGTGTCTGTTGCCCTGTGGTGGGATGGTGACCTTTAAAAGGGATATATTAGTGGTGCTGTGGTGGTTGATGGGGTATAATAATGGTTCCGAAATCAAGTTCTGCTTTGATCCCTCAACCCAATTGCAGAGCTATAGGAGCTGTTCCAACAGCTGACCAGTGCAGCCTCCAGTTAAATGTTTGGCTCAGGGGAACAGGATGTCTGGTTTTACTATGAATTCTAGCCAGAAATGCTCTGGGAATCTTTGTAACAACCCCGTAACATGCTCATCATGTTACTGGGTTTTAATTGATCGGCGATGCTTTAAAAATATCAATGAAAGAAGTTTTCCATTTGCTATATTATCACAGCGATGTCATACGCCTGTTATCTCGCTCATGCGCAATGCAAACTGCAATATCACCTCGATGGAAGTAGCACTTGGACCGTAGAGAAGGCGCGTCAAGTTAAAAGGATTACGTACGGAAGTAAATATTTCTGTTTTCAGAATAAAAGCACATGACTGTTTATTTTCATGTAAATATTTCCAAAAATTATTCCCCCACAACATTCTATGGTTTGAAAAATGAAAAATTATTTTAGATGATTTACATGTATTACATGTATTTTCTTTTTAGATATAGGTTATATTGGCTGACATTGCTTAAAACCTGGATTATATTAAATATGTACTTTTTAAATAACCAAAATATGAAGCTATATGATAATAGCTGCAGAATCAAAGCAATTAGCAAAATAAAATAAAAAGTGAAAATTTACAGTAAATGTAAAATGCTATGCAGTACTCAAGTATATTTATGATACAGGATACATTCCGCCACTAAATGATCATTTGAACATGAGAATTTATTTTAACCAAAATGTTATGTAATTTGTTTATTTGACTGCTTAACTGTGTAATAATATTTACTGCTCTTAAGTTATGAAAGAAGTTAGCACACACAGCAAGTAATGGAAACTAAAGTATATTCAGTCAAGTGTAATTATACATGAATACGAAGGTTTATTATTTACTCCACGAGGAGCCGCAAAAGGTTACTGTTAAAGAAGCTGGATGTTCAGAATCCTGGATCCAAGCCGGATACAGGATACATGGAAGTAGAAAAATAATCTCCCTTTCTTTCTACCCATACATTATTGAGTTCACATTGTTTTATAATAATAAACTAATATCCTAATGTTAACACGTTTAGAATATTAAACATGTTTTCTATGTTTCCATGGCCGAGCAGCTGCATCCTAGCCATACATCAGCAGATATTAAAGTTGAGGGGAAACTACAAACATGGTTTTTACTGAATGTGGAAAAGTAGTGAACTTTTTTTTATTTGTATGTGTCCTGTTGCAACATTTCAGGCATACCATAAGAGAAGCTGAAGATCCTACCTGTAATCCTGCTGGAACTGTTTGCAGCAAAATGGTTTAAACCGTGGGTGTCCAAATTGCGGCACAGGGGCCATTTTCAGCCCTGGAAGGGTTTCTGTCTGGCACCAAAATACAATTAAAGAAGGGTACAAATTAGGCCCCCCAGCGGTGGAAGCTGACGCAGATGGACACTTAAAAATATATATTTTGAAAGAAATATTCACTGATTGAAGGCCATCAAAAAAAAATGCAGACATATAATCTTTTTACAATGGAATGTTAGGCCCAACATAAAGGAGTTTGTGTTTTAATAATCATGTTTTTTGCTTTCTTGTTAATGTCAGTAAATATTATCACAACAACCAATGACTTTAAATCATAAGCAGACTTGGATGCAGCTAATACAGCAAGTTATTTAAAAAAAGGGGTGTCCTATATCCCATTCCAAAATGTCCTAAAATTCACTTTTATAAAATGTAGTTTCTTTTAATAAGGCAGCTGTGCAAGACCCTTTGTATATTCCAGTTGTACAATGATTTACAGATCTCTTTTTTACAAAAACCAGACTACTTTCTTTGCTTTACTAAATATTTGTCCAGATGTTTTGGTGTTTGAGCTTTGTTTTGGGTTTTTTCCTTTGATTATGATGATGTTTTCCAGGTGGTGCGTTAGTTTTTTCCTTTAGGTTTTGTTTCTTACATGTTCCTTGTATGGTGCATTTTATGTTCTGTTACATTTGCAAAAAAAATATAGATTTCTGTTTAGTCATGTTTTAGTTACCCCTCCCTTCTGTCAGACCATAATAAGCTTCATCCGGTCCATCTGCTGCATGCCCATCAGTCTCAATGTGTACAGCACAGCACAGGTTGCCATGCTGTATATTTACTCTTCCGTTCTGTTTACTCCTTGCAGGAGTGTCCTGTCCGTGTCAGTTTGCACATGCTATGTCTTCTCATGCCAAGCTGTAAGTTGTTGTTTTTTTTACTTTGTGAGGGACCGAACAGTAAAGGCATAGCGGACACAGGAAAGTATATTCCAAGTGGGTCTTTATTTTACCCAACAAACTTCTAAAATAGCAAAGTTAAAAAATATAGCTAATGGGCCCGTAAAAGAGGTCAACTAAATATAACTCTTCTCAAAATGGGAACTCACAAACTATTAGCTAAGGAAACAAAACATACACAACGTAACTCCAAACTGACCTAACACAAAGACACAGAAGGTTAACCTACATAGTGAATTAGCCAGACCATTCATACACAATAGGGGGGAAACAGAACTAAACATCACTACTACCTAAGAACCAAATGATGTAAATTAACCTAAACACCCCCCTAGCTGACAGGCAAATAGTTGGTCCTGCTGAGCTGGCATTATGCTTTCTAAGTCCTCGCCTCTTTCCAAGACAGGAAGCAGCCGACTCCCCAAACCAGTAACTCAAAAAAGAAAAACATAATCAATAACAACAAACCACTTCGTGCTACTATCTGTGTGTTCCATACTATTGTTGTTAGTTTAAGTAAAGAAATGAATGAATTACCTAACTAAAACACATGTTTAATCTCAAAACAAAACAAACCTATGAGGTGAGTGTGTGAATTGACTTTACCAAAGTGGGGCTGAAGCCATCACATACTTATTAAATCTCTTTCTTTGACTCATAGTTCTGCTGCTGCCTGCTTGTCTGCATTTGGGTCCAACGCCAAGAGTCACTCCTTGAAAATATTTTATGATTTTCACAAAAAAGATTTTTGAGGTCCTGTTTGACCTGTTTTGAGGACTGTTGACCTGTCCAGGGTGTACCTCTTGCCTAATGACTACTGGAGATAGACCGCAGCCGCCCAGCAATAGGTTTTTGAGTGTTTGAGGAAAAAAAAAAAGAAACATTTCTGTCTAGTGAGTACTTTAAACATGATTTTAGCATGTATGAAAAAAGTTTGGACACCCATAGATTAAACAAATACATAGAAGTGAATCCAATTCAGTTGAGACTTTAGAAGAGGTCAAATGGGAGCTGTTTCTGCTCATCACTCACGTCTGATGAAAATGATTAAATAATAACAATTATTATTATTATAATAATGTTTATACAATGTTGTTCTTTTCTTATTTATTTTTATATTTATGATATAACAATAATATTAATGTAGCAGTAGAAGACAATGTTATATATATTGATAATGTTCCTTTTCATGTCAGCATCAGAATCAGAATCAGAATCAGCTTTATTGCCAAGTTCGTACATACAAACAAGGAATTTGACTCCGGTACACTTTGCTCTTTGGTTTTATTTTTGCATTACAGAATATACATATTTATAATGTACAATATACACATATATAGTAAAATGGTGCATTTGCAACATCTGTATGCTGTTGTTTTGTACTCTATTGAATGTTCATCAGAGAAACAGCCTGGGGGAAGAAACTGTCTCTGTGGCGGCTGGTTTTAGTAAACAGTGCTCTGTAGCGGCGGCCTGAAGGTAAAGCTCTAAACAGTTTATGTGCAGGGTGTGTGGGGTCTGCAGAGATTTTGGCAGCTCTTTTCCTGACACTAGACCTGTATAAGTCCTGGATGGAGGGAAGGTCAGCCCTGATTATTCTCTCTGCAGACCTGATTATTCGTTGCAGTCTGGACCTGTCCTGTTTTGTGGATGAGCCAAACCACACTGAGATGGATGAAGACAGGACAGATTGAATGATGGCAGTGTAGAAGATCACCAGCAGCTCCTGTGGAAGGTTGAACTTCTTGAGTTGTCTCAGGAAGTACAGTCTCTGCTGGGCCTTCTTTCGAACAGTGTCTATGTGTGAAGACCATCTCAGGTCCTCAGAGATGGTGATCCCTAAGAACCTGAAGTGGTCCACAGCCAATACAGTGTTATTGAGGATGGTGAGGGGGGTGTATGGGGGTGGTGTTCTCCGAATGTCCACCACCATTTCCACAGTCTTGAGTGGGTTGAGTTCAAGGTAGTTCCGACCGCACCAGTGTACCAGCCGATCCACCTGCTGTCTGTATGCAGACTCATCACTATCCTGGATCAGTCCAATGACAGTGGTGTCATCTGCAAACTTAAGGAGTTTCACGGACGAGTCCGATGAGGTGCAGTCATTTGTGTACAGAGAGAAGAGAAGTGGGGATAGAACACACCCCTGGTGGGCACCAGTACTTATTGATCTGGTTCGGGAGAAAATGCTCCCCAGTCTCACCTGCTGCTGTCGGTCCGTCAGGAAGCTGTTGATCCACTGACAGGTGGAGGCTGGGACGTCGAGCTGGGTGAGCTTCTTGTGGAGGATGTCTGGTATGATGGTGTTGAAGGCCGAGCTGAAGTCTACAAACAGGATCCTGGCGTATGTCCCTGGGTGGTCGAGGTGTTGCAGGATGAAGTGTAGACCTAAGTTAACAGCATCATCTGCCGACCTGTTTGCTCGGTAAGCAAACTGCAGGGGGTCCAGCAGGGGGCCTGTGATGTCTTTCAGGTGCTTCAACACCAGCCACTCAAAGGATTTCATGACCACAGACGTCAGGGCTACAGGCCTGTAGTCATTTAATCCTAGGATGGTGGGTTTCTTGGGCACCGGAATGATGGTGGATCGTTTGAGGCAGGAGGGGACCTCACATTTCTCCAGTGACTTGTTGAAAATCCTTGTGAAGATCGGAGCGAGTTGATTTGCACAGGCTTTCAGGCATGATGGGGAGACGTTATCAGGTCCTCCAGCTTTCTTTGTTTTCATGCGCTGAAAGAGCCTATTTACATCTTCCTCTGAGATCTTTAGTGCAGTCAGAGGATCTGAAGGTAGGGGGTTGGTTACTTTATGGGAAGAATTTGTTCCTCAATGGGATGTGGAGGAGATGATTTGAGGCGTGAATGGCTTCTTGTCATGTCTGCAGTAGAAGCCATTCAGACGGTTGGCCAGGAGACAACTCTGTTAGGAAGGATGGGTGGAGGGGCTCCTATAGGCAGTCAGGTTTCTCAGACTGGTCCATACAGCTGAAGTGTCACCAGTAGAAAGGCTGTTCTTAAGCTTCTCACTGTAGCTTCTCTTGGCTGCTTTGATCTCCTTTGTAAGTCTGTTCCTGGCCTGCCTGTACCGCGCCCAATCTCCACTGCTGTGAGCTTCTTCCTTTTCCCTGCGCAGATTCCTGAGATGTGGAGTAAACCATGGCTTATTATTCCCAAAGGTGCAGAAGGTCTTGGTCTGCACACACATGTCCTCACAGAAACTGATGTATGATGTCACCACATCAGTTAGTTGGTTTAAGTCAGTGGCTGAAGTTTCAAAAACAGTCCAGT
Organism: Girardinichthys multiradiatus; assembly: GCF_021462225.1. Lineage (NCBI taxonomy): Eukaryota > Metazoa > Chordata > Actinopteri > Cyprinodontiformes > Goodeidae > Girardinichthys > Girardinichthys multiradiatus. Next base: position 8,980,082 of record NC_061801.1, read on the forward strand.
CTGTAGCATCTGCTTTGATTCCTCAGTCTACTTCTTAACTGTGTGAACCTTTGGTTTGGAAGCTTTTAGTCTCTGTCTGTAGGTTGAGATGAGGTGGATTAGCATGTACTATATATATATGTCTTCACCTTTTAAAGCATGCTTCTGCAGATAATACAGTTGATTTAGGAGCACTGCTGAAAGCTTCTGTTATGATTCTGGCCTGTCTGCCTGCTCTGCTCTCACTCATGCAATCAACTGATCTGCTTCACCTGTCTGCTGCTGCTGCTGCTGCTGCTGCTGCTGCTGCTGCGCAAATCACCGTCATGCCTCACACCTGTGGAGCTGCAGTTATATACAGCCATCTGACAGGCAGACAGTGCCAGATTTTTGAAAACATTTCTGAGTAGTTATCCAGCGTTCCTTCTTGACTGATCTTGTTCTCTGACCTTGCCTTTCCTTGCAGATTTTGCCTGCCTGCCCCTTGTCTGACGGATTGGATTTCTGGATTTCGACTCTGTTTTCTGCCTCTGCCTGCCCCTTGTCTGACGCCTCTAGCCCTGGAACTCGACTCTGTTTCTGTCCTTGGATTTATGCCCCAGCCTAGCCACTGGTTTATTCAGCCTGAGCCTGCCTGGCTCTTAAGTCCACCTGGAGTTTTGCCAAGAGGACAATCACAGCTCTCTGTGTTCCTGTCACAGCTTCAGCTGATTCCTCGGAGGATTTGGATCAGTCGGCAATCTGACTTCAGTCTGTTGGACACTTCCTCATTAACTGTCTGGATCACTTCCTCCTCTGGATTCTGTGCCTCATCCCCAGACTGAGAAGGTTAGTGGCTTTGTCTAACTCTTTGCAAATCCTGAGTTTTATTCAGCCACTAGTCTCTCTGTTCTCAGTGGTTCCTGATTTACTGAATTAACCTTTTTAACTTATCACTTTGTATTTGGCTGAATTTGGGTTCTCCGTCTCTGGTCGTGATAGCTTCTGGGCCAAGATTGTGCCGGAAGTTGAGTTACTTTGCTGATCACTGGCATTTTTTTATTTTTATTTACATATTTATGGTTTAATGACTGAGAAATTAGTTTGTTTTTTTTTAACACCTCAGGAATTAAAACAATTTTTTAGATTTCCTCAAAGATTAAAGGGTAGGTGACAAATAAGCTGGAAAAAAACAATTTTATATAGTCCCTGAGAATTATTTCTTGTGTTGCTAAGACTTAACTTTCCAAATATGTTTGGATTTTATATTTAAATGTTTTCTGTTCTCTGTGAAAATGTAGTACAATTTTTTTTTTTTTTTCTAAATCATAATTCATATCACTCATTAATCTTTAGAAGATATTTTAGATTCATTCTTTAAACATTGTTGAAATTCCTTAAGGCTCTTGCTGATATTTCCTTGTATTCTATTTATCTAATTGTCCACTAACAAAGCTGTTGTCAAAATTGTGAACATTGCACCAAATGTGTCGCCATATTGCACCACATAATATATCAATGCAAGAAAGGCTTTTAATTTATTTTACACTTAAAAAATTTTTTGGGTGGCTCTGCTGCAAAAAGCTTTATCTGTGCAAACAAGATTATTTATACTTTATATTTTTTTTGTTTTTAGTTGTTTCTCTTTCACTTTATTCATAAGCTCTACAGGTCCTTCTCAAAATATTAGCATATTGTGATAAAGTTCATTATTTTCCATAATGTCATGATGAAAATTTAACATTCATATATTTTAGATTCATTGCACACTAACTGAAATATTTCAGGTCTTTTATTGTCTTAATACGGATGATTTTGGCATACAGCTCATGAAAACCCAAAATTCCTATCTCACAAAATTAGCATATTTCATCCGACCAATAAAAGAAAAGTGTTTTTAATACAAAAAACGTCAACCTTCAAATAATCATGTACAGTTATGCACTCAATACTTGGTCGGGAATCCTTTGGCAGAAATGACTGCTTCAATGTGGCGTGGCATGGAGGCAATCAGCCTGTGGCACTGCTGAGGTCTTATGGAGGCCCAGGATGCTTCGATAGCGGCCTTTAGCTCATCCAGAGTGTTGGGTCTTGAGTCTCTCAACGTTCTCTTCACAATATCCCACAGATTCTCTATGGGGTTCTGGTCAGGAGAGTTGGCAGGCCAATTGAGCACAGTGATACCATGGTCAGTAAACCATTTACCAGTGGTTTTGGCACTGTGAGCAGGTGCCAGGTCGTGCTGAAAAATGAAATCTTCATCTCCATAAAGCTTTTCAGCAGATGGAAGCATGAAGTGCTCCCAAATCTCCTGATGGCTAGCTGCATTGACCCTGCCCTTGATAAAACACAGTGGACCAACACCAGCAGCTGACACGGCACCCCAGACCATCACTGACTGTGGGTACTTGACACTGGACTTCTGGCATTTTGGCATTTCCTTCTCCCCAGTCTTCCTCCAGACTCTGGCACCTTGATTTCCGAATGACATGCAGAATTTGCTTTAATCCGAAAAAAGTACTTTGGACCACTGAGCAACAGTCCAGTGCTGCTTCTCTGTAGCCCAGGTTAGGCGCTTCTGCTGCTGTTTCTGGTTCAAAAGTGGCTTGACCTGGGGAATGCGGCACCTGTAGCCCATTTCCTGCACACGCCTGTGCACGGCTCTGGATGTTTCTACTCCAGACAAAGGTCTGGAATCGGCCCTTCTCCACAATCTTCCTCAGAGTCCGGTCACCTCTTCTCGTTGTGCAGCGTTTTCTGCCACACTTTTTCCTTCCCACAGACTTCCCACTGAGGTGCCTTGATACAGCACTCTGGGAACAGCCTATTCGTTCAGAAATGTCTTTCTGTGTCTTACCCTCTTGCTTGAGGGTGTCAATAGTGGCCTTCTGGACAGCAGTCAGGTTGGCAGTCTTACCCATGATTGGGGTTTTGAGTGATGAACCAGGCTGGGAGTTTTAAAGGCCTCAGGAATCTTTTGCAGATGTTTAGAGTTAACTCGTTGATTCAGATGATTAGGTTCATAGCTTGTTTAGAGACCCTTTTAATGATATGCTAATTTTGTGAGATAGGAATTTTGGGTTTTCATGAGCTGTATGCCAAAATCATCCGTATTAAGACAATAAAAGACCTGAAATATTTCAGTTAGTGTTTAATGAATCTAAAATAAATGAAAAATTTTCATCATGACATTATGGAAAATAATTAACTTTATCACAATATGCTAATATTTTGAGAAGGACCTGTGTATTCTCTTCTAAGATTTTCATTCTTAATGATCAACTTGCATGGGATTGACAGCTGTACATTTTCTGGGGGCTTCACAGGAGTGGTGGAGGAGGCATTTAAAGAGACAGAAGGCTGTGGAGGAATGGAGATTTTTTTTCTTGGTGGTGAAACATCATCTTCATTTAGTGAAATAGCTCCAACTTCAGTAATTTGTAAGATAAAGGAAAGGTTGGTGACAGACAGGCTGGCATATAGGCTTGAGAAGGATGGGTGGTATGCTTCATACCAGAATGGTTTTGGGTTGGGCAGAAGCATACTGGAGTCTATTCTTTCACGTGATTGTGATACAAAGAAAGCAATTTGCAAAAAGTCTCCTCAGGAGTTGAGTATATATAAAATGGAACCAGGGAGTATCATTAGTCCAGTTTTATTTGAATGATAAATGATATTTTCAAGGACTTGGGCACAGGATATGGTTTGTCTGTTTTTGCGGATGATGCAGTGTGGAAGAGAGGAAGGAATACTAGGTTCATTTTTAGGGAAATACAAAATGTGCTGAATAAAACTGTAGATTGGGCAAGTAAGTGGGGTTTGAAAATTTCAGTGGAGAAATCTAAAAATGTGTTTTGGGAATAGGAGGAAGGTAAGTGATTTAGGATCGGTTTTGTATTTTAAAACTCTGCAGAGGGTCGAGTCTTTGAAATATTTGGGAGTTACTTTGATGACAGAATGACAAGGAAAGTGCCAATTAGTAAAGTGGTGGATAAGTGTACCAAGATCATTATATTTTGAGGTGTCTTTCAGAGAGTAGTTGAGGAGCTGAAATAGCCACTATGTTAATGATTTATCAAGCCATGGTTCGTTCTTTTTTGGATTATGGGTGCCCTGGATATAGTAGGCCAGAAAGGTTCATATTTCCGATGAGAAGAGAGAAAGGCATTATTCTAACATTCAAACGTGAAAGGAGGTGAAGTTACCTGGGGAAACAATAGAACAGAACATGTCTTTATAACAAGGTGCAGTGGTCTCTGATCTCCATCTCACTGGAAAGCACATTAACGGCCTATGTGAAGCTTGTGGCAAACAAGAAACTGCATCATGTTCTTATGGAGTGCAGCAATTTTAATGAGCATTGAAGAATCCTACTCTCAAGGATGTTAGGTCTGGGATTTAAATGAGTGTCGAATGAATTATTACTTGGCCCAATAAATTATCAGCAAGATGTGTACAAAGCCTTGATGATCTTTGTTTTTGGTACAGGACTTAATTTAAGATTCTGATTTGAAGAATGGAGCACGGTGTATCTGCCAGTGAAAGGCAGCAATGCACCCGGTGGCGTATATACCGCCGGAAGAAAACAAGATGAAGAAGAGCAAACTGACAATTTAAAGGTGATAGTGATGGACTTGAAGAGAAACCAGAGGTCACGTGTATACAGGAGACATGGTTAAAACCAACATTAGATTTTGTTTTTAAAGGATAAGACAGTTTAAGAAGGGATCGACCAGAAGGAAGTGGAGGAGGGGTATGGAGGGGTTGTGGGATATTTATAAAGCAAGGAGTAATATCAAATATTAGGAAAAGGTTAAGATTTGGAGTGTATAGTTGTTGAAATTTGGGAAGGAGGAAAATGTAAGAATTTTTATAACCCATGCAAAACATTATCAATTGGATGGATGGAGGAGTTGTTGGGATACCTGGAAGGCAAAGTAGTATGGTGTGGGGACTTTAATGCTAATAGCACAGTATGGGGAAAATATAATGATAAAAATGGACAGGTCATTGAAGAATTGATAGAAATAAAAGATTTGGTATGTCTTCATGATGGAAGGGGAACAGGAATAAATGTCGGAACAGGAGCAGAGTTAGTAATTGATATAACTTTTTTGTTTCAAATTCATTAGCTGGTGTATGTGAGTGGGATATTTATAAAAACACAATAGGTAGTGATCATTATCCCATTAAGATTAGAACAGGTTTGACTTTAAATGTTAAGATTATAATAATTAAGGGAATTTTTATAAGGCAGATTTGGAATAAATTAAAATATTTGAGTCAACAGAATCTTGAAAAATTGGACATGACAATAGATGTAAATAATATAAATTTAAGTGTCTGTGAAATATTTATAGAAGCTGCCAAAAAGTTAATAAAGAAAAGAGGACGACAGTGTGATAAGAGAATGTAGAGAAGAAATAAAGCATTTAAGGTCCTTAAAAGAAATCCAATGTTTCAGAACGTATTTGAATGTAAAAGAAAGCAAGCAATGGTGAGGAAAATTAATAGGAATGCAAAAAGAGAATATTGGAGGAATTTTTGTAGTACATTAGGAAGAGAAACAAAAATCGATAGAATGTGGAAAGCGATCAAGAGAATGAATGGCATTAAGAAAGAATTATGAATATCCAATATTAAAAATAGATAACAGATAAACAGAGCTGGACTCTGTACTCAGGAAAATAAAGAATACAGCACCTGGTAAAGATCATATTTGTTACACTATGATACAACACCTCAGTGAAACAACCAAAGACGTCATATTAGAGCTTTATAATAAAGTCTGGGAGGAGGGGGGGCTGCCTCAGAGCTGGAAGGAGTCAATCATTGTTCCAACAGCCAAACCAGGGAAAGATGACTCAAAACCTGAAAATTATTGACTCATTGCTTTATCATCTAATATATGAAAAATAATTTGAAAAAATAATAAAGATTAACATATTTAAATATTACAAGATACATTTCTAAGTTTCAAAGTGGTTTTAGAAAAGGGAGAAATAGTAATGATCCAACATTGTGTTTAGAACATGAAATCAGAAGAGCACAAGTAAATAAAGTGTAGTTGCTGTATTTTTGACATAGAGAAAGCTGATGACATGATGTGGGTTGAAGGTTTACTGAGTTAGTTAAATAAAATGGGAATTAATGGAAAAATCTTTAACTGGATTAAAAACCTTTTGGCAAATAGATCCATATATGTCAGAACTGGTCAGGAATTATCAAGAAAATATCTGGTAGAAAATGGAACACCACAAGGCAGCATTATAAGTCCACTATTATTTTCTATAATGATTAATGATGTATTCACAGACATTGGGAAAGAAATGGGATGTTCATTTTTTGCTGATGACGGAGTCATATGAAGACAGGGTTGAAAAATTGTTTATTGTAAAGAAAATACAAGATGAGATTGTTAGGATAGAGAAATGGCCATATCACTGGAGATTTAAGTTCTCAATTAAAAAAACAAAAGTTATGGTGAATACACTGAAAAAATTAAATCATGGTATAAAATGAAAGGTATATAATTAAGAATTACAACATGTAAAAAGTATAAAGTATTTTGGAAGATTGTTCGATGGGAAAATTACATGGAATATACATACACAAAGTGATAAATGTAAAAGAGTGTTAAATATTATGAAATGTTTGGCTGGCAGTGACTGGAGAAGCTTTAAAACAAATTTACACAGGATTGATCAGATCAAATATAGATTCAACAGCAAAGACTCATCTGGAAAAATGAGACATTATTCAACATCAAGCATTAAGGCTTTGCACAGGAGCTTTCAGAACAACCCCAACAACCGCACTGGAGGAAGAAATGGGAGAAATGCCAATAGATTCAAGAAGAACACATTACTGGTTAAATTTACAAGGCAATAACCCAGATCATCCAACACAAGACATCTTGAAGCCATACTGGGAAAAAATATATATAAACGGTTTTGGGTGACTCATTGGAAGGATGACAGAAATTTTCAAATAGAAATAAGTCAGACACTACCTCTACCAGTTATACCACCCTCTATTTTACCACAAGCAACTGTAGACATGACTTTATTGGAAAGGAAAAAGGAAAGGACATGCATTCAAATACAATACAGGAATATATAAATAGGTATTATCAGTTCATTCAGATGTATACAGATGCATAAAAAATAAATGGAAAAATAGGAGTGGCAGTCATTGTACCAGAGTTTCAGGTGGGGACTGGGAAATGAATCACAAATGATTTATCTATATATATACAAGAGAAATGTTAGCATTTTTGTTGGCAGTACAGCGGGTGGAGGACATTAGACAATTTAAAAACAATAATTTGTTCAGATAAAGCGTCAATGAGTCTAGAAAATGATCATTCAGACAGCAGGTCAGATATTTTATTAGAAATAAAACTTACATTATTCTGAATACAAAAAAGGGGGTTTAACAATAACATTTGTATGGGTTCCAGCACATATTGGATGAAAAGGAAATGAAATGCCAGATAGGATGGCTAAGAAGGTAACTCAAACTCATATTAAATTTACAGTTCATATTAGTAAATCAGAGGCAATGAGCATTATCAAACAAAAACTGAAGAAAGAATGGCAGAAAAGCTGGGATAGGGAAAGTAAAGGAAGATGGTTTTATAGGATCACAAAGTCAGTCAGACAAACGAGAACTGGAAGAAGAAAGGAGGAAAGGGTAATAGCAGTATTAAGATTTGGAAACACAGTACACTTTTAAAAATACAAAAGCATAACACAGGAAAATGTGACCATTGTGGGGAAAATGAAATAATAGAACATGTTATACTAGATTGTCAGAGATATGAAATAGAAAGAAGATTTATTAGGAGAGAATTTGAGAAAATTAAAGAAACATTTTATATAATATGTTACAAAGGAAATTAGGAAGCAAACAGATACAAATCATAAGATTTTTAAAAATAACTAAATTATTTAATAGAATTTGATTTTATACTATGTAATATTAATTATTAATTAATCCATCATGAACCACTCCATACCAGTAGGTGGCGGTAATGCACATCCGAAGTTTTTGGCAATCACCAATAAACGCCAAAAGAAGAGTAAACTGACCAATCAAATGCCAGTGACGTCAGACATTGTCTGCTTAGAATTCGTTACACAGAAAGTTGTTTCAAACCAGTAAGTTTTTTTAAAAGCTGCTAGCGGTAAAAGCTTTAAGTTAACGTTTAAACAGCAGGGAGGACACAATTTTTAACTTTTTTTTAACGGTTGTTTCTCAGCTATCTAAGGGCTGTCAGAGAAAATGTCGTTTTTAGCAGAAAGATAAGTAAACTGAAAATTATATTTAGCAACCGTATAAGTTACTTTTGCACGAGGCGGTTTGATTGTTGCAGCGTCGTTACAAGGTGACGCATGTATTGGATACCAAGATGGAGGTGGCTGTTAAAGGTGAGCTATATCATTGGAAAATAAAGAAAAGTTAAAGTTGGACAAAATTCCAATTTCCTTGTCAGTACGTCCCAAAGGAGACGCTGCTAAATCAATTTATCTCTCTGGGATAAGCTGGACGACAGACTACATGATTGTTTGAACTAAAATTTGTTCTTTAAGCGCTACGTGTAACATTGGTGTAAATGTGTTGCTGACACAGAGGGGTTAGAGAGAGGTGCAGTTACTCCTCTGCTTCGAAAGCATCCAGTTGAGGTGATCCTTTGGTCATGAGGCCTCCTGGCAGGCTTCCCTTTTCCGGTTTTCCCGGGCGCGTCTTTCTAGGAGCAGACCCTGGCCCGGACACATAACTCGCTGGAGGGTCTGGACATCTTTTCTGGTCTGGAAATACTTTGGGATCTGCCAGAAAAGGCTGAAGAGTGGCATTGAGAAGAGGATAAGCAAAAACATGGTGGTGGCACCATCATGATCTGTGGTTACTTTTCCTCTGGCACTGGTGTTTTAATTAAGGCAGATGCAGGTATAAAAAGATGGATTTGTATAGATGTCTTCACACCCTGATAGATTTTGAGAATTTTTGCAAAATAGAATGGGCATATTTCACTGCTGAAGTTAACGAAGTATTGACTTACTGCAATGCATACTTTTGCAACCAGGTAAGCTGTTCTTTTATCCCCCTCTCAATGTGTTTTTGAGTTGAATAATACAGGTTTTGCTTCATTGTAGGTGGAACAAGTAAAGATGGTGTGGTTTGCACACTTATGAGACCAGTGGTGTAAAGGTCATATTTCTAAAAACAGAACCCTTGACATGATTAATTATGTATACTGCATCACTTGTTTAACAAAATTTAATTGACTGACTAGTAGCATGCACTTGCAGACTGCATCTGGACTGTTCTGTAGTGAGAAATCCAAAGGCATTGTTATGCATTTTAGTTGATTATTTGTGTTTTCAGGGAGGGCCAAAAGGAAGCATCTGAATGCACAGGATTGTGACGAACTGGGACAAAGTGAGGATGGCAAAGATGCTCTCACCAAACGCCACCGATTATGGGGCAGGCAAAACCCCAACTGGGGTCTTTACCCTAGAACCCCTACAAAGCAAAGAAGGAAAGGTAATGCAGTGTAAACCTCCTGCTACAAACTCTTTGTCATGTTAGGTATGGTGATTAAACACTGCAATATTCTAAAGAGTGGTGGTAAAAAGATTGGCACTGTGGAAAATAGAAGTTCATTTTAGGAAAGTCTTTTGATTGAATTAAACCTGGTTTTGCTTTTCTTGTTAATGAATTGAACTTTATTGTGTTAACCTGTTCAGGTTTCAAATGTCTGCAAGATTACATGAATACTCTGTAAGAGAAACATTAAAACATGAAACACTGACCCTTTTATTGTAATATTTTGCTTTTGCCTAATATATATTTCTTCTCCATTTCAATCTTTTAGCAAAGTCTGTTTCAGGAAGTCCATCAGGGCAGCAGAAGGCCATTAATGACTTTTTCTCTGTAACAAAAGTTATTAGTTCCAGTCCTCACAAATCCCCCATGCCTTCCACGTCAACACACAGAGAGGATTCTGGGGTTCTGGAAGAGAAAGAAGAGGATGATGACGATGTTAGCTTGTTGGCTAGCCCCATTGTAGCTGAGGAAGAGGATGAGATTGATGATGATAGTCTGTTAGCTGCTGAAATGTTTCCAGGAGCTGAGGCAGAGAAGATTTTCTCCGCTGATGCCCGTCTGGTAAATATAGGGACAGTATCCCAGTGTGAGAAAAAGCAAGCTCGGGAGGCGGATTATCTGGAGGGAATAACTGCAGAGATGTTTGGAGATGAAGAGGACTTTGACGAGGTTGAAGAGGAGGAGGTCGAGCCCTTACCTGACGCCCACTTTGGGCTCCTGAGCAGCGGCAAAGTTTTGTTCCAACCACAGGGCTGCATAGACGACCTTCCTGAGGAGGTGCTGAGAGAAGTATTGTGTCTCATCCCTGCGTTGGACCTTTATCGCAACGTCTGCTTCGTGTGCCATTGCTGGAGGAACATCGTTCTGGACCCTAAGGTAAGACAAATCCACCTAAATCCGACTAAGCTGTAAATACTAGCAGCATGTTTACTCGCGGTCCTCAGAAGTCTAGAGTTGATAACAATTAACAGCACTAACTGAAATTGTAACAGAGTCTCTGGTCCAAAATGTTGTTGAATTTACAAAAGGGATTAGTCCCAAATAAACCTTATCCGAAACAGTACATTTTGGGAAGAGTATCCTTCCCGAAACGTAACGCTCACAATGAGTGGTGGCATAAAGGAAAAGAAAGAAAGGAGCCAGGAAAGTAATAACAATATTCAGCTATAGGGCCAATTTTACACGCTTTCCTGATACTGTGCAACCCTAGATAAAAAGTAATCATCGGCATAAAAGACCTGGATTTTCTTGCAGTGTTGGAACGGTAATGTAGGGGGTCAGATATTTAGATTTAAAGCACAACAAACAATCCAAAAAATGTATTAAAGGTACCAACATGTTCAATAGGTTCCACTTCCAAAACTGTCTTTAAATGTTACACTGTTGTGTTTCACAGTTTGTGCCTTTCAAGAAGCAATACTTTCGCTACATGATGAGAGAAAAGGAGACTGTGCTGGAGATCTGCTCCACACTGAAAAACAGCAACATAATCGGCCCTGCAGCTTCACAGCACAGCATCCGAAACCTAGTGGCGTGAGTCTCATTCTTAAGCGTCATTTAAATAAACTCCCAGAGGTCTGTTTATTTACTTAGAAATATAGTTAATTATGTGATTTATTGTTGGACACTTTGAGTAACAGTGTGTTCAAACTTGTTTTAATGTTTTGGTTTGTTTGCTTTGGGCAGGCTAATGGCTCAGCATAAAGTTGGAGAGCGTGTGAAGCCAGAAGACGTCCTGGGATGTGTAAAGAAACATCGGCTTTTCCCACAGGCTGAAGCCTCCGTTAGGTTACGCATTCTTGACATCCAGACGTTTCTCCACCATGGCACTGAGGTATGACTCCATCACACATTTAGGAACTAGCTTAGATCTCTACACCGAGACTGATTTACACCGTGTTTGTCTCATCTCCAGGGTCCTAACCCGTACGCAGCCATGGCGGTCATATTGATCCTGAGTGAGAGTGTAGGTGACGTGCAGGCCTTGGTGTCTTTGCTCTCCAGCTGCATGTCACTAACTGCCATCACAGAGTACCTCAGCCACATGGCCATGATGCTGCTTGCTTTAGAGAGGAACAAAATTAAGATTAGCTACAGGTGAGACCTGCGAGTGGCAGTGTTTGTTTTCAGAGGCAATTCTGGTCAGCCTGCCCATGATTTGGTATTTTGTTTTTCCTTCTATCTCCTCAGGTTGCATTACAACATCTACTATGTGCTTTACTTGTTGGAAAATGGTCCTTTTTGTGTCAACTCTGGCCAGAACGGGTGGGTTCAAAGTATATTGTTTTTTTTTACTAAGACTTAAACATGGTTTGTTTTTTCATGTGACTTTTAAAAGCTGCTGGTACAGTGCCCCTGTACACTGGAGCTCCTTGTAAAGATGTGTTTAAAAAAAGGTAAATAAATTCATCTATTGTTGCTGTAGCATAATATCTCTGTGGAAAAAAACCAAAATAATTCCTACATTTAATTTCAATACATTTATTCAGTAGGGAAAGACTCAACAATGATCAGTTTCCACCAGTTTCTTATTTAAAATCTCCTGATATTTCAAAGAGTTTATAATGCTTTGCACTCTAGCAAGGTTCCTGGGGGCTTCAGAAGCTCCACAGGATCACAAGTCCTCCTCATTCGACATTTGTACTTTAAATAACATAACTTTTTATCACCTGCTGCAGCACTAATAAATGGCTCATTGTTCCCAAAATTCCTTTCTTCTTTATTCAAAACTGTTTTTCACTGCAGTGATATCTGAGCAATAATCTCCATACGTACATGAAGTAACCTAGGAGTGAGCAGCAGTCTGCAGGTTTTAGTCCATAAGGATTTTTTTCTGTGAAACGTTAGAGGGTCTTTAAGGTTCCCTGACTTGTATATTTCTGTGTTTTGTGATAGACTCCCTCAGATTCACCTCACACGAGAACAGCAGGAGATCCTCAGCCACAACATCCAGGATGACCATGTGGTCAAGATAGTAGCATTTGCAGGTATCGTTACTTAGTGAGCTTCAGTCTTAACTCAACTAGAAGCACTGGGAAATAGCGAAACAGTAACTGGCGATATAAAAAGCACGAGAGAGCACCACCTTTTAAACATTTAGTTGATTTCAGTGTTTGCTTTAGAACTTTAATCTTTTATTGACACTTAAATTACATTTTTACATCCCAATACATTTTTCCAACACTTCTTCCCAATATTTGCTTTAACATTTTCCTAACAGGTCTTTTTTTTTTCTTTTTTTTTTAAACAAACATAACCAATAGGGCAATAAACAAGTAGGAACAACTCACAGGAAAAAAATAATAATAATTACTGATAGAGAAAGACAAGAATGAAAATATATGAAATCTGTTCCAACTCATATTTCGGTCTTTCCGCAGTAGTGTGAAAACAAACCACTATCTTTTGACAAATATATCCTTCTGAAGTCTTAGAGAATAAGTATGGAGGCCAAACTCTGTTTTCAACTGTTCCAATGATTTAAGGTTTGCATTGCTATAGCGTTGATACAATGTAATGTTTGCCAGTTCAGTCCATTTTTTGAAACCTGCATCTATATGCAGTGGAGGGAAACCTTGCAAAAACCTGATCTCTGAGACCGCAGACAGCCTCTTTGGTGGTCCAAATGAGTTTTACTTTCCTCCAAGTTCTTAAAGTAGCTCTTGTCAAATTGCTCATTCAGGTTTTTTCTAGGGGGAAATGAAGGAATGGCAGAGCACGCTATCTTCGCTATCAATATGGAAGATATCTATGCTATCTTCCATATTGTACCACTGACTATCTGTAGTACTCTTGAACCATGTTGGCAATTGTTTAAGCTGGGATGCCCAGCAATGATATCTAAAAGTTGGGATTTTGAGTACTCAACTGTGGTTTGGCAAGTTGTAGTGTTTTTAATCTGACCCGTTGGCCACCTTCCTTGCCAAATAAATCTTGACAATAGTTTATCTAAAAAACTGAATGTTGACTTAAGCAAATCGACCGGAAGCATCTGATATAGGTAGAGGAGCCTGGGCCGTATATTCATTCTAATAATTTCAATGCATCCAGGTAAAGAAAGTGGGAGAATGGACCGTCGATCTAGGTCCTTAAAAGTCTTTTGGATTAACGGTTTATAATTGGAGTCATAAAGCTTGTCTAATGGGGCTGGTATTTGGATCCTTAGATATTTAAAACTGTTTGAGGTATCTCACAGCCTACATCCATGGCAATAGTTTATCTAGTTTATACCCTGAGAGAAAACCGTGTTTTGTGATGAGATGTCAGGTGAGGTGTGGATAATAAGCCGAACCCTGTTGCCGCAGTCTTTTGTTCAACATCGTCCTGTACAGACTGTACACATAGCGTAGCGTCTTAAAGGGACATGAGCAGCCGACAAAAACAACTATTCTTTTCATTTTTTAAAAATACCGAAAGTACAGACATGGGCAAAATGAAGTTGGTTATTGTCGTAAATTTGGGTGTCGGTACATTTTCGGTTTATCACCCAGCCCTAATCAGCATATAATGATATTTTGTGGCTGTTCACTATTAACCAACCAATCTAATGTTAGTGTCATCTCTGATTAGTTTCACAAAGGGTTCAATACTTCAGTGTTTTTTTTAACTTAATTTTCCTACACAAGGCTTTGGTTCATGTGTTCACACTATTTCCTCTGAGTTCCACATTTAAGGAGGAAAGTAATTAGTGTAAATAACAGAAATTTAAACAAAGTTAAAGTTTCAGTTTATTATCATCATAAGTTTTAGATAGAGAGCATTATAAAACAAACTCCTAATTCCTAACACAATGCAGACGTTTCTGGCATTCTGTTTTGTTTGACACTAGAGGGCGTCCTTTCTTCTTGACCCATTCCTACAACCACTCTCCAAGACTCAACGATGGTCCGTCATGATAGGTTACTTAAATGTCAGTTTATAAAGTAAATCAAGCCATTTTATTAGAGGTGTAATGTGTATTTATTTTTAAGTTTATTTTATTAATTTCATGAACTACAGACCACTAAGGAGACATGTTGTACTTTGCCTTCTTCCCACTGTTACAAAAGTTTGAAATGAAATGACCAAAACATTCTTGACTGAAAACACCACAAAGGTTATTCTTGTCACTAGGGCAGGGCAATATGGCCTAAAATGAATATCATGATATATTGAGTAGGTCCCCTTGTTAACAAAAAATGAACAGTAACACTAACCTAACCACTACCAGCTGGACCCACCACCGCAAACCCGCCCAATCCCTGAGGCGAACCTTGTCGCCGCAGTGTTTTGTTCAACATCATCCTTGCTGAACCCACTTTCTTTGGGGATGAGCTGCTCCTCTCCCCTCCCGACCAGCTCTACCGCCGCTTCAGTATTTGAAATTTAGTCCATTTTCGCAACGTCGCCGTCTCTTTCAGTTCTTGTTGCAGACTCAATGGGGTCGAGTCACGTGATTACAGTCTGTACACAGCGTAGCACGAGCATAGGCGACAGAAACGACTTTTCTTTTCATTTTTTAAAATACTGAAATTACCAACACAGGCACAATGACGTCGGTTGTCATAAATTTCGGTGTCGGTAAATTTTCGGTTTATCGCCCAGCCCTACTTGACACATATTTAACGCAAACCCTTTTTGAAGCAGCCAGTTTTAGTGGATCCAGTCCATTCTTCTGCAAGAGGTTTCTCCTCTGCCGTCACTGGTGATTTGCACAACACAAAGTTGGGGGCTTTGTGTGAACAAAAGCCTGTCACAATTGTGACATTGAACTGACTCACGACAGGGTAGTGTTAGCTGGTTTGACTTAGTTATCATTATTAATTATTGCCTATATTGGTGAGATGCACTCTTTCCGCACTACAGATGTCTGAGCACAGTGTGCTTCGTGAGTAACATCACCAGGACAGAGAGGGAGCTGCAGCAGCCAGTACTGTCTCGATTGTAAAGGGCAAAAACACCTTGAAAATCCAGACTGGTTAAGCCTGGCAGGCTCAGACTCTGGGAGCAGCTGACATGATCCTAAGCTGCATTCCTAGAACAAGTAAATATTTAAGGGTGGAGTGCAAGAAAAAAACAAATTTAAATGCCTACTAATCCCTAAATAGCACTTTAGAATATAAATTAGAAATAACTGCTAAATGTTACTCCCACCATTCTTCACCTCTGAGTAGGTTCAGTCCAGCTCAACTTGTGTACCATAGTTGGATTTGGAAATAAGCGTTTCATCTCGGTGATCGGTGTAGTCAGACAACCATGGGGAGGAAGGGTAAATGAATCTGAACTGGTTTTTAAAGAGTTATAACAGTACTGCATCTTTAAATCAGATAAACAGTAGGATTCTTTGGTTGGATTGTTCTGTTCAGGCTCCTCAGACCAGCCAGTCCGCAGCAGAACTGTTACAATGACGTTTCATTCATTCGTAGAAATAGCCTCCCAGAAACAGGTGTTCAAGCTAAATCTAACTGTACACTCTTCAAATAGGTCTAATTAAATCAGAATATAACCAAGACATCAAAAACTGGCAAAACAAAACATTTTCACATCGAATCGAGCTTGGGATCATCCACAAAAACGACAATGACTTCTTCTTCTTGGCTACCGGGGCACAGCACTCACCAGTGTCTGCCAGGGCAGTATTAATGGTTAAAACAACAAATTCTGCTTTATAAGCTCTTGGGTTAGAC
The DNA here is from genome assembly GCF_021462225.1 of Girardinichthys multiradiatus. Lineage (NCBI taxonomy): Eukaryota > Metazoa > Chordata > Actinopteri > Cyprinodontiformes > Goodeidae > Girardinichthys > Girardinichthys multiradiatus. The sequence goes on from NC_061801.1 coordinate 8,996,317, forward strand.
GTTCCTGTCCAGGGATTACTTTTGTCCAGAGGTGAATTGGGTGCTGGCTGGTGGTGTCAAAGTTTTATACTTTTCTGTGGTTGTTCTTAGAAAATCCCGTTTAGATTGTTATGCTGTACCACTTGAAACTCAGATGTTTTTACGTTTTTTACTAAGTTTTACATTTTGAAGAAAATTGTCAGCCTTGAAGGATTTTTTCCTGGAGCTCCATTTGAGACATATTCTATTATTTGGCTGCACCAGTGAAAAAATCACTGAGTGTCCGCCAGAAGCTGAGAACCAAAGTTTAGAAACTGAAAACTTAGAAAATGGTATCTTTGAGTTGTTAAGTCTGTAGTCATTTCTCAGAGTCGGTACTGTTTGCTTTTCCCATCAGTATTTTTGCATCCGACCCAGGTACAGGGAAGACGACCACGTTGGTGAAATACGCCGCGCTGCATCCGGACCTCCGCTTCCTCTACGTGGCTTTTAACAACTCTGTGGCCTGTGAGGCACGACGCCGCTTCCCTGCCAACGTGGACTGCAGGACTGCCCACTCCTTAGCCTATAATGATGTTGGGAGGAGGTGAGGAACCTGAAATCCCAGCTTCATGAAGATTTAGAGTCTTCAGTGTTTAGGAGGGGGAGTTTCTGCAAATTCAGGAACTTGATGCAATCAGCATGGTTTCCATAGAAGGCGTCATTCTTTGATTGAGCGCTCTGTCACGTTCTGTGTTGCAGATATAAAGTTCACAAAAAGCTCACCTTTAACGTGAAGCCATTCTCCATCAACTTTGCTCTGCCGACTGGAGCTGCAGGCTTCTGCAGGGCTAAAGTGGTGACTACGATTCTGAATACTTTCATGGCCTCTGCAGACCAAACCATCGACAGCCAGCACGTCCCCTACGACTACGTAATTAATAAGGGCTGCAGGAAGGTTATCGAGCCTGAGGAGCAAAAGGTAGAAATCTTTACAATCCTTTTAACTTGCTTTGTGATTAAATTTGTGATGAGTAGCATAAATATCATCAATATCAATAAACACTTTTTTTTTTATTCTTGCATAATTGTAGTTTTTTATCCAAGAAGCAAAGGCGATCTGGAACAAAATGAAGGACGTTAAAGAGAAGTCAAAACAGGCCTACTACATGCCTCATGATGGTGCAACATCTATAAATAACTAAAATGAAAGCATATTTCAGCAAAAACTTTTCAAATTAAAGCTGGAGTCTTTACTACCCAGGTTACCTGAAGTTATGGCAGCTCAGAAATCCAAAGCCCCGTCTGTCTGACCAATACGATGCCATTTTTATTGACGAGGCTCAGGACTGCACACCAGGTACTGTAGGTTCACTCTCATGCGTTGCTTCTTGTGTAAGAGCACCTGTTTTCTCCTCTGTTCCCAAGAGCTTTGTTCTTCCTTTCAGCCATCATGGACGTTCTGCTGTCCCAGGGCTGTGGGAAGATCCTGGTGGGAGACCCCCACCAACAGATCTATACCTTTAAAGGAGCAGTCAATGCTCTCCACTCAGTTCGCCATACTCACATCTTCTACCTCACTCAGGTACAAGCAAACACTCTTTCTATCCTCATAATCTACTTCCCCCTGATACAGTCGCTCACAGAAGTACTCATACCATTTGAAGTTGTTCACATTTTTTTTCACAAACTTCACTGTGGTTTATTGGGATTGAAAGACCGATACACAGTAGTACATAATGGTGGAGGAAAAATTATGCATAGTTTTCAGAAATGTTTTAAGAATAAAAATCTGAACAGTATGGCAAGTACTTTATTCACCCCCTTTACTCTGATATCCCTAAATACAATGTATTGACAACATTTGCCTTAAGAATTCACCAGGTTGGTAAATAGAGTCCTTCTGTGTGTACTTTAATCACAGTAATAAACCAGCCTTTCTGTTTCTGACCTCAGAGGTTAGTTAGATAACATGAGGGGAAAAAAATGGCATCATGAAGACCAAGGAACACAGCAAACAGGTCAGAGAGGAAGATGGAGATGGTTAATACAGGGTTAGATTATAAAACAATATCCCAAGCTTTAGACATTTAAAGTGACAGGATGGCCAAGGTGAGCATCAACCAGTCAAGAGGTCTATGGTAAATCTGCAGAAGCTGCAGAGATCCACATCTTAGATGGGAGAAGTTGTTGACGGATAACCTTTATCTCTAAAAATCTGATCTGGGAGTCTTTCCTTCCCACTGTCACCACATGCATGCTCACTATAAGGGGTTGCTACACAGTTGACGACTCAATGTAGTCAATTGTCAGCTGCTAAAACATGCTCGTTCAGGAAGAGGGATTGCTGCAATATCAGTGACTTGATGGTTTCCTTTGAGGGCAGACTTTTTCCCTAATTGGCACAAAAAACGGAACTTGGCTGCATTGTTGTTTTTTTTTTTACTAAAACCTAACTGAACGGCATTTGTTGTGAACCAGCGTTTTATAAATGAACTCACCTGAACCGACCTTTGTGGAAGACTGACAGGAAAAAAATCCTTTTTGAAAGAAAACCATAAGTCCTGTTTGCAGTTTGCAACAACGTTGTAGGAGACACAAAAATACGTGGAGGAAGCTGCACCGGTGTGATCAGACAAAAAATTACAAAACGACAACTAGGTGCAGCAAGGTGGTGGCAGCATTATGCTGTTTGGAAGTTTTTTCCGTAGAAGCAGGAAAGATGGTTGGAGCTAAATATAGAACAATAGTGGAAGAAAACCCTTTTTGCAGCTTCACTCCTATTGCTGCTGATGTAGTAGCAAATCTCAGTAAACAAGTAGCTAATGAGCATAAAATAGTCAGACTATTCAGACCATCTTTTATAGCCCTGAGGATGAAGGGTTATGGAAACTGACTTTATGTGAAGCTGAGGAGCATACATATTAACTGCTTTTTTAATTAAAGATAGCTGGCACCTTTTTTTTTTTTTTTAAGTTTACTTCAAGTGTTTTAGCTGAGCTCAAGCATCTGTTGTACTTTCTGTCTCCAGAGCTTTAGATTCGGGGCGGAGATTGCCTTTGTGGGCGCAGCCATCCTCAAAGTTTGCAAGGGGGTCCATAAAATTCTCGTCGGAGGAATGCAGAAAGGTAAGAGCTGCAGATCGTTGTCTTTAATGTGTATGCTTAGAACAGCTAAAAGGATTTTTTTAGACCTTTACCAAATGTTCTACACAAAGCTGCTCACAGCGTGGTGTTGCATACAGATTAAAAGCCAAGATTATTATGTTGAATTTATTTTAGTTTTTTTGTTTTCACTTTAAAGAGAAGACTTAGAAAAGTGGGATAAAGCCCATAATATTAGGAAAAGCTATGTTAATACATCTGTTTATGGGATGTTTTCAGTCTTTTTTATGGTCTTCAAGAGTAACGTGGTTACAGAAACCATCAACATTTTTCTATATTTAAACAGATTTTAGTCTGCCCTAGATTTACCACGGTTGCATTTTTCATGACCAAATTCCAGACTTTTCAGACATGATTTGGCACACCTCCCGGGCTGTATTTACCGTTTAACCAGTTAAAATACAAAGGTTCGTTCGTTCGTCGTCTTCCGCTTATCCAGGACCGAGTCGCGGGGGCAGCAGACTCAGCAGAGACGCCCAGACGTCCCTCTCCCCAGACACCTCCTCCAGTTCCTCCAGGGGGAGCCCAAGGCGTTCCCAGGCCAGCCGAGAGACATAGTCCCTCCAGCGTGTCCTGGGCCGTCCCCTGGGCCTCCTCCCGGTGGGACGTGCCTGGAACACCTCCCGAGGAAGGCGTCCAGGAGGCATCCGGTATAGATGCCCGAGCCACCTCAACTGGCTCCTCTCGATGTGGAGGAGCAGCGGCTCTACTCCGAGCCCCTCCCGGATGGCCGAGCTCCTCACCCTATCTCTAAGGGAGTGCCCGGCCACCCTACGGAGGAAGCTTATTTCAGCCGCTTGTATCCGTGATCTCGTTCTTTCGGTCATGACCCAAAGTTCATGGCCATAGGTGAGGGTAGGAACGTAGACCGACCAGTAAATTGAGAGCTTTGCTTTTCGGCTCAGCTCTCTCTTCACCACAATGGACCGGCACAGCGCCCCCATTACTGTGGCAGCTGCACCGATCCGTCTGTCGATCTCCCGCTCCATTCTTCCCTCACTCGTGAACAAGACCCCGAGATACTTAAACTCCTCCACTTGAGGCAGGAACTCCCCTCCAACCTGAAGAGGACAAGCCACCCTTTTCCGGTCGAGTACCATGGCCTCGGACTTGGAGGAGCTGATCCTCATCCCAGCCGCTTCACACTCGGCTGCGAACCGCCACAGCGCATGCTGTAGGTCTTGGCTAGAGGGGGCCAGCAGGACCACGTCATCCGCAAAAAGAAGAGACGAAATCCACTGGTCCCCAAACCAGACCCCCTCCGGCCCTTGGCTGCGTCTAGAAATCCTGTCCATAAAAGTTATGAACAGGACCGGCGACAAAGGGCAGCCCTGCCGGAGCCCAACATGCACTGGGAACAGGTCCGACTTAGTGCCGGCAATGCGGACCAAACTCCTGCTCCGCTTGTACAGAGACCGGATAGCCCCTAGTAAAGGGCCCCCGATTCCATACTCCTGGAGCACCCCCCACAGGGCATCACGAGGGACACAGTCGAATGCCTTCTCCAGGTCCACAAAACACATGTGAACCGGTTGGGCAAACTCCCATGAACCCTCGAGCACCCTGTAGAGGGTATAGAGCTGGTCCAGTGTTCCACGGCTGGGACGAAAACCACACTGTTCCTCCTGAAGCTGAGGTTCGACTATCGGTCGGACTCTCCTCTCCAATACCCTGGCGTAGGCCTTACCAGGGAGGCTGAGGAGTGTGATCCCCCTGTAGTTGGAACACACCCTCCGGTCCCCCTTCTTATAAAGGGGGACCACCACCCCAGTCTGCCAGTCCAGAGGCACTGTCCCCGACCGCCACGCAATGTTGGCGTGTCAACCATGACAGCCCTACAACATCCAGAGACTTGAGGTACTCAGGGCGGATCTCATCCACCCCCGAAGCCTTGCCACCGCTGAGCTTTTTAACCACCTCGGTGACTTCAGCCTGGGTGATGAAAGAGTCCAACCCCGAGTCCCCAGCCTCTGTTTCCACCAGGGAATGCGTGATGGCAGGATTGAGGAGATCCTCGAAGTACTCCTTCCACCGCCCGATAATGTCCTCAGTCGAGGTCAGCAGTCTCCCGCCCCCACTATAAACAGTGTTGGCAAAACACTGCTTCCCCCTCCTGAGGCGTCGGACGGTTTGCCAGAATCGCTTCGAGGCCAACCGGTAGTCCTTCTCCATGGCCTCACCGAACTCTTCCCAGGCCCGAGTTTTTGCCTCTGCCACAGCCCGGGCCGCAGCACGCTTGGCCTCACGGTACCCGTCAGCCGCCTCAGGAGTCCCACAAGCCAACCACAGCCGATAGGACTCCTTCTTCAGCTTAACAGCATCCCTTACTGCCGGTGTCCACCACCGGGTTCTGGGATTGCCGCCACGACAGGCACCGCAGACCTTACAGCCGCAGCTATGGGCAGCAGCATCGACAATAGATGCAGAGAACATGGTCCACTCGGACTCTATGTCTCCAACATCCCCCGGGATCTGGTCGAAGCTCTCCCGGAGGTGGGAGTTGAATACATCCCTGGCCGAGGGCTCCGCCAGGCGTTCCCAGCAGACCCTCACTATGCGCTTGGGCCTGCCGAGTCTGTCCGGCTTTCTCCTCCTCCAGCGGATCCAACTCACCACCAGGTGATGATCAGTGGACAGCTCAGCCCCTCTCTTCACCCGAGTGTCCAAAACATGCGGCCGAAGGTCTGATGATACGACAACAAAGTCGATCATCGACCTCCTGCCTAGGGTGTCCTGGTGCCAAGTGCACTGATGGACACCCTTATGTTTGAACATGGTGTTCGTTATGGACAATCCGTGACTAGCACAGAAGTCCAATAACAAAACACCACTCGGATTCAGATCGGGGAGGCCATTCCTCCCGATCACGCTTCTCCAGGTGTCGTTTCCCACGTGGGCGTTGAAGTCCCCCAGCAGAATAATGGAGTCCCCGGGAGGGGCACTATCCAGCACCCCCGACAGGGACGCCAGGAAGGCCGGGTACTCTGCACTACCACTCAGCCCGTAGGCTGAAATGATAGTCAGAGACCTCTCCCCAACCCGAAGGCGCAGGGATACAACCCTCTCATCCACTGGGGTAAACCCCAACACGAGACGGCTGAGCTGGGGGGCAACAAGCAAACCCACACCAGCCTGCCGCCTCTCCCCGTGGGCCACTCCAGAGTAGAAGAGAGTCCAACCCCTCTCAAGGAGATGGGTTCCAGAGCCCACGCTGTGCGTGGAGGCGAGCCCGACTATTTCTAGTTGATATCTCTCGACCTCCCGCACAAGCTCAGACTCCTTCCCCCCCAGCGAGGTGACATTCCACGTCCCTAGAGCCAGCCTAAGCATCCGGGGATCGGGCCGTTGAGGTCTCCACCTTCGTCCGCCACCCAATCCTCTTTGCACCGGTCCCTCACGGTTCCCCCTGCAGGTGGTGGGCCCACTGGAGGTTGGCCTTGCGTCTCTCGTTCGGGCTTGGCCCGGCCGGGTCCCGCGAGGAGCAACCCGGCCACCAGGCGCTCTCCGACGAGTCCCGACCCCAGGCCTGGCTCCAGGGTGGGACCCCGGCTCCGCCGTACCGGGCGACGTCACGTGCCTCGATATTGTGTTCTTCATGAGGGGTTCTTGAACCATTCTTTGTCTGACCCATCACCTAGAACCTGTTTGCCATGGGAGACCCTACCAGGGGCATTTAGGCCCCAGACAACATAGCCTCTAGGATCATTTGAGCACTCAAACCCCTCCACCACGTTAAGGTGACGGTTCAAGGAGGGGTAAAATACAAAGGTTCTGCAGGGATTTACAGAAGTCATTACAATCAAGATTAAATTTTAAATATGATTGATTGATTAGCCAGCCCTGTGCCTTACATGGGTCTTTTAATTAGATGTAACTGTTATTCCTACAGGTGGCGTGTGTGATGAGACTGCCGATAAAGCCCTGGAGGCCATGAAGAAGGGTGTGAGTTGTAGCCGGGGAAAGATCGGCATCCTTTCGAGGTGTAATGTCGGTGTCTTTAAAGGGGCAGTCCAACTAACGGATGCTAACCAGCAGTGCCAGATCCACTTCATCGGAGTGAGGGTTTACTTGAATGCACCCGTAGGGAAAAAAATTGTTGATTTTCCATCATGTATATGCAACTTTTTTTCCTGTCTTGCAGGGTGTCGAAAATGTTGGGCTGGAAAAGATAATGGACATCTATCACCTGATGATTCATGCAGGGCAGGAATCAAAAAAAAGAGGTAAGATGGAGAAAACGCATATAAAGGTGCTGCACTGATGTTAAAGATCATATATTTTATATTCCTTCATCAGCTTTTTTTGTCTCTGTAAAGTTTTTTACATAAATAAATTCAATTCAGTTTTATTTATATAGCGCCAATTCACAACACATGTTGTCTCAAGGCACTTCTCAACAGTCAGGTACATACATTCCAATTATTCCTAACCATTTAACAGTGCAGTCAAAGTTAGTTATTTATTCAAATTGGATAAAAAGTTTTTCTATCTAAGGAAACCCAGCAGATTGCATCCAGTCAGTGACTTGCAGCATTCACTCCTCCTGGATGAGCATGTAGAGACAGTGGACAGTCACTGGCGTTGACTTTGAAGCGATGCCTCATACTGAGCATGCATGTAGCGACAGCGGAGAGGAAAAACTCCCTTTTAACAGGAAGAAACCTCCAGCAGAACCAGGCTCAGTGTGACCGGCCATCTGCCACGACCGACTGGGGGTTAGAGAGAACAGAGCAGAGACAGAAAGAGAACAAAGAAGCACTGATCCAGGAGTACTTTCTATGGGAAGGAAAAGTAAATGTTAGTGGATGTAGCTCCTCCAGTCGTTTCATCTAGAAAGAACAGATAAACTCTGAGCCAGTTTTCAAGGTTAGTGTCTGAAAAAGAGCGCATATAATTAGTTACAGTAAAAGCTCAGTCAATAGCTATGTCTAGGAGAGAGAAAGGGTTAAACACTAAAAGACAGGGCTATGTGGATCATCGGTAGAGGGTGATCATTAAGTTGTTGCCAGCAGAAGCTCGGACGATTCCCCTCTCCAGAAAGGTGTCACAGGTAGACACAGAGCCAGGCCAGGTGTAGCTTCTAGGAAGAGAAAAGAGAGAACAAAGTTAAAAGCTGAAATAACAGCAAATAATGCAAAATTGGAGAGTAGTGTGAGAATGTAGCGAAGAGGGTGAAAGTGGTCATTATGTCCTCCAGCAGCCTAAGCCTATAGCAGCATAACTACACAGATAGTTTCAATTCACATTATTTAGTTAAACGGCACTTATTTACAACAATGTCGTCTCAAGGAACCCCACAAAGGGTCCCTCTGATGGTCATTGTTACACTAAAAACCACAAGGACTGGGATACCTCTCTCTGTCAGACTGATTATAACCATTGGAAAAGAGAAGGGGTCATACAGGTAGCAGAAATGGAGGGATTATTTTTGGGATAAAGGGATAAAGAACTGAAATATGCTGTAAATAATTTGACCAAAACTGCCATGTATTTGAAAACTGTTTTTCTTTACTGATGCAAAAGATAACAGATTAATGAATGATAAATGATTGACATCCTGCTTGACAGTGTTGAACAGGCGCGACCATATTGAAAAGCTTCAGCTAATTCCAGGTTTGACCCCCGGCCCAGGCGATTTTTGCTGCATGTCTTTCCCCTCTCTCCACCCCTTTTCTGCTAGAATACTGTTAAAATAATTTAAAAAATAAAGGCCACTAGTACTGCAACAAGACATAAAAAAAAAACCGTGTTGAACAGGATGTCACGCTATGGTCCTGTGCTAAAGAGAAGCACAACATAAAAGCACACATGATTTCAGTGGGCAGAAACATATTAGGAGGGTAAAGCAAGGGACATTTTGAAAAGAAAAACAAGACGTCTGCTTCTGTTGAGTGGGATTTTCCCTGAGTTAATGATGTAATGGATTAATAACAGAAGCATCAGAAATATGTTTGTGGAGAATGATGAGCTGAACACACGCAAGAGGAAATGTTTTTTTTACAAACATATTGACATGTTATAAAGGTCAAAATTTCATGGGCTTGCGTGTCACTGCAAAGCTTTAATTCTACGTTAATTCACACCATAAATGCAGTGTTGCATCAAGGTTTTAGTCGGTGAAAGAGCTTACGGCGATTTTCCATCCTTACAGATTAGCTGCTTCTATTCCATTTTGGACTTAAGCAAAAAATATTTTTATAATACAGAAAGATGTGGCTGCGTTGTTTAAATCTGGATCAAAGTTTCATTTTGGCTGATTCAGTTACAGAAAGTCTTTAAAAGCGACTCCTCCTCACCCTAAATTAAAATTCTTCCCAGTGGAGCAGATTTTTTTTCCAGGCCTAAATGTGAAAAACTGGGTCATCATACTAACATTGATGTCATACAAACACAACCTAAATTCATATAAATTTACACAGATTTCAAATAATTTCATTTATTAATGGAAAAGTCTTAATAAATATTTGGCAGCCTGGCCTGATGTTAAGTAGTATTGGGGTTCACCTTACATTTTTGAAAGCCAAGTTCAGCTTAGCTTGATTACTGCCAGACATTCAGAATGAAGAAATGATCTAGATTGCACCTGTCTGATAACATGAAGTATGCAAAAATATTTCAAAAATCAAAGCAAAATACTGGTCTACAAAGGCTCTGAACTCTGGGGGGTGAATATGCACACCATACCTGTATTCATATAGTTTTCCTTCCACTTTGCAATTATGCATTACCTTGTGTTGGTCTTGCACACCAAATCCCAATTAAATACACTGAAGTTTACAAAAAGAAAAGTTCAATCCTTTTGCAAGGCAACGGAAAAGCAAATGTTTAACATCCGTGTTGAATCTGCTCTGCCCTCTTAGCCATCAAAGACCCCCTCATCCGGACCTTTTTCTCAAATAAGGAAAACCCCTACTTGGCTTTTAAGAAATATATCACACAAACTGAAGACAAGGAGCTGGAAGGGAAACTAATCATCGTGGAGAAATACAGAGATCGCATCCCTGAACTGGTGGCCCGACTGAAGGCCTGCTCTGAGAGCGACCTGCACAGAGCAGGTATGTATTAACACTGTTGCACGCACAGAGGGGACATTGTAGATGTTATCTTCAGAACGTAGCCACTTAAGGACTTTTTCCCCTGACAGATTGATTTGCGTAAGATTAGAATAGGTTTCAAAATTAGATAATGAAAGGTTGTTGTGTGGAAAAAGAAGGCGATGGGTTTTTAATAGGTTTGACGCAAGTGTGTTTTTTTTTTTTTTTTTTTTCTCACTTGAAGCCCTTGTGAGAGGCTCTCTCATCATGGCTTATTTCTGGCCTTAGACATAAATATTTCCACTGACAAGTCATTGGAAATATTTATGTCTAGTTTCCCCAATTTATTTATCTGTTTTCCCTTTATCCAGACTTTATTGTTGGAACTGTCCACAAGGCCAAAGGTCTGGAGTTTGACACTGTGATCATCAGCGACGACTTCACCACCATTCCTGCTGCCAGTCACAACCTGTGCCGCTTTCAAGACTTCTCAATTTGTGTGTTCTGTTTATTTTCCCCACTATTTAAAAAAAAAAAAAAAAAAAAGCTTTTGGACTGATTGTACTTATGTCATTTACCTCTGCAGCTAAAGTTCCTGATGACGAGTGGAACCTACTGTATGTGGCAGTGACTCGGGCCATGACCTCCCTGGTTATAACTAAAAACATCCTCCGCCTCCTCACTGTGGCTGGGGTGGGACATAATCACACAGCACATCACCACCCTTACTGTCTCTTTACAGTCAACACAAATTAGTATATTCTGCTTGAGCATCCACTACTGTATGCTTATCTTACATTCAAATTTCCTCCAGTTACGCTTATACTTGACACTGAACATGTCATGATAGTTTTTAAATTGAACTCGCACTAACCAGCTTTGGCTGCAAAGTACTGACTTTTTATTCACATGCTGACATTTAAAAAAGTTAAACAGGGTATCTTTTTCAAGTGCCGTTCGGCATCTGATTTCAGACTTTTTAAATTGTGTAGCAAGGCTCTGTGGTTACTGGAAGGAGGGATCCCCATTAACCCCACCCACTGGGATTATCCACACCCAGTGTGAGGTTATATCAGGGTTGCTATGTGTAAGAGAGCATTTGAATGTAGCTCAGGCTGTTTGGTGATGCTTACAGAATCTGTAAATGAGTTTTCTGGAAAAATGACTGAAATAGAATGCATGAGCTTTGAGAGCCACTTGATTGCTTGTATCTTTATTGCAAACATTACAACCTCAGTGAGAATAAACACCATCTCCTTCAAATGGGAAATGTTGGGGCTTCACTTGGTTAAAAAATAAAAATGGGCTTCATAATGTTCCTTTTTTTGTAGAGAAAACTAAGCGATCTGCGTTGGCCGTCACTTTATCATCTTTTTAAATTTTAGGAATACTTCCTCAAGTCCCAGGTGCCCAGTTCTCTGGTGGTGGGCAACAATCCTGTCCCTTGCTCCATCCCAGAATGTCCTAACTGCATTACACCTGGCTCAGCATTCATTATGTCTAAACAAAAGATGCAGTGTGTAAGATGACTCAGACTTTTTTTGGAAGAGAAGTTTGTAATTAACTCTTTGAGGGGGTTTTTGTACAGAAAAAAAAAAACCTTTTTCTGTTTTTTATCCAGACCGACTGTGTGACTCACGATGGCCCACTCTGCGAGAGGTGCGTGTGGACTCGAATCGGGCCCACAGCCTTCCTCATGACCGACGATGTCCTCTCCATGGCGGAAATTCCACAGGGGCTGCACGTGCCCATCCACAATCCGTTTTTCCTGGAGCTCTTTTTTTAATTTGATCACCCAGGACCTGGAAAAAAACTTCTTACCATGGATTCATGTTTTGCCACAGGAGACACCGAACTGATTAAGAAGTTTTTATTTAAAAAAAACTAAACCTGTATGCAAACCAATTTTTAACATTTGTATATTTTTGCATTGATGCTTTTTTCCTGCTTTGTTCAATCCTGTTAAACTGGCTTTTCTCTCAAATTCTGAGCTGTTGGCCTGTCTCTCTTTAATCTCATGAGCACATTTCTTCCCAAATTGTTGACAGAAACACCTTCTTCTGATCAGTCCACATATGCTTTCCAGCTTACGAACTATTTGCATTTTAAACAATTCAATTCAGTTATATACAGTAGGACCATATCACAGCACATATCATCTCAAGGAACTTTATAAAATCAATTAAATCAAATAATACAGACTCTAATTGAACCTAGTGATCAAACAATGCTGTTAAATTCAGTTTGTTATTCAAATTGGTTTTAAGGTTTTTCTAAGCAAACCTAGCAGATTGCATTGAGTCGTGACTTACAGTGTTCACTCCTCCTGGATGAGCATGTAGCGACAGTGGAAAAGAAAAACTCCCGTTTAACAGGAAGAAACCTCCAGCAGAACCAGGCTGTGTGAGCGGCCATCTGGCATGACCGACTGGGGGTTTGAGAGAGCAGAGCAAAGACACAAAAAAAACACAAACACTGATCCAGGAGTACTTTCTATGGGAAAGAAAACTAAAGCATAATGGTAGTAGCTCCTTCAGTGGCTTCATCTAGGAGAGAAAGACAGCTAAGCAGCTGAACTCTGAGCCAGTTTTCAAGACTAGAGGATGTAAGAGAGCACATACAGTTAGTCACAATAGAAGTTCAGCCAGTAGCTATGTCGAAGAGAGAGACAGGGTTTAACTCTGTGATGGAAAATTTATAATATGACATATTAAGGTGTGAAACAGCCTGGCCTGACAAAAGGTGTTTCTCTTAACTTCCGGCTTCTTCAACCCCCGCTGCAGAATACATTATAAAGGGAACATTTATTGCAGAGGAGTCGAGATGTCTGGGTGAGAATCTTCTGCTCTTCCTAGAGGGGGTGCCAGACCACAAGGGGTTTTTGCAGTGATGATATAAGGAAGTGGTGTTCTTCGTGCTGGTCAAAACAGTTTGACAGCTTAGCCACACATGGCTGATGCTGGAAACTGTCTCCTTTATAAGGCTAAATTAAGAGAACTGATGGAGTGATGACCATGCTTAATGAAAAAATGACATTTAAGATTAGAATATTACGTCAGACCAATAAAAAAAAAAGAATCCCAGCTCACATAGGCCTATCAGTTCTCCTTTAAGAAGCCCTCCTGTTCTCCACTCCTGCAGTTAATACAAGTTATTAACTGCACCTGTTTGAACTTATCTGAATGAAAGACACCTGTCCACACACACAAACTTCTATCTCTCCACAATGGTCAAGACCAGAGAGCTGTGTGAGGACATCAGGGATAAAATACAGGTCCTTCTCAAAATATTAGCATATTGTGATAAAGTTCATTATTTTCCATAATGTCATGATGTAAATTTAACATTCATATATTTTAGATTCATTGCACACTAACTGAAATATTTCAGGTCTTTTATTGTCTTCATACGGATGATTTTGGCATACAGCTCATGAAAACCCAAAATTCCTATCTCACAAAATTAGCATATCATTAAAAGGGTCTCTAAACGAGCTATGAACCTAATCATCTGAATCAACGAGTTAACTCTAAACACCTGCAAAAGATTCCTGAGGCCTTAAAAACTCCCAGCCTGGTTCATCACTCAAAACCCCAATCATGGGTAAGACTGCCAACCTGACTGCTGTCCAGAAGGCCACTATTGACACCCTCAAGCAAGAGGGTAAGACACAGAAAGAAATTTCTGAACGAATAGGCTGTTCCCAGAGTGCTGTATCAAGGCACCTCAGTGGGAAGTCTGTGGGAAGGAAAAAGTGTGGCAGAAAACGCTGCACAACGAGAAGAGGTGACCAGACCCTGAGGAAGATTGTGGAGAAGGGCCGATTCCAGACCTTGGGGGACCTGCGGAAGCAGTGGACTGAGTCTGGAGTAGAAACATCCAGAGCCACCGTGCACAGGCGTGTGCAGGAAATGGGCTACAGGTGCCGCATTCCCCAGTCCTGGGCTACAGAGAAGCAGCACTGGACTGTTGCTCAGTGGTCCAAAGTACTTTTTTCAGATGAAAGCAAATTCTGCATGTCATTCGGAAATCAAGGTGCCAGAGTCTGGAGGAAGACTGGGGAGAAGGAAATGCCAAAATGCCAGAAGTCCAGTGTCAAGTACCCACAGTCAGTGATAGTCTGGGGTGCCGTGTCAGCTGCTGGTGTTGGTCCACTGTGTTTTATCAAGGGCAGGGTCAATGCAGCTAGCTATCAGGAGATTTTGGAGCACTTCTTGCTTCCATCTGCTGAAAAGCTTTATGGAGAAGAAGATTTCATTTTTCAGCACGACCTGGCACCTGCTCACAGTGCCAAAACCACTGGTAAATGGTTTACTGACCATGGTATCACTGTGCTCAATTGGCCTGCCAACTCTCCTGACCTGAACCCCATAGAGAATCGGTGGGATATTGTGAAGAGAACGTTGAGAGACTCAAGAAAGACCCAACACTCTGGATGAGCTAAAGGCCGCTATCGAAGCATCCTGGGCCTCCATAAGACCTCAGCAGTACCACAGGCTGATTGCCTCCATGCCACGCCGCATTGAAGCAGTCATTTCTGCCAAAGGATTCCTGACCAACTATTGAGTGCATAACTGCACATGATTATTTGAAGGTTGATGTTTTTTGTATTAAAAACACTTTTCTTTTATTGGTCGGATGAAATATGCTAATTCTGTGAGATAGGAATTTTGGGTTTTCATGAGCTGTATGCCAAAATCATCCATCCGTATAAAGACAATAAAATACCTGAAATATTTCAGTTAGTGTGCAATGAATCTAAAATATATGAATGTTAAATTTTAATCATGACATTATGGAAAATAATGAACTTTATCACAATATGCTAATATTTTGAGAAGGACCTGTAGTAAACCTGCACAAGTCTGGGATGGGCTACAGGAATTAAGCCAAGCAGCTTGGTGAGAAGTAAGAAAATGGAAGAAGTTCAAGATGACGGTCAATCTCCCTCCATCTGGGGCTCCAAGTAAGATCTCACCTCGTGGGGCATCAATGATCATGAGGAAGGTGAGGGATCAGCCCAGAACTACACGACAAGAACTGGTCAATGACCTGAAGAGAGCTGGGACCACAGTCTCAATGAAGACACACTACGCCCCCATAGATTAAAATATTAAAATCCTGCAGCTCACGTAAGGTCTCCCTGCTCAAGCCAGAGCATGTCCAGGCCCGTCTGAAGTTTACCAATGACCATCTAGATGATCCAGAGGAGGAATGGGAGAAGGTCATGTGGTCTGATGAGACAGAAATAGAGCTTCTTGGTCTAAACTCCACTTGCCATGCTTGGAGAAAGAAGGATCCAAAATCCCTGCTGCAGTGTGTGCAAACCTAGTCAAGAACTACAGGAAACATCTGATATCTGGAATAGCAAACAAAGGTTTCTGTACCAAATAAGTTTTTTTTTCTTCAGATGTATCAAATACTTATGTCATGCAATAAAATGCTAAATATTTACTTAAAAATCCCACGATGTGATTTTCTGGATTTTTGTTTTTTATTCTGTCACAGTTGAAGAGTATCTATGATAAAAATTAAAGACTTCTACATGCTTTGCAAGTTGGGAAACCTGCAAAATCAACAGTGTATCAACTTGTTGTCCCCATTGTAACTCTATCACAGAAGCTCAATGACCCAAGGGTCGCCATTCAAGATGAGCAGGATGCCGTGCTTCAGCAGACAATTAGCTGACTTGTGAACTGCACGAGACGGCGTTGTCAAGCTGTAATTGATGTCCAATGGCATATGACATGTTATTAAGACACTGACATTTTTGCTTGTGGTATACCCATCAATGTGGTTGGCTTTGTTTCAATAAATTGTTTAACATGAGGACATTACCACTGCATGCTTCTACTTAAAAGCCCTACTTTCACCTAATAAAAAAAACTAAATTTGTTTTCTCAGGGAATTAGAAGATAACATAAGAACCAAAAAAGTATTTTTTTTAACAGAAATCCTACATCATGTTCCTGACCTATACAGTAACGGGAAAGATGGCTGACTTAATGGTTTTCTTTATGGTTATTTACATAGTACGTAGATTCTCACTGAAGACATCAAAACAGTGAATGAACACATATAGAATTATGTAGCAAATATAAAATCGCAAAATAACTTGAAATATGTTTTATATTTTCGATTCCTTAAAGTAGTCGCCCTTTGCTGTGATGACTGAAATATTAACCTTTGGCCGTCTCTCAATGAACCTCTGGGAAGTTCTTTCAAGACTCTTTGGAAAACCATTGTGGGGGAACCAAAGCAAGAAGCTCATGGAAAGAACACCAAGAATCTAAAATATAAAAATCGTTAAGAGTTAATTCACACTTTTTGTTTACTACATAATCGCGTACGTGTTCATTCATAGTTTTGTTGCCTTTGGTGAGAAACTACCATATAAATAGTTATGAAAAGAAACCCATGTATCTAAAGCCTTTGGGCTGTAGTGCATTTTCATCTGAAAAAAGGGCTTTGGATCCCTGAGCAACATTCAAGTTGTTTTTTTTACCCCTTAGCCCAGGCAAGATGCTTACTACCTCTCTGGTTCAGGGATGGTTTTACACAAATGATGAAACCGCTGTAGCCCATATGTTGGGTACATCTATCCATTAATATGCATGGATATTTATATGCCATCAGTTAATATTAAACCAGCTGATACTGATTTGTACATAGTTGCAGTATCTTTTCTAAACACTGACGGATATCAGTATTTATGTTTCTTGGCTTTCTCTACCTTTTTGCACGTCCTTTTTTTTTCATGTGTTCGATTTCTGGTCTGATTCCAATTTATTTTTACCCATAACTTAATATATGGATTAATTTGCTTGGATTTCTTTGTATGTGCAGACTATCTGGCTTGTTGCCAGATTGTCCAATTAAAAATATTTAAACAGAACAACAGAACATTGCCTTTTTCAATAGTTATTTCATCTGCTCTATATCACTGTCTTGAGGTATACCTGTAAGACCAGACAAATATAGTAAAAGCTTATGTGAACTATTACTAAGCTGGTTACTATAAAGGCAAACTGTACAACAAGATAAAACTACATTCTCAGTCTAAATCTAAAACGTTTTTTTAGCTAACTTTTGGCCATCCCAGCAGGAAGAGAAACATCTTCTGAATTACAGCACAGATGAGGTTTCATGGTCACATGTTAAGTGGCTGTGGGCTGTTTGTGGAAACAAAATAACAAATTTCCCTAGCTTTTAAAATGTTCTCAGTTGTTGAGATTCAGTTTCCCTATTTCTGTCTACTCTTCTGCTGACCTCTCTGATTCTGTAAAAGTGACATACTCCCACACAATACCAAAGGTCAGCAGAGCTTGAGATCAGACAGAAACATGGTTCTTCCCCATCTGAAGACAGCGCATGGCTGAGATCAATGAAAAGGAAATTCCATCTGGTTTATGATATTTTAAATTTAGATTAACTTTTCCAACCTCTTAAAACGTCTTAATACATCTGTGACTCATCACTGTAGCCCTGAAACCGCTCACCTAAGGGGATTTCAAGGAAATAAAAACTTATGAAGATGTTAAATAAAACACACCTATCCTAATCAAGCCTCCTTTTTTATTATATTTAGGACCCAATAAGAACTACATATAGTCTTTTTAAAACTATTCTTAAAGACCTAAAATTTTACAATCTAAACATTTTTAACCTATGGTGTTAACACTATTATAGGTGTTTAACAAGGATTTAATACATTTTTCACATGTTTTACAGAGATTTTAAGCAGGGTTAGGAAATAAAACTACCCCAAGCTTTAGAAATCTGAAGCATTGTTCAACCCATGATCTGAAAACTGAAAGAGCATGGCACCGTGTGTAAACCGACCAAGACATGGCTGAACACCTAAACCAACAGGCTGGCCAAGGAAAGCATTAATCAGAGAAGCATCCACGAGAACCATGGGTAGCTCTGGAGGAGCTGCAGAGATCCACAGCTCAGATTGTAGAGTGTCAACAAGTGAACTATTTTCCGTGCACTATGAATCTGTCTTTTATGAAAGAAAGGCAAAAAGAAAGCCATCAGAATTCCCGTTAGCAATTTGCCACAAACCATATAGGGGACACATCAAACATCTGGAAGAAGGTGCTTTGGTCAGATGACATCAAACATGACATTACTGTCCCTCTCCCTTTTGTAACGGATAACTTACACTCCACTCCTGAAAACTGTCCCTATGGTGAAAGATGGTGGTGGCAGCCTTATGATGTGGGGATTATTTTCTTCAGCAAGAACAGGGAAGCTGGTCAGACGTAATGGGAGAATGATGGAGCTGAATACAGAACAATCCTAGCAGAAAACTTGTAAAGAGGTTGCAAAACACCTGCAGGATAATCACATTAAACATACAACCAGAGCCACAATGGAATAGACCTGACCTAAATAATGTTAAGAATCTGTGACAAGACCTAAAAATAGATGTTCATAGACACTCTTAAGCGAAGAGGACTTGTTGCAAAAAGGAATGGTCAAATATTTCAGACTAGATATGGTATGTATAAGATTTTAGCTAATTTTAGAAAATGTTTAAACAACTATCAGACCTGGAAAGCACAGGAACACACCATATTCAAAGCTGTTGCATAACTGATACAAAATCCAAATTTTCTCCGCTCTTGGAGCTAGAGCAGACTGACTCGGCCGGCTAAAATAGTTTAACTTCACATAGAAATAAAGACATTGTTCAGCTGACCAAAACAGCCGAAATTAGCAATGGTCTCTTGTGAAATTGTAGGCTGTCATCCTCTAAAATACTGATATATCCCACAGATATGAACATTTTCATTAAGAGTAATTTTAAATCAGTTGATGTATATCTGACTAGCTTGTCAGCTTCCTCCACCCTGAGTATGCAATTACTTTTTCAACAAGCTCCCAGTGATAAGACATCTTTCTACTACAACAACAGGAACTATCACTTATGACGACTTCACGGAATCTCACTTCAAAACATCCAAACTAACCCTTGAAGTACAGTCTTAGTGCATAAAATCTGAGTTCAGTTTAAGTTTATGCGAATACATTTCCTAAAGAGAGGAGATAAAAATGCGTTTTGCTTTAGTTTGGTAAAGCACTTATTTCAGTCATATTGAGCACCATATTTAGTGTTGAATAAAACAAGGCTCATACTGCTTTCCATCTACTTGGAACTCGGATGCTGGAGTGACATCAGCCCCATGTTTTAGCTGTAAGTCATAAAACTATTTTGATTTGCTATTTGTCAAGCTCAAGGAACTGGGCTAACTACAATTAGCAAGCCGCATTTTTTGTATTCCAATGACAGTAACATGTTCATTAGCACTGTTTGTATAATGTTATGATTGGTGAGACATTTAATGACACACAAGCTGTGAGAAATTCAAAGAAATCATTTACTACAGCAGCTAACAGTACCTTTAATATGCACAGCAGCCATATTGAATTTTGAAGTCAGGGGTTATTGAGGAACTTGTCACTTTCCAAGTCTAACTTCAGGGGCTGTTGCACTTGATATGATTTTTACGTGGAAATTGGAATTTCCGATTTCTGAGTAAAAATGGAGTTAAAATTCAGGTGCTGGACAGGTGGCACGAAGGGGAACAGAAACATCAAACTAACAAGAGGAACAAAGACAACAATAAAGCTTATGCAACCAAATCTGTCAATATTTGATAGAAATATTACTAATTCTGTCACACATCTTCATTTTGACCTCGGTCTGCTAACTTTGATGGACTTAAGTGAGAACAAAGTTTTCATCCATGTGCAAACCTCTGAGAGCTGGGCTGGGGTCACATCAGGTTTTAATTAGATTTTCTTTTTTTTCTTCCTTAAAATGACAGCTTAATCAGTGACAAGTCAATGAAAAGGATAGTAACAATTATGGCTGCACCACCTAAGAATGTATAATGTATGCATATCATCTCCGCTTAGAGGCATCATGCATTTCCTTGTGCCTTATTGTATTTATAAACAACCTACAAACCCCTGAAGAACTTGTTCCAACCACAGAGCCGCCAGATATGATATCAAACTTTCTAAGCAAGCAAGTTCATTTCCTTGATGTGCCTTCTTATCAGATCTGGTTTTAACACATGGTCTTTTTACATCAGCGATTCATTCTAGATAGAAGGCTCCAATAAAAATAGCAAATTTACCTACCATTTTGTCATTATTTGCAAATGTACTTAAATTTGTGGTTATGGATTTTTCTCAGCTTTTGTTAAAATACCCTGTTTTATGTTTGAAACCATCCACTGTCTCACTATATTAGCACCATATAGAATCATTAGTTGCCTATATAGCATTTTCTTACAATCCTCACTGACTGAACAGTTTAGGCTTATGTCCGGCTCCCTGCCAGAACAGCATCCTGCGCAATGAGCCATATAAAAAAAACCACCCCTGCCAGGGGACAAAGCCATATGAACGCAGTTCTTAATGGTTAACATGGACGAAGAATTCCACATTGGCTCATTGACCCAATTCCTACAGTTAAACACGAAGGTGGAAGCATCATTCTGTGGGGATTTTTTGAAGTAATCTATAGCCTCCCAGAGAGCTCATGGAATGAAAGATAAACTTCTGCTTGAACATTTTAACATTTAGTCACATTACAACCACAGACTGCAATGTGTCTTGTAGGGATTTTAAGTGACAGACCAACACACAACACATAATTATAACGTGTAAAAGGAAGGTTTTTTTTGTTTTGTTTTTGTTTTTTTACAGTGAATGGGGCAAGGTGTCTGTCAATAAACAACCTACACATAGAAGTCATTTTGTAAATGTAAGTCAGTAGCTGTGCATGAATTTAAGATTAGTGTTTTTTCCTTAGTCAAATCATGCGTAAATGTGAAATCTTTTGATCTGTGAGAATACAAATTGAAATTCTAAAACTTTTCAATAGTATAAATACAAATAGAAAATGTATTGATGTGAATACTTCAGTTTGAATACAAATCTACAAGCGCAAATAAACTACCGAAATTACGTCATGGGCTCCCAGGCATCATGCGTGAAACACAACAAACATCGATTGAACAGTGTACTGCAAATGTGTTCAAAACAACCAATCAACGCATCCTTCTGTGGACTTGGGAGTGTTTAAAAGATTGTGGTGAAAAATGGTGGTGGCAGCATCATGCTGTGGGGATGCTTTCTGCTGTTTGTGTTTTTGCTGGAATCACATTTCTTGCACACTGTAACTGACGATTATTTAGGCAATAGGCTATATGGCAATTGTCTTCTTTATTTATTCAGTAAATAACGTGAAGGGAATAATTTGGGGGTAGAGCAACATTATAATACTGCCTAGCTAAAAAGATACATGAAATTGAAGGACATTTAATGAAAAACATCAAAACAGATATATAGATATATATACGGATATTATCAGGGCCGTGTCAGCTGGTGGGTGATGGATTTAAGTGGAAGTGAGGCCCCAAATCAAACTCTGTTTAGGGGCGCATATAATCTTGGGCTGACCCTGGCTGGATAGATAGATCACCAGGATCAAAGCTTATTTTGTGCATTTCTGTGTGCATGTAAACGATAAATTTCATTTGACAGAACATTTATCTCACATTTTTTCTGAGTAAATCTACTTTAATCATTTCCCTATAATAATTATACTATAATCTCAACAGACGGTGTCACGCCTGCTGCTGAACCCTGACCATCACACCTGAACCTCATCCCCCTGATCTGCAGCAGCTGCTATATAAGGATGTATCCTCCTCCTGCAAGGCGTCAGATTCTCGTGTAACCTTCAGGCCATTCATTTAATTTCAAGTCCAGTTTGACTAGACAGCTAATCTGTCTGCTTTCTCCCTCGTCCAGATATCATGCCTGCCTGACCCGCACCAGTCCGAACCTGACAAGTTTTAACATCCAGTAAAATATGCATAATAAATCTTAAATAAAGTTAATCTGCCAACAGAGATGTAGAAAATGAACCATTCATTTTATTCAAATTAGTACAGCACATCATGAGAAAAAAAACAAGCTGGCAAACTCCAAACTAGGCTTCAAAACAGCATTTCACAAACCAGATGACATGACAGTGATTATGTTAATATTTATGTACAGCTTTCTCATTTTTCCTTCATGTTTTAACACCCTGTGGTTCCTCTAAAATGCTGTGTGCAAATTCTACATCAGTCAACCATTCATAGGTTCCAGTTCCTCTGTTTTTCGTGGGGGAACCACCTTGTTTCTCCTTAGAAATAAAAAAAAAAAGGCAGATCGCTGTCAATACAGACATTAAAACTTTGAGATCTGAGAGGGATGAGAGTGCTGTGTGGGCCAGCTTACCTTTGATATAGTAAGAAGATGATGCCACTCATAGCAAATAACAGGATCACCACAGATAAACTGATGAAAACTGTTTTGAGATCTCCTAAAGGGGAAAAAACACATAATCAGCTAAAATTCCTCCTCTATCATCATTCATCATTTCAATCCCTTCCTGTGAGGAATAAAAATCTGCTGGTTGTTGCAATGAAAGAGATTCTACTGCACACTTCAAACTAAGTGTTTATTCAGAGATCATTCTTTTGAGATTCAGAGATTTCAGAGATTGTTCTTTTGTGCTGACCTTTACAGATCGGGTCACATTTCTTGGCGCCTCTGGTAAACATGTAAAAAGCCTTCAAGTAAATTCATCTTTTATTTCAGATGCATAATGTCACTCTGGAAGGTGAGTTTGAGTACATTTATTTGGTTACACTCCTAACAAGTCATATAAACTGAAAAAAGTATATATTTTTAACTTTTTTTAAGTTGATCAGAGTTTATTGCAACTTTTGATTCGTAATCCATCAGTTTCCCTGGGGTATAAATATAATGTGACATAATGGTCCATTTCTCTTAACCATCCTATATACAGTATGTGCTAACTGGTTGTTTGGGACGCATACCAGAACGGTAAGCTGTCTGCCCTACCATCACAAACAGTGTGCAGTTTGCTAGACATTAACTGGAACTATGTGCCAGTTAATGTCTGGCACATAGTTCCAGACATTAAATGGCACCGTATACCGTTATACTACTGTATACCTGCCTTTCAATGGCAAAGGAATTATGCTCCAAAATTGCTTTAATTAGTATTTAACACTAAAGTTACTCTATATAACTCTATAAATCAGAATCTGATCTGATTCTGATAATTTGATCACCAGCTAGACCAGAATGCCACAGATTTTTTTGAAGATGTTTTGAAATTCTGCAGCATGACTACAACAGCTCACTATGCTTCACATATGCTTTACTCACCTCAGCATACTGGTTGCCTGAAACAGAAAGTGAAACTGATGGCATGACTTACTTTTCGATTCATTCAGCTAATAAATGTCTGACCACTTAGAGGTACTGCTATTGCACTAAAATTAAATTTTTAGATGATCAGTTGATATTCAATTGTTAATAGCAGGGGTGTCAAACTACAGTCCTCCAGGGCCGGTGTCTTGTAACATTTAGATGTGTTCCTGGTCCAACACACCTGAATCCAATGGCCTAATTACATCCTCAGTATGCAGTCAAATTCCCAAGAGTCCTGCTAATGACCTAATTGTTTGATTCAGGTGTGTTGAAGCAGAGACACATCTAAAAGTTGCAGCACACCCTTCCTTGAGGACTGGAGTTTGACACCTGTTGTTTATAAACTACTGTCAGAAATTTGGTGTGTGTATATCCATATTCTACACATACCAAGCGTCATGCTGGAGGCACTTGGTGATCTGAGTTATTCCCAATTGTTGGGGTCATCCATTTTGGTCGCAACTTTTGACATGCGCAGCTCAACAGACGTCGCAGCTCTGACGTCACCGAGAGTTAAAACCGGCCGAGGAGGAAAGTGTTGTTGCCATTTCCCGCGTGTCTCACAGGACAGCGCAACGGAAGCGCATATCTGGAGAGATAAAAGCTCGCAGGGAAACTTTTGCTCCAAAAGGCCATTCCCGGAAGACCTTGAAAGCTGGAAATCTGTCTGATACACGAAGATCAGCAGATTTATTCGCCGATCAAAGACCGCGCCGGCACCTGGCACAAGTTATAACCCACAGAGGTTCCATTCCCAAGGAGATGAGTTTCCTCCTTGTTATTCAGTCGACTAAACGGTTCTTCATCTTTTCCCTTCCTGGACGGATGAGAAGTTCCCTTTGTTTTTTTTTCATAATTTGATCACGGACGCGTGATCCCCCCCTCCCCTCATTTTTTGTCAGACCTGACCCATCCTCAACTGGTGGAGAGAAGAAATCAACATCAAAGTAATTTCGTTCTTTTTATATTAAACAGGATTGGTGCATTTAGAGGTCTGGGCAGGATGAGGCATAGTGAAGGTGATTTAGAATCGCCAGTAGTTAATCTAAGGTATTAACTTGTTGCATGCAATACTGATTGAAGTGTTTTATGCTGAGTGGTATTTTGATTTGCTGTGAAAGCGCTGCTGAATCGTGCGTGTTCATGCTTTGTCTGGCTGATCTCAAATCAGCCAGGAGTTAGAAGTTGGACTTGTAAAAGTTTTCATTCAAAGCAGCCGCGGTCTGTACCTCGTGGTCTGACCACTCTTTGTTCCAGGTTTATTGCTGGAGATTTTCCACTGAGTTCCCGCCTCAGAGTTTTATGACCCTTTGTCCGAGATTTTGTGCGATCAGCTGATAGTGGCTAAGAGCACCCAGCTCACCGTTTTATCAGCTGACCACTGGAATCGAGACATCAGGAGGACGTCTCTTTCCATTTAACCCAAATTACACATTTTGTCCATAAAACTGCTGGTTTGATCTTCATACACACTAATTGCGCATATACAGGGTATGGACAATGAAACTGAAACACTTGTCATTTTAGTGAGGGAGGTTTCATGGCTAAATTGGACCAGCCTGGTAGCCAGTCTTCATTGATTGCACATAGCACCATAAGAGCAGAGAGTGAAGGTTCAATTAGCAGGGTAAGAGCACAGTTTTGCTCAAAATATTAAAATGCACACAACATTATGGGTGACATACCAGAGTTCAAAAGAGGACAAATTGTTGGTGCACGTCTTGCTGGCGCATCTGTGACCAAGACAGCAAGTCTTTGTGATGTATCAAGAGCCACGGTATCCAGGGTAATGTCAGCATACCACCAAGAAGGACGAACCACATCCAACAGGATTAACTGTGGACGCAAGAGGAAGCTGTCTGAAAGGGATGTTCGGGTGCTAACCCGGATTGTATCCAAAAAACATAAAACCACGGCTGCCCAAATCACGGCAGAATTAAATGTGCACCTCAACTCTCCTGTTTCCACCAGAACTGTCCGTCGGGAGCTCCACGGGGTCAATATACACGGCCGGGCTGCTATAGCCAAACCTTTGGTCACTCATGCCAATGCCTAACGTCGGTCTCAATGGTGCAAGGAGCGCAAATCTTGGGCTGTGGACAATGTGAAACATGTATTGTTCTCTGATGAGTCCACCTTTACTGTTTTGCCCACATCCGGGAGAGTTACGGTGCGGAGAAGCCCCAAAGAAGCGTACCACCCAGACTGTTGCATGCCCAGAGTAAAGCATGGGGGTGGATCAGTGATGGTTTCGGCTGCCATATCATGGCATTGCCTTGGTCCAATACTTGTGTTAGATGGGCGCGTACTGCCAAGGACTACCGAACCATTCTTGAGGACCATGTGCATCCAATGGTTCAAACATTGTATCCTGAAGGCGGTGCCGTGTACCAGGATGACAATGCACCAATACACACAGCAACACTGGTGAAAGATTGGTTTGATGAACATCAAAGTGAAGTTGAACATCTCCCATGGCCTGCACAGTCACCAAATCTAAATATTATTGAGCCACTTTGGGGTGTTTTGTAGGAGCGAGTCAGGAAACGTTTTCCTCCACCAGTATCACGTAGTGACCTGGCCACTATTCTGCAAGAAGAATGGCTTAAAATCCCTCTGACCACTGTGCAGGACTTGTATATGTCATTCCCAAGACGAATTGACGCTGTGTTGGCCCCAAAAGGAGGCCCTACACCATACTAATAAATTATTGTGGTCTAAAACCAGGTGTTTCAGTTTCATTGTCCAACCTCTGTATTTTTCTTTTATTATTATTGTTAGGTAGTCATTTTTATTCCCTTTATGTAGAACAGTGCTTGTTAGTTAGGTAAAGGTTTTTGGACCAGAATAATGGTATATCAGAATTATTTGGCTTCATTAAATCTTCATATATATATATATATTTAATTAAGAGAAGCGTTTGTGTTTATTTAGTGGAAGAGTGATTTATCTGTCAAAAACAAGGTCGAAGATCCTCCATCATCGGTGAAGCGGTTGAATAAACAGTGACAGTTTGTGGTTTTGGTTAATAATTAATAATTATTAAAGAGCTTTGAGCCCATAATCACAACACCAGACGACATCTCTGATTTCTATTTGTGAGTAATGATTTTTGGTTAAGAAATTTTTTTTTTCTCAAATTATGATTTTAAATTATAATTCTTGATAAATATTAATTAATCAATAATCATAATCCTGACATAATTATGTCTCATTTTTGTTCATTTGTATACTAAATATCTAGATATGTGTCTAATGCATCAGCTATATTTAAATGAAAAGTCTTAATTTGTTTTACAGCAAAATCACAATTTATTTATTTATTATTAACCCTGATGCAGTAGAACCATGAATTCCACATCCTTAATCCCTGTACACATATACTTGTTTAGAACAGGAGTGCATCAAAAGTGACTGACATACTTCTAAGATACAATTTAACTTAATGTCCCACAAAGTCCATGTTCTCACATAACACACATTCTTCAATAAGCCAGCATATGTGGTCAGATAGGGAACAGTGTGACAGCAGCTTAAATGGAACTTTTCAACAACAAAAGCTCCAGGTGGGCTTGGTTTATACACAGATAAATACGTGGAAAAGAAAGCCACCTCGTGCCTACTATTTAGCACCACAGATGATCTGTGAGGCCGTGGTCCTGTTCCTTTATCTAAAGCTCCCAGGAATCATGTTAGAGTTGCCTGATGAACTTCTTAAAGTACTGGGAAATATTAAACTTCTGGTGGCCTCTGGCAGTAAACTGAAAATTGTTCACAACTGGGTCTATCAGCAGGATAATCAAAAACATACGTCCAAAATAACGGAGAAATGACTGACCAGACACAACATCAACCTTCTTCCATGGCCAACTCATTTCTCAGACCTTAATCCATAGAAAACTAGTGGGGTGAGTTGAATAAAAGAAAGCATAAAAGAGGACCCAGGACTCTGGATGTTATTGAGAGGATGTGCAAGGATGAAAGTTCAGAGAGCTGCTATCCTATTGGCGAAAGAAGGTTGTAAAACGTATTACCAGCAGGGTTACCAATAGTTAATACCAGTAATTTTGTTATTTTTTTTAACATAAGATTTAAGTTTAGATTTTTCTAAGTAGTCCAGTTTGAGATGCTGCTACTGTAATATAAGCTGAATTACTTTTAAGGTTTTTTGTTTTTTTTACACATTTTTAACAGGGGTGCTAAGAATTGTGGTCAACACTGTACATCAAACCAGACTTTTTTAGGGTGACAGAGCACATAATTGAGCTAATTGGAAACTGAACTAATTTTGTCATTCTCAGTACTTGGGTACTGATCCTACACAAAAGGATTTTGCTATGTTACCTATCTGAAAATGAAACAGCATGAATCCATCATACTCTGTGCCATGCAAAATTGTACCCTAAATCAATGTTGCTTTGTCAGGACTCTGTTTATTTTATTTTTTAATATTAAACTTAAAATGTAAGCTGATCAAGTTGACTCAAAAAAAGACGGGAGTTACAAATATTTCTGAGTGATCTTTGAAATCTTTAGCCTAGCCTTGCTTTAACCGTGCTCAGATCTTCTTCCATTACAATTTTATGTTGTTAACATTGATAGTGTTGCAACCAAATGGAGAGGAATAGGTATATGACAGGATTTGCGATTGGAAACCCAGAGATTGTGTAGGCACAGTTTAAAACAACAACAAAAAACCAAAAATTAAAACAGTTAAAAGAGATTCAGCTAAAAAAATAGTTTCAAATATATCCACAGCTGTTTGCTGATGGCCCTCTATTAAAACTTTTTAGCCATTTAGTACCACAGGGCTCTGGTTTTGGTCATTAACTATTTACATTTTCATGATTTGAAACACCCTCCCTGCTACAAAGCCATTAAATTGTTTTTCAGACTCATACCAGAGGTCACAAAATAACCCAGAAAACGTCCAACAGAATTTAAAGCACTCTTGGGCTCAGCTGCCTCAGTTAAGGTCAGTGTTCATGATTTAAAAATAAGAAAGACAATGGGGCAACTATTGCATTCAAACATGACGGTGGTGGTGTGATGGTTATTGGCTGCTTTGCTTCTTCGAAAGCCGTATGACTTGTTGCAAAAGATGGAACCATCAGATCTTCTCTGCACCAGAAAATCCTAAACAATAATGTTCAGCAATCAGTTTGTCCACCTCTGAATGGTTAAAAAA
This sequence comes from Girardinichthys multiradiatus, assembly GCF_021462225.1. NCBI lineage: Eukaryota > Metazoa > Chordata > Actinopteri > Cyprinodontiformes > Goodeidae > Girardinichthys > Girardinichthys multiradiatus. The sequence continues at coordinate 9,024,975 of NC_061801.1, forward strand.
CCAAAACCAAAAGTCCGGACTAGAATCTCATCAAGATGCTGTGGAACATTTTTAAACCAACTTGGTATGCTCAAAAACCTTTTAATGTGGCTAAACTAACACAATGCTGTAAAGACGTGTGGGTCATATTAAAGACACATTACTGATAGATTGCCAACACTTCTTTAGAGTTGTTGTCAAGGGTGGCCCAACCAGTTAGTAGGTTTAGGGGTCAATACTTTTTCACATAGGACCAGGCTGGCTTGTATAGCCTCTTTCCCTTTATATGTGAAAGCATCCCTAAAACTGCAATGTGCAGGTTAACTTTGCCTGATTTTAAAACTTTTTTGATGATCTGAAATATTTAAGTGTGACAAATCTGCAAGGGGGGGACTTTTTCGAGCAAGATACGTGTATCATTTTTCTCCTCTCATCTCCTTATCTTCAGTCTGCATTTTATCTTTGTCAACAACAAACTTTTAGTCACACGCAAGCTTTAAATAGAGATAGCTGAATATATCCAGTGATTCAACTCTTAATATAACAAGTGGTTGCACAACCTTTACATCCATTTATATACTGAGCCAATGTGGCTCAGCAACAAACTTCATTTCAGAAACTTATCTCAAATACACCTGGTCTCACAATTAGTGAAAATGATCTGGACAGTAAGGTCTGTCTTTTTTTAAATATGAAACCTATAAAGAACTTTTGCAAAAAGGTACAAGCTGTTTAGCTGTGAGTTTTAATCTTGGCACTGACTTTGATATGACTTTCACATCACTCTTATACTTAAATCCCTTCACAGGCTCCCCTTTGGTTTAGGATTAATTTTTAACGTTTAATGCTTGTTTCTAACCTCTTAAGCCCACCAGCGGGCCGCTAGGCCACGCCCCTTTTTGGCGGTCTATAAAACTAGGTAAAACTCCACCAATTGGTTTTTCATAGGGTGTATTCACACCAGGAAAGTCCTTTGGTCTGCTTGTTTGATCCGGACCAAAAGCGAACTTTATTTTTTTCATTTGGTGTGGTTTGTTTTCACATTGTACTTTTTGCAAGTGAACTATTACTTGTAAACAAAGCCACGCGGGTGACGATCATTGTTCCCATTGGACAGAAATGATGGAGGCGGGACAGAGCACAGACCCAGAAATGTAGGAAAACATCTGTAGACGTGCTGCGTGCAGCACCTCTGTTCTGCATATTTGTGCCGTTATTACAGCTGCAATATTATTGTGAGGGTGAAGAGCAGCTCATTCAACGCAGATTTTGAGACGTTCCATTTATAATATTGGAACCCCGTCAGAGAATGCGTGCTGAACGCCGACGTTCTCTACGTGCCTTGTCCCACAACAAGCCGGTAGCGTTGCTAAGCAACACACAGTTTATCAGGTATGATTACCTTACAACACACACCATTGCTAGCGGCTACGGTGGCCTTTTATGTCCAAAGAAACGTATGTTTTTTGTAGTTGGTTCGGATCGGGGCCGGTTTGTATTCAGACCATAAGCGAACCGCACCAGAGTCCGTTTGGAAGCGGACCGAGACCACCTCAAAAAGTGGGTCTCGGTCCGGTTGTTTGGAACAAGAGGGTAAATGAACTCTGGTCCGTTTAAAGCGGACCAAAAGTGGCAAGTCTGAATACACCCATAAATATATCGAAAGAGGTTCCTTTGCAATTTTGTTGCACTCTTTTATGACATAGAAGGGGAACCCCCTCATGTAAACTAACTGCTGCTACAAGACAGCAGCAAAAAATCTGATATTTCTTTAGATATATTTCAGTCACTATCAAAGAGAGACACAGCAGTCAGGAGAAGAAAGTCAGCTGTCATCAGATGGCAGAGCACCAGTGCTGCGCCGTGCGGACGGTAATCTAATTCAACCAGAGTCTATTTTTGCCAGATGCTGAAGCATGGCTGGAGCCAACATGCATGAATCATACCACACCACCAGGAAACAGAATGAGCACAACATCCGGATTTTCAAAATAATTCACTAAGGACAGACTAGATCTGGCTATATTAATAAATACATGCATGTATTTATACACGTGTATATATTAGCAGCTGTTTACATTAGATCAATTAGATCAGTTACTGGGTTAACTATGGTATTATAAACTGAGCAATTAAACATTAAATGCACCAAACTAAGCAACAAATATAGCTTCTCTGCACTCAGTCAACTCACCCATTGTAGAACAAAACACATGAAAATATCTGGATGCATAATATGAAAAATGAAGCAGTTTAAACTGGTTCAACTTCCACAGAATGAGTTGTTTTGGATTTGGTACCGAATTTATCACGGGCTTTTACTGCGCGATCTGGGTATGGTTCTTGGAGCTTCTCTGGGCTTTGCAGCCGGAGCAGTGTAAATCCAGGGTTACAGTAAATACAGCACTGAGTGAAAAAACCGGAGGCAAAGTGAGCAACATGGAGCAGCAGCAGCCACAAGACACAAGGGATGATTCAGGATCTGAAGACACTACTTGGTGTGTCATTTTTTTGAACTTTGTATTACAATCTTTACAGAAACATTTATTTAAATATATATATATAATTTATCATATCGTACTCGTATGATATTTTAATAATATTATTATTTTAATAGTAATAATAATACTAAAATTAATAAATTCGGATTTTTAATTATTAACAATTTTTAATTGTTAACAATAACTGCCGATATCTAAATGTACTTTTGCAACAAGGAAGTGTTCTTCCCTGCGGAACCTTGATCTGTTTGGCAACAGCAGCAACAACCTTTTCTTTAGCAAACTTTTCCCATCAGATGTTCTGAACAGCTTGGCTATAGACTGCTTCAACATTCTCCTTCGTCTGTAAAATATCCCAACCTCTGACATCATTTCTCTTGTGAATTCAGAGGTTTCTTGTTTGAACCAGTTTGCCCAGAAGTCCTCTAATCACAACTGGCTGTGCTTGGTGGGACCAGCCCATCTGTCCCTGGTTAGTTTTCCAGCTCTGATCCAGGCAGCTCTGATCCTCTTCGCTTCAGGAAAGTAGTGCAGACTATCGGCTGCTGTCGTAGTATCGCTCATTTCACCATATTAACGCTGTTTTTAACGCAACTTGGCTTGTACCTGAACCGTTTATCATTGAAGCTCACACAGTGAATGACCGGGAAATTCCCCTTTGACGTCGTTTCTGGCCAACTTTGGACTTGCAAAATTTAACATCGAAATATGCTTATTTTGTGTCACCATTTTCTTTTAACACATTTTTAGCACAATTATCATGTCAATTACTGCCCTATTCCTTCAATATTAAGATGTTTTCTATCAATTTCTGCATTTGTGGGAAAAGCATGTCACAGGCACTTTAAGACGTATGTATCTCTGTCCTGGGCCTCTTCAAGTCAAGACTCAAGACATATCTATTTAAAATGGTTTTTAATACCTGGTAGCGTGACACTTACATCTTTGTATTGTTTTTTTTATGTTTTTTATCCTAACTGTTTTATTGCTTGTGTTTAATGTGATTTATTTTATTTTACTCACGGTGAAGCACTTTGGTTAACCTACTTGTTATTGTAAAGGGCTACATAAATATATTATTATTATTATATTCTTTCTCTGTACCACACAGCTGCATATATGTAACAACAAAATAAAAAGAGATATTTCTTGTAGAAAGAACAACTAAAAGCTAAATGAAAATTATGGTGATCTACCCACTCACAGACTTCAAATAACTTTTTTTCTGTTCTTGACCTTTGTTGAGATTTAGTTTCATTGTTCCTACCTGATGCAGCTGGTTCCGTGTTGGGAGATTTAGCATTTTCAGAAGCTGAGGTTGTATCACTCTGAAGGCTGGTGGAAGTTCCTGCAGACAGGAAAAGATTTTTCACTGTTATTTTTTCGTAAAACTAGCTATGCATAAGCATAGCATGCATTAACATTTGACAAACATTTGTGTAATATACAAAGATCCGATGAGTATAATACAGTGCCATGAAAAAGTATCTGCCCTCTGACATTTCCACACTTAAATGTTTCAGATCATTAAACTAATGTTGATGGTAGACAAGGAGACCTGACTAAATATTGAAAACAAATGAAAATTTTTTTTTTATTTTATTAAGGGTAAATAGCTATATAAACCAACCCAGCACTATGTGAAAAACATAATTGTCCCAAAAACCCTAATAAGTAGTTGTGCCACCTTTTACAGTAACAACTACAGCCACATTCTTAAAATGAAAAAGAAATTCTGGAAATGCTTTTTCATTTTCAAATTCTACATTTCAAATTGAATTTTGGTATCTATTTGCTGGGGTACATTTTGAAAAATAAATCTCAAATGTCTTTTTCTTTTTCATTTTAATTAAGTGAAAGAATGAGCAGTCTTGAAGAAGAAAATTAAAATGAAAATAGGATTATTGATTACTAATTTCATTTATGAGTCAAACAATGCAGCCACATTCTTAAAATGAAAAAGCATTTCTGAAAATGCTTTTTCATTTGAAATATGGTAACGATTTGCTTCCATACAAAACAAGGTCGAAGATCTTCCATCATCGGTGAAGCGGTTGAATAAACAGTGACAGTTTGTGGTTTTGGTTAATAATTTGTAATTATTAAAGAGCTTTGAGCCCATAATCATAACACCAGAGGACATCTCTGATTTCTATTCGTAAGTAATAATTTTTGGTTACGAAATGTTTTTTTTTCTCAAATTATGATTTTAAATTATAATTCTTGATAAATATTAATTAATCAATAATCATAATCCTTACATAATTATGTCTCATTTTTGTTCATTTGCATACTAAATATATAGATATGCGTCTAATGCATCTGCTATATTTAAATGAAAAGTCTTAATTTGTTTTACAGCAAAATCACAATTTTGCTGTAAATCACAACCTGGACTCTCTTCTACTCTGGAGTGGCCCACGGGGAGAGGCGGCGGGCTGGGGTGGGTTTGATTGTCACCCCCCCAGCTCATCCGTCTAGTGTTGGGGTTTACCCCAGTGGATGACAGGGTCGCATCCCTGCGCCTTCGGGTTGGGGAGAGGTCTCTGACTATCATTTCAGCCTACGGGCCGAGTGGTAGTCCGGAGTACCCGGCCTTCTTGGCGTCCCTGTCGGGGGTGCTGTATAGTGCCCCTCCGGGGACTCCATTATTCTGCTGGGGGACTTCAACGCCCACGTGGGAAACGACAGTGACACCTTGAGAGGCATGATCGGGAGGAATGGCCTCTCCGATCTGAATCCGAGTGGTGTTTTGTTATTGGACTTCTGTGCTAGTCACGGATTGTCCATCACAAACACCATGTTCAAACATAAGGGTGTCCATCAGTGCACTTGGCACCAGGACACCCTAGGCAGGAGGTCGATGATCGACTTTGTTGTCGTATCATCAGACCTTCGGCCGCATGTTTTGGACACTCGGGTGAAGAGAGGGGCTGAGCTGTCCACTGATCATCACCTGGTGGTGAGTTGGATCCGCTGGAGGAGGAGAAAGCCAGACAGACTTGGCAGGCCCAAGCGCATAGTGAGGGTCTGCTGTGAACGCCTGGCGGAGCCCTCGGCCAGGGATGTATTCAACTCCCACCTCCGGGAGAGCTTCGACCAGATGTTGGAGACATAGAGTCCGAGTGGACCATGTTCTCTGCATCTATTGTCGATGCTGCTGCCCATAGCTGCGGCTGTAAGGTCTGCGGTGCCTGTCGTGGCGGCAATCCCAGAACCCGGTGGTGGACACCGGCAGTAAGGGATGCTGTTAAGCTGAAGAAGGAGTCCTATCGGCTGTGGTTGGCTTGTGGGACTCCTGAGGCGGCTGACGGGTACCGTGAGGCCAAGCGTGCTGCGGCCCGGGCTGTGGCAGAGGCAAAAACTCGGGCCTGGGAAGAGTTCGGTGAGGCCATGGAGAAGGACTACCGGTTGGCCTCGAAGCGATTCTGGCAAACCGTCCGACGCCTCAGGAGGGGGAAGCAGTGCTTTGCCAACACTGTTTATAGTGGGGGCGGGAGACTGCTGACCTCGACTGAGGACATTATCGGGTGGTGGAAGGAGAACTTCGAGGATCTCCTCAATCCTGCCATCACGCATTCCGTGGTGGAAACAGAGGCTGGGGACTCGGGGTTGGACTCTTTCATCACCCAGGCTGAAGTAACCGAGGTGGTTAAAAAGCTCCGCGGTGGCAAGGCTTCGGGGGTGGATGAGATCCGCCCTGAGTACCTCAAGTCTCTGGATGTTGTAGGGCTGTCATGGTTGACACGCCTCTTCAACATTGCGTGGCGGTCGGGGACAGTGCCTCTGGACTGGCGGACTGGGGTGGTGGTCCCCCTTTATAAGAAGGGGGACCGGAGGGTGTGTTCCAACTACAGGGGGATCACACTCCTCAGCCTCCCTGGTAAGGCCTACGCCAGGGTATTGGAGAGGAGAGTCCGACCGATAGTCGAACCTCGGCTTCAGGAGGAACAGTGTGGTTTTCGTCCCAGCCGTGGAACACTGGACCAGCTCTATACCCTCTACAGGGTGCTCGAGGGTTCATGGGAGTTTGCCCAACCGGTTCACATGTGTTTTGTGGACCCGGAGAAGGCATTCGACTGTGTCCCTCGTGATGCCCTGTGGGGGGTGCTCCAGGAGTATGGAATCGGGGGCCCTTTATTAGGGGCCATCCGGTCCCTGTACGAGCGGAGCAGGAGTTTGGTCCGCATTGCCGGCACTAAGTCGGACCTGTTGCCCGTGCATGTTGGACTCCGGCAGGGCTGCCCTTTGTCGCCGGTCCTGTTCATAACTTTTATGGACAGGAATTCTAGACGCAGCCAATGGCCGGAGGGGGTCGGGTTTGGGGACCAGTGGATTTCGTCTCTTCTTTTTGCGGATGACGTGGTCCTGCTGGCCCCCTCTAACCAAGACCTACAGCATGCGCTGTGGCGGTTCGCAGCCGAGTGTGAAGCGGCTGGGATGAGGATCAGCTCCTCCAAGTCCGAGGCCATGGTACTCGACCGGAAAAGGGTGGCTTGTCCTCTTCAGGTTGAAGGGGAGTTCCTGCCTCAAGTGGAGGAGTTTAAGTATCTCGGGGTCTTGTTCACGAGTGAGGGAAGAATGGAGCGGGAGATCGACAGGCGGATCGGTGGGGCTGCCACAGTAATGAGGGCGCTGTGCCGGTCCATTGTGGTGAAGAGAGAGCTGAGCCGAAAAGCAAAGCTCTCAATTTACTGGTCGGTCTACGTTCCTACCCTCACCTATGGCCATGAACTTTGGGTCATGACCGAAAGAACGAGATCACGGATACAAGCGGCTGAAATGAGCTTCCTCCGTAGGGTGGCCGGGCACTCCCTTAGAGATAGGGTGAGGAGCTCGGCCATCCGGGAGGAGCTCGGAGTAGAGCCGCTGCTCTTCCACACCGAGAGGAGCCAGTTGAGGTGGCTCGGGCATCTATACCGGATGCCTCCTGGACGCCTTCCTCGGGAGGTGTTCCAGGCACGTCCCACCGGGAGGAGGCCCAGGGGGACGGCCCAGGACACGCTGGAGGGACTATGTCTCTCGGCTGGCCTGGGAACGCCTTGGGCTCCCCCTGGAGGAGCTGGAGGAGGTGTCTGGAGAGAGGGACGTCTGGGCGTCTCTGCTGAGTCTGCTGCCCCCGCGACCCGGTCCTGGATAAGCGGAAGACAACGAACGAACGAACGAACAAACGAACGAACGATGTATACTAAATATCTAGATATGTGTCTAATGCATCTGCTATATTTAAATGAAAAGTCTTAATTTGTTTTACAGCAAAATCTCAATTTATTTATTTATTATTAACCCTGATGCAGTAGAACCATGAATTCCACATCCTTAATCCCTGTACACATATACTTGTTTAGAACAGGAGTGCATCAAAAGTGACTGACATACTTCTAAGATACAATTTAACTTAATGTCCCACAAAGTCCATGTTCTCACATAACACACATTCTTCAATAAGCCAGCATATGTGGTCAGATAGGGAACAGTGTGACAGCAGCTTAAATGGAACTTTTCAACAACAAAAGCTCCAGGTGGGCTTGGTTTATACACAGATAAATACGTGGAAAAGAAAGCCACCTCGTGCCTATTGTTTAGCACCACAGATGATCTGTGAGGCCGTGGTCCTGTTCCTTTATCTAAAGCTCCCAGGAATCATGTTAGAGTTGCCTGATGAACTTCTTAAAGTACTGGGAAATATTAAACTTCTGGTGGCCTCTGGCAGTAAACTGAAAATTGTTCACAACTGGGTCTATCAGCAGGATAATCAAAAACATACATCCAAAATAACGGAGAAATGACTGACCAGACACAACATCAACCTTCTTCCATGGCCAACTCATTTCTCAGACCTTAATCCATAGAAAACTAGTGGGGTGAGTTGAATAAAAGAAAGCATAAAAGAGGACCCAGGACTCTGGATGTTATTGAGAGGATGTGCAAGGATGAAAGTTCAGAGAGCTGCTATCCTATTGGCGAAAGAAGGTTGTAAAACGTATTACCAGCAGGGTTACCAATAGTTAATACCAGTAATTTTGTTATTTTTTTTAACATAAGATTTAAGTTTAGATTTTTCTAAGTAGTCCAGTTTGAGATGCTGCTACTGTAATATAAGCTGAATTACTTTTAAGGTTTTTTGTTTTTTTTACACATTTTTAACAGGGGTGCTAAGAATTGTGGTCAACACTGTACATCAAACCAGACTTTTTTAGGGTGACAGAGCACATAATTGAGCTAATTGGAAACTGAACTAATTTTGTCATTCTCAGTACTTGGGTACTGATCCTACACAAAAGGATTTTGCTATGTTACCTATCTGAAAATGAAACAGCATGAATCCATCATACTCTGTGCCATGCAAAATTGTACCCTAAATCAATGTTGCTTTGTCAGGACTCTGTTTATTTTATTTTTTAATATTAAACTTAAAATGTAAGCTGATCAAGTTGACTCAAAAAAAGACGGGAGTTACAAATATTTCTGAGTGATCTTTGAAATCTTTAGCCTAGCCTTGCTTTAACCGTGCTCAGATCTTCTTCCATTACAATTTTATGTTGTTAACATTGATATTGTTGCAACCAAATGGAGAGGAATAGGTATATGACAGGATTTGCGATTGGAAACCCAGAGATTGTGTAGGCACAGTTTAAAACAACAACAAAAAACCAAAAATTAAAACAGTTAAAAGAGATTCAGCTAAAAAAATAGTTTCAAATATATCCACAGCTGTTTGCTGATGGCCCTCTATTAAAACTTTTTAGCCATTTAGTACCACAGGGCTCTGGTTTTGGTCATTAACTATTTACATTTTCATGATTTGAAACACCCTCCCTGCTACAAAGCCATTAAATTGTTTTTCAGACTCATACCAGAGGTCACAAAATAACCCAGAAAACGTCCAACAGAATTTAAAGCACTCTTGGGCTCAGCTGCCTCAGTTAAGGTCAGTGTTCATGATTTAAAAATAAGAAAGACAATGGGGCAACTATTGCATTCAAACATGACGGTGGTGGTGTGATGGTTATTGGCTGCTTTGCTTCTTCGAAAGCCGTATGACTTGTTGCAAAAGATGGAACCATCAGATCTTCTCTGCACCAGAAAATCCTAAACAATAATGTTCAGCAATCAGTTTGTCCACTTCTGAATGGTTAAAAAACCAAAACCAAAAGTCCGGACTAGAATCTCATCAAGATGCTGTGGAACATTTTTAAACCAACTTGGTATGCTCAAAAACCTTTTAATGTGGCTAAACTAACACAATGCTGTAAAGACGTGTGGGTCATATTAAAGACACATTACTGATAGATTGCCAACACTTCTTTAGAGTTGTTGTCAAGGGTGGCCCAACCAGTTAGTAGGTTTAGGGGTCAATACTTTTTCACATAGGACCAGGCTGGCTTGTATAGCCTCTTTCCCTTTATATGTGAAAGCATCCCTAAAACTGCAATGTGCAGGTTAACTTTGCCTGATTTTAAAACTTTTTTGATGATCTGAAATATTTAAGTGTGACAAATCTGCAAGGGGGGGACTTTTTCGAGCAAGATACGTGTATCATTTTTCTCCTCTCATCTCCTTATCTTCAGTCTGCATTTTATCTTTGTCAACAACAAACTTTTAGTCACACGCAAGCTTTAAATAGAGATAGCTGAATATATCCAGTGATTCAACTCTTAATATAACAAGTGGTTGCACAACCTTTACATCCATTTATATACTGAGCCAATGTGGCTCAGCAACAAACTTCATTTCAGAAACTTATCTCAAATACACCTGGTCTCACGATTAGTGAAAATGATCTGGACAGTAAGGTCTGTCTTTTTTTAAATATGAAACCTATAAAGAACTTTTGCAAAAAGGTACAAGCTGTTTAGCTGTGAGTTTTAATCTTGGCACTGACTTTGATATGACTTTCACATCACTCTTATACTTAAATCCCTTCACAGGCTCCCCTTTGGTTTAGGATTAATTTTTAACGTTTAATGCTTGTTTCTAACCTCTTAAGCCCACCAGCGGGCCGCTAGGCCACGCCCCTTTTTGGCGGTCTATAAAACTAGGTAAAACTCCACCAATTGGTTTTTCATAGGGTGTATTCACACCAGGAAAGTCCTTTGGTCTGCTTGTTTGATCCGGACCAAAAGCGAACTTTATTTTTTTCATTTGGTGTGGTTTGTTTTCACATTGTACTTTTTGCAAGTGAACTATTACTTGTAAACAAAGCCACGCGGGTGACGATCATTGTTCCCATTGGACAGAAATGATGGAGGCGGGACAGAGCACAGATCCAGAAATGTAGGAAAACATCTGTAGACGTGCTGCGTGCAGCACCTCTGTTCTGCATATTTGTGCCGTTATTACAGCTGCAATATTATTGTGAGGGTGAAGAGCAGCTCATTCAACGCAGATTTTGAGACGTTCCATTTATAATATTGGAACCCCGTCAGAGAATGCGTGCTGAACGCCGACGTTCTCTACGTGCCTTGTCCCACAACAAGCCGGTAGCGTTGCTAAGCAACACACAGTTTATCAGGTATGATTACCTTACAACACACACCATTGCTAGCGGCTACGGTGGCCTTTTATGTCCAAAGAAACGTATGTTTTTTGTAGTTGGTTCGGATCGGGGCCGGTTTGTATTCAGACCATAAGCGAACCGCACCAGAGTCCGTTTGGAAGCGGACCGAGACCACCTCAAAAAGTGGGTCTCGGTCCGGTTGTTTGGAACAAGAGGGTAAATGAACTCTGGTCCGTTTAAAGCGGACCAAAAGTGGCAAGTCTGAATACACCCATAAATATATCGAAAGAGGTTCCTTTGCAATTTTGTTGCACTCTTTTATGACATAGAAGGGGAACCCCCTCATGTAAACTAACTGCTGCTACAAGACAGCAGCAAAAAATCTGATATTTCTTTAGATATATTTCAGTCACTATCAAAGAGAGACACAGCAGTCAGGAGAAGAAAGTCAGCTGTCATCAGATGGCAGAGCACCAGTGCTGCGCCGTGCGGACGGTAATCTAATTCAACCAGAGTCTATTTTTGCCAGATGCTGAAGCATGGCTGGAGCCAACATGCATGAATCATACCACACCACCAGGAAACAGAATGAGCACAACATCCGGATTTTCAAAATAATTCACTAAGGACAGACTAGATCTGGCTATATTAATAAATACATGCATGTATTTATACACGTGTATATATTAGCAGCTGTTTACATTAGATCAATTAGATCAGTTACTGGGTTAACTAAGGTATTATAAACTGAGCAATTAAACATTAAATGCACCAAACTAAGCAACAAATATAGCTTCTCTGCACTCAGTCAACTCACCCATTGTAGAACAAAACACATGAAAATATCTAGATGCATAATATGAAAAATGAAGCAGTTTAAACTGGTTCAACTTCCACAGAATGAGTTGTTTTGGATTTGGTACCGAATTTATCACGGTTTTTTACTGCGCGATCTGGGTATGGTTCTTGGAGCTCCTTTGGGCTTCGCAGCCGGAGCAGATACAGTGTAAATCCAGGGTTACAGTAAATACAGCACTGAGTGAAACAACCGGAGGCAAAGTGAGCAACATGGAGCAGCAGCAGCCACAAGACACAAGGGATGATTCAGGATCTGAAGACACTACTTGGTGTGTCATTTTTTTGAACTTTGTATTACAATCTTTACAGAAACATTTATTTAAATATATATATATATAATTTATCATATCGTACTCGTATGATATTTTAATAATATTATTATTTTAATAGTAATAATAATACTAAAAATAATAAATTTGGATTTTTAATTATTAACAATTTTTAATTGTTAACAATAACTGCCGATATCTAAATGTACTTTTGCAACAAGGAAGTGTTCTTCCCTGCGGAACCTTGATCTGTTTGGCAACAGCAGCAACAACCTTTTCTTTAGCGAACTTTTCCCATCAGATGTTCTGAACAGCTTGGCTATAGACTGCTTCAACATTCTCCTTCGTCTGTAAAATATCCCAACCTCTGACATCATTTCTCTTGTGAATTCAGAGGTTTCTTGTTTGAACCAGTTTGCCCAGAAGTCCTCTAATCACAACTGGCTGTGCTTGGTGGGACCAGCCCATCTGTCCCTGGTTAGTTTTCCAGCTCTGATCCAGGCAGCTCTGATCCTCTTCGCTTCAGGAAAGTATTGCAGACTATCGGCTGCTGTCGTAGTATCGCTCATTTCACCATATTAACGCTGTTTTTAACGCAACTTGGCTTGTACCTGAACCGTTTATCATTGAAGCTCACACAGTGAATGACCGGGAAATTCCCCTTTGATGTCGTTTCTGGCCAACTTTGGACTTGCAAAATTTAACATCGAAATATGCTTATTTTGTGTCACCATTTTCTTTTAACACATTTTTAGCACAATTATCATGTCAATTACTGCCCTATTCCTTCAATATTAAGATGTTTTCTATCAATTTCTGCATTTGTGGGAAAAGCATGTCACAGGCACTTTAAGACGTATGTATCTCTGTCCTGGGCCTCTTCAAGTCAAGACTCAAGACATATCTATTTAAAATGGTTTTTAATACCTGGTAGCGTGACACTTACATCTTTGTATTGTTTTTTTTATGTTTTTTATCCTAACTGTTTTATTGCTTGTGTTTAATGTGATTTATTTTATTTTACTCACGGTGAAGCACTTTGGTTAACCTACTTGTTATTGTAAAGGGCTACATAAATATATTATTATTATTATATTCTTTCTCTGTACCACACAGCTGCATATATGTAACAACAAAATAAAAAGAGATATTTCTTGTAGAAAGAACAACTAAAAGCTAAATTAAAATTATGGTGATCTACCCACTCACAGACTTCAAATAACTTTTTTTCTGTTCTTGACCTTTGTTGAGATTTAGTTTCATTGTTCCTACCTGATGCAGCTGGTTCCGTGTTGGGAGATTTAGCATTTTCAGAAGCTGAGGTTGTATCACTCTGAAGGCTGGTGGAAGTTCCTGCAGACAGGAAAAGATTTTTCACTGTTATTTTTTCGTAAAACTAGCTATGCATAAGCATTGCATGCATTAACGTTTGACAAACATTTGTGTAATATACAAAGATCCGATGAGTATAATACAGTGCCATGAAAAAGTATCTGCCCTCTGACATTTCCACACTTAAATGTTTCAGATCATTGAACTAATGTTGATGGTAGACAAGCAGACCTGACTAAATATTGAAAACAAATGAAAAAAAAAGAAAATTCTTTTATTAAGGGTAAATAGCTATTTAAACCAACCCAGCACTATGTGAAAAACATAATTTTCCCCAAAACCCTAATAAGTAGTTGTGCCACCTTTTACAGTAACAACTACAGCCACATTCTTAAAATGAAAAAGAAATTCTGGAAATGCTTTTTCATTTTCAAATTCTACATTTCAAATTGAATTTTGGTATCTATTTGCTGGGGTACATTTTGAAAAATAAATCTCAAATGTCTTTTTCTTTTTCATTTTAATTAAGTGAAAGAATGAGCAGTCTTGAAGAAGAAAATTAAAATGAAAATAGGATTATTGATTACTAATTTCATTTATGAGTCAATATGGTAACGATTTGCTTCCATACAAAACAAGGTCGAAGATCCTCCATCATCGGTGAAGCGGTTGAATAAACAGTGACAGTTTGTGGTTTTGGTTAATAATTTGTAATTATTAAAGAGCTTTGAGCCCATAATCATAACACCAGAGGACATCTCTGATTTCTATTCGTAAGTAACGATTTTTGGTTAAGAATTTTTTTTTTTTTTCTCAAATTATGATTTTAAATTATAATTCTTGATAAATATTAATTAATCAATAATCATAATCCTTACATAATTATGTCTCATTTTTGTTCATTTGCATACTAAATATATAGATATGTGTCTAATGCATCTGCTATATTTAAATGAAAAGTCTTAATTTGTTTTACAGCAAAATCACAATTTTGCTGTAAATCACAACCTGGACTCTCTTCTACTCTGGAGTGTCCCACGGGGAGAGGCGGCGGGCTGGGGTGGGTTTGATTGTCACCCCCCCAGCTCATCCGTCTAGTGTTGGGGTTTACCCCAGTGGATGACAGGGTCGCATCCCTGCGCCTTCGGGTTGGGGAGAGGTCTCTGACTATCATTTCAGCCTACGGGCCGAGTGGTAGTCCGGAGTACCCGGCCTTCTTGGCGTCCGTGTCGGGGGTGCTGGATAGTGCCCCTCCCGGGGACTCCATTATTCTGCTGGGGGACTTCAACGCCCACGTGGGAAACGACAGTGACACCTGGAGAGGCATGATCGGGAGGAATGGCCTCTCTGATCTGAATCCAAGCGGTGTTTGTTATTGGACTTCTGTGCTAGTCACGGATTGTCCATAATGAACACCATGTTCAAACATAAGGGTGTCCATCAGTGCACTTGGCACCAGGACACCCTAGGCAGGAGGTCAATGATCGACTTTGTTGTCGTATCATCAGACCTTTGGCCGCATGTTTTGGACACTCGGGTGAAGAGAGGGGCTGAGCTGTCCACTGATCATCACCTGGTGGTGAGTTGGATGCGCTGGGGGAGGAGAAAGCCAGACAGACTTGGCAGGCTCAAGCGCATAGTGAGGGTCTGCTGGGAACGTCTGGCAGACCCCTTGGCCAGGGATGTATTCAACTCTCACCTCTGGGAGAGCTTTGACCAGATTCCGAGGGATGTTGGAGACATAGAGTCCGAGTGGACCATGTTCTCCGCATCTATTGTCGATGCAGCCGCCCGTAGCTGCGGCCGTAAGGTCTGCGGTGCCTGTCGCGGCAGCAATCCCCGAACCCGGTGGTGGACACCGACAGTAAGGGACGCTGTCAAGCTGAAGAAGGAGTCCTATCGGCTGTGGTTGGCTTGTGGGACTCCTGAGGCGGTTGACGGGTACCATTGGGCCAAGCGTGCTGCGGCCCGGGCGGTGGCAGAGGCAAAAACTCGGACCTGGGAGGAGTTCGGTGAGGCCATGGAGAAGGACTCCGAAGCAATTCTGGCAAACTGTCCGGCGCCTCAGGAGGGGGAAACAGTGCTTCGCCAACACTGTTTACAGTGGGGGTGGGGAGCTGCTGACCTCGACTGGGGACATTATCGGGCGGTGGAAGGAGTACTTCGAGGATCTCCTCAATCTTGCCATCACGCATTCCCTGGTGGAAACAGAGGCTGGGGACTCGGGGTTGGACTCTTTCATCACCCGGACTGAAGTAACCGAGGTGGTTAAAAAGCTCAGCGGTGGCAGGGCTTCAGGGTTGGATGAGATTCGCCCTCAGTACCTCAAGTCTTTGGATGTTGTGGGGCTGTCATGGTTGACACGCCTCTTCAACATTGCGTGGCGGATGGGGACAGTGCCTTTGGATTGGCAGACTGGGGTGGTGGTCCCCCTACATAAGAAGGGTGACCGGAGAGTGTGTTCCAACTACAGGGGCATCACACTCCTCAGCCTCCCTGGTAAGGCCTACGCCAGGGTATGGGAGAGGAGAGTCCGGCCGATAGTCGAACCCCGGCTTCAGGAGGAGCAGTGTGGTTTTCGTCCCAGCCGTGGAACACTGGACCAGCTCTATACCCTCTACAGGGTACTCGAGGGTTCATGGGAGTTTGCCCAACCGGTCCACATGTGTTTTGTGGACCTGGAGAAAGCATTCGACTGTGTCCCTCGTGATGCCCTGTGGGGGGTGCTCCAGGAGTATGGAATCGTGGGCCCTTTACTAGGGGCTATCCGGTCTCTGTACAAGCGGAGCAGGAGTTTGGTTCGCATTGCCAGGTACTAAGTCAGACCTGTTCCCGGTGCATGTTGTACTCCGGCAGGGCTGCCCTTTGTCACCGGTCCTGTTCATAACTTTTATGGATAGGATTTGTAGGCGCAGCCAAGGGCCGGAGGGGGTCTGGTTTGGGGACCAGAGGATTTCGTCTCTTCTTTTTGCAGATAACATGGTCCTGCTGGCCCCCTCTAGCCAAGACCCACAGCATGCCCTGGGGCGGTTTGCAGCCGAGTGTGAAGCGGCTGGGATGAAGATCAGCTCCTCCAAGTCCGAGGCCATGGTCCTCGACCGGAAAAGGGTGGCTTGTCCTCTTCAGGTTGGAGGGGAGTTCCTGCCTCAAGTGGAGGAGTTTAAGTATCTTGGGGTCTTGTTCACGAGTGAGGGAAGAATGGAGCGGGAGATCGACAGGCGGATCGGTGCGGCTGCCACAGTAATGGGGGCGCTGTGCCGGTCCATTGTGGTGAAGAGAGAGCTGAGCCGAAAAGCAAAGCTCTCAATTTACTGGTCGGTCTACGTTCCTACCCTCACCTATGGCCATGAACTTTGGGTCATGACCGAAAGAACGAGATCACGGATACAAGCGGCTGAAATGAGCTTCCTCCGTAGGGTGGCCGGGCACTCCCTTAGAGATAGGGTGAGGAGCTCGGCCATCCGGGAGGGGCTCGGAGTAGAGCCGCTGCTCCTCCACATCGAGAGGAGCCAGTTGAGGTGGCTCGGGCATCTATACCGGATACCTCCTGGACGCCTTCCTCAGGAGGTGTTCCAGGCACGTCCCACCGGGAGGAGGCCCAGGGGACAACCCAGGACACGCTGGAGGGACTATGTCTCTCGGCTGGCCTGGGAACACCTTGGGCTCCCCCCCGGAGGAGCTGGAGGAGGTGTCACTTGTGAATTCAGAGGTTTCTTGTTTGAACCAGTTTGCCCAGAAGTCCTCTAATCACAACTGGCTGTGCTTGGTGGGACCAGCCCATCTGTCCCTGGTTAGTTTTCCAGCTCTGATCCGGGCAGCTCTGATCCTCTTCGCTTCAGGAAAGTAGTGCAGACTATCGGCTGCTGTCGTAGTATCGCTCATTTCACCATATTAATGCTGTTTTTAACGCAACTTGGCTTGTACCTGAACCGTTTATCATTGAAGCTCGCACAGTGAATGACCGGGAAATTCCCCTTTGACGTCGTTTCTGGCCAACTTTGGACTTGCAAAATTTAACATCGAAATATGCTTATTTTGTGTCACCATTTTCTTTTAACACATTTTTAGCACAATTATCATGTCAATTACTGCCCTATTCCTTCAATATTAAGATGTTTTCTATCAATTTCTGCATTTGTGGGAAAAGCATGTCACAGGCACTTTAAGACGTATGTATCTCTGTCCTGGGCCTCTTCAAGTCAAGACTCAAGACATATCTATTTAAAATGGTTTTTAATACTTAGTAGCGTGACACTTACATCTTTGTATTGTTTTTTTTTATGTTTCTTATCCTAACTGTTTTATTAAAATAAAAAGAGATATTTCTTGTAGAAAGAACAACTAAAAGCTAAATGAAAATTATGGTGATCTACCCACTCACAGACTTCAAATAACTTTTTTTCTGTTCTTGACCTTTGTTGAGATTTAGTTTCATTGTTCCTACCTGATGCAGCTGGTTCCGTGTTGGGAGATTTAGCATTTTCAGAAGCTGAGGTTGTATCACTCTGAAGGCTGGTGGAAGTTCCTGCAGACAGGAAAAGATTTTCACTGTTATTTTTTCGTAAAACTAGCTATGCATAAGCATAGCAGGCATTAACGTTTGACAAACATTTGTGTAATATACAAAGATCCGATGAGTATAATACAATGCCATGAAAAAGTATCTGCCCTCTGACATTTCCACACTTAAATGTTTCAGATCATTGAACTAATGTTGATGGTAGAGGAGAACCTGACTAAATATTGAAAACAAATGAAAAAACAAATAATTTCTTTTATTAAGGGTAAATAGCTATTTAAACCAACCCAGCACTATGTGAAAAACATAATGGTCCCCAAAACCCTAATAAGTAGTTGTGCCACCTTTTACAGTAACAACTACAACCAAGTGTGTGCAATAACTGGCAATATGTCTTCAACATCACTATGGAAGAATTTGCATACTTTTCTTTGCAGAATTGTTTTAATTCAGCCAGTTTCGAGGGTTTTTATTATTGGTTTATTTATTAATTATTTGAAAAGCAGTTTTTTTTCTTTTGATAGTGTAGATAGATTCTTACCTGGCCAGTTTGAGGGCTGGGTTCTGGACTGGTTCTGGATAACATCTGGACCACATGAAAAACAATAATTAAAGAGCGTTCATTCATTAATTTCAATGCTTATTAGATAATACAGATGCAATAAAAATTATGCTAAAAGAAATCAGGGAAACTAATGAAAACAGCAAGATAAACACAAAGGACTAAATATCACTGTATGCTGATGATACATTTCTATTCAAAAAGTCAAAATTCAAAACAGTTTTAACATCTCTATTTGAAGGTACAGAGGGAGTTTTGACTTGAAGGAAAATGACAGGGGGTATACCAAAAAGCATTTTTCTACAAATCAATGCTTTACTTGTTTAGCCAGGCTGAACTACTCTAAAACTACTGTCAGAGATAACAGGTCAGTTTACAGTTTTGTGCATGTTCAAATTTAAAAAAAGCGTTTCACATGTTATTTGACTCCTTTTCTGTTCAGAGATCAATCTTCCTAGATAACCTTTCAGACATCAAGCACACAGATGACCTTCCACAGAAATGTAAGCTATGTTTACAGGGAAAATGGAGAGGAATATAAAATATCATAATTAAAAAAGAAATAGAGGAAAATGGTAGAACATTTTTAGCAAAAAGATTTATAAGACTTGTTAGGATGGCCCTTAGTGTTTGGTTTAACAAATACAAGTAAAAACCCTGTTTCACAGGTCGCAGCAGCAGCTTTAGCAACAGCAGCAGCAGCCTTTTATAGCCCACTTCCTTCCCCCATTAACAGACCTACCATAAAACAGGGGAGACAAACATATATACACTAACATACAAAGCAGCTAAAACATCACCCTTAACAAACATTATCTATCACTAAACGCCTCTCAAAACATTTCTATACATAGATTCAAGGCCATAACCTTAAACACTAAAGTGCACAGTTTACTTCTCCCCTTCAATTCATAATGAACTCTTCCGGAACCTTTAAAAGGTGCTCAGGCCCCCAGGGAATCTTTTAGCCTGAACACCCTGCAGAGGAAGAGACAGAAGTAAGTCATTTGTACCACAATACACTGGAAAACAACCTCACACTATTTCAAAGATTACTCAGTTATACTGGTATTTTATCCATTTGTTTGGTTTGTTAACAGGACAGGTCATCATCAGTACCAGCTGAGAAGAAGCTGCCTAAACACCCACAAAGCACAAAGGAAACAGGCAATAGGAAGGTAATGTGGTACATGAACACCGATCGGAATGGAAACTGAAGAATCTAGTGGAGAACAATGACCAGCAGAGAGCTTATATGGGTGACAGAACAGGTGCAAGCTATGGAGTAAAAAAGGTGGCACAGATTAGCAGAATCTAGATAGCATAGAGTATCTTCATTTACAGTGACTCAGCATCCAGATATAAGGAATCTGTACTGTTGTTTGTGTCCCAAAAGCAAAGCACTTGCACATTAATCTTAAAAGATATGGGGCTAAAATTGTCATGCAAACTTAAATCAATAATGGTACTTCTTAATTATATAAAAAAATAAATAAAAGCAGTTTCTTACCCAGGCTGCTTGTTGTTGTTGGCTGTGGTTTATATTTTGGGTCAGCTGAAACAAAAGGAAAGAGACACCCAACGACTAAGATGGACGTAGCAGGGATTTGAACAGGCAACCTACAAATTACAGCATGAACTCCTACCACCCGAGTCACTGCCCCTGATAGTTAGCATGGGTTCTCTTTGGGTACTCGGGCTTCCTCCCACAGTCCAAAAACATGACTGTTAGGTTACAGGGCCTCTCTTAATTGCCCTTAGGTATAGATGTGTGTGATTGTTTGTGGTGTATACAGTCACTGTGTTGCCCTGTGATGGACTGGTGACGTGTCCAGTGTGTACCTTGCCTCACACCTGTAGACCGCTGGAGATCACCCTGTATGGAAGAAGCGGGCATAGAGGATGGATGGATGGATGGATGTTATCTTTCTGCTTTGGGTTTGTAGCAAATTGATGCCAGGAGTGAGTGATGCCCTAACCCTATCCAGCAATTGGAAAAAAATGAAGGATTTTAGTGAATAGTCGCTTCTGGCAGGCATCTGCTCTTTTAAAATAACTTAGTTGTACTTATTAACTTTATTACTTTAGCTCATTTATTTATGTGTTTCCCGGGTTTTGTCATTTTGTATTGTTTCTTAAGTTTCTGTCATCATGTTTGTGTTTTTCTCCCTCAGCAGCCCAGTCTCGTTAGTGTAATCAGTCACCTTCCCTCAGTTCCCCTGCAACCCGGTTCCACACCTGTTTCACGTTTCATCTGATTACCTGTCTCCCATTTTCATTTGTTCTCACTCCTCTCTCCCTCAGTATATATGTTTGGTTATTTTTATTGTTCCTCGCTCGGTCCTCCTGTTTACTTCCATGCTGATTCCTGTTCCATGTCATTGTTTGAACCTTTGGAGACTCGTGTAATTTTATCTATTTTGTTATTAAAGTCTAAAGATTCTTAAATCTGATATGCTGCTGCCAAGCGTTTTTCTACACTCCGGTTCCGTTCAACCACACATTATCACATAGAATAGCATTAACATAAACTAGGACATTGATTTCAGTTGTACAAGGTAGTAGAGGTCCACTTTGGTCTTGTTTCCTCTTGGACTACCTGTTTGCTTTAGCTTGTGGGACCGACTAAACTGGATTTCAAGGTATAGGTGAAGATGGCAAGAGAGGTATCTAAGGTAGGTGAGATGTTAACTAGTTCATTGGCTAAATGTATTTGCCACATAAAGCAACACTCATTTTTACTGCAGCTGAAATTATAGATTTATTATACAGACATGCCACTCGTACTTTATCAACTGTCATTGTCTTAAAACAGCATTACCAGTGACAAGTTAAATTTTCATACAGAGACAACCAGAGATGGTTCTAATTAACCAAATTAATATTTGTTGTAAGCAATGGAAAAGTGTGGTGGTGTTCTTTCAGTCAGCTGATTGACAGTGTGCAGAAACTGGTATGTTTAGAGCTAGAATAACAAAACTGTCATGTTGAGCTGAATTTATAAAGTCTATCTGTGATCCAGTTTATAAAGACTGTTGGGTTTTTTATCATTTGCAGCTGGTGTTTTTAACTCCAGCTTGAAGCCATGTGTCTGACTGTCATGATCTCATGGTCTTTGTGATAACTTTGTCTGAGCTCTGTAGTTTGGGTCTTTTATTTTGAGTTATTTCAGTATTTTCTATTGAGTGATTTCCTAGTTATTCCATGTTTCTGTGCTGTCAGTCTGATCTCAGCTCATTTGCCTTGCTCCCCACTCTTAGGAATAACCTTGCTTACTATTACTTATAGATAAGCTTTTACACACACATGATAATGATAATATATAAATGCTAATGTTTTCACTTTTGTTAGGATAGGATAAAAATCCTCACTGACCCACATTATAAGGACAAATAACCTACTGTTCGACAGAAAGTTTAGTGCATTGGGTGTGATTATGGAACACTCTAACTGGGTTGATTAGATTGCTGCAGTCACACTTGGATTAAGGGTTGGACACCTGCTATAACACACTCTATCAGATAGACACCAGAATGGTGACACTGTCTATTGATAAACACTGAGGGTGTGCACATACTGTGCAGGGGAGTGCAAGATATAAAAACTATGTGTGACCTTCTTTCGAGGCTGCTTCGTCTCTTTGATCACTGAGTGGATCCAGGACAGGAGCCTCTGCACTGATCTCTGTAACCGGACTTATTTTAGAATAAAAGTGTTGAAAGTATAGTAGAGTTTGAAAGTCTTCCTTTTAAGAGAAAGTAATTGTAAACCTTGGTGATGCTTCTGGGGAAGGTCTGGAGAAGCTCTGACACATCTAATTGCCAGCAGGTGCGGTAGCTCGGACACCACTCAGCTGCAATTCATTTGGTTGATTGTACTCACCTGTTCTCCATGTCACAATCACATCTCCACAGTATTTAAGCTCCTTGGTCTTGATTCTGACTACTTTTGCTTTTCTTATTCTTGTTCTTTATGCTTCCATGTTTATTTATTCGTACATCTTGTTCTGGCTTCAGGGAATTTATTTGATTGTATTTGGTTTCCATTCTTTTGTTTTTCCCTCAGCTGGTTTTGCTTTCTGCTCGCAAACAATATTTTAGATAAGTAATTACCACCAGTAGCTTTTATATCGACTTGAGCTTCTTGACTATAAAAACAATCCCTGCTTTAGTTTATGATTTTACCTCATCGGCCTGGATTTAAAACATCCCTTTCAGGTCCTTGCGAACAGTAATATGTCCAGTGGGTTTAGCAAGATAACTGATGAAAAATCATGTAGTCCAAGTTCTTTGGTCAAGCTTTAGCCAGGAATTATGCAGTTGTCTACAGACAGTGGGCTCCCACTCCTAAATTAGCTTGACTGTGGATATAAGGAACATGGCAGACACACTTCAGATTACTTACTGTGAAGACATGTATGTGTTTTTTTCCCCTCGGAGCTTGGACTTCTTTCTACCTTCTAAAATGGGTTCTCAGTTAACACATGCTAGATTACAATATTACTCAAACTTCCTGTAGTTTTCGTGAAGGCTGGTTTCTTATTTGGTTTTTAGTCCTAAAGGCATATTCTGACATTTCCGACACTAGAGCTAGCATGATAAAGGTTCATCTCAAAGAAGTTAAACAGAGAAAGATCTTACGTATACACTTGAACCGAGATCTGGTCCACTGGCAAACACCATTTATCCCCTCACACTTTATGAGACTTGACTCTCCGGCTTTCCTCACATAGCCTTGAATACACTGGTAGCGATATGTCTTGTTAATGTTGAAGAAGCCATCTTCTGGTAAAGTAAATTCCTTTTTAGGAATTTTTGGACATTTGCAATTGGCTGAAAGAAAAACACACACATAAAAATATTATCACTGGTAAATGAAGTTACAATTAATTTCACATGATGGTTTGCTTATCCTCTTTTTTACTCTCTGATATGATAAAAAGAAAATGCCTGCTATTTCAGCTCTATCTTTATATATCAGGACAAACATTATTTAAAAATTATATAAATCTAACCATAGTTCAAGTGTGCAAAATAAATGCTTTTGATCAGCTGCTCATCAGCAAGTGTGACCCCCTCTATAAAGGCACTTTTAGAAGATTGTAACTCTGGAGCATACATGGTTGTGTTAACACAATTACAAAAACGAAACAATTGTTGTAGATGAACAATTTCAGAAGGGTTAAAAACATTTCCAAATGATTTCAAGTCCATTATTCTATAGTGAGAAAGATCACACAAGTGGAAAACATTTAAGAGAAAATCAACCCCATCAGACCAGGTAATGTAATGAAAAATTCCAAAAAAAAACTACATCTCAGGCTCTACAAGCTTCAGTTGGCTTGTTAAATGTTAAGGTTCATGACAGGAAAATTAGAAAAAAATTGAACAAGTACAGCATGTTTGTAGGGTTGTGAGGAGAAAGACCTTTTTTTTTCTGAAAGGAAAATGGCAGCTCTATTTATGTTTCCAAAGCTTCTGAATAAACTACAGGATTCCAGGAATTTTGTAATTTGGACAGATGAGACCAAAGTTGCCAGCCCATCATGTTTGTTCATAATGCACTATACCAAGTTTAAGGAAAACCAGCTGCAGTAAAAAACAGTCAAGTACAGTGATGGAGGGGTGATGACTTCGGCTGGAAAAATTCACAAAACGAAAATGTTTAACACATTTGCCAACCTTCCCTTTAGTGAACGGCACAGCAGATTCTTCTAAATACCAAGTCTGGCAATGGAGTGCCAATGACAGAAACTGCTAAAACAAAACGACATCTCAGACTGTACAGGGCTCTGTTAGCATGTTAAATGTTAGAGTTCATTACAGAACAGTTAGACAAAGCATGACCTAGTCTGTCTTGTTTCCAAAGGTTAGAGAACGCCTATTCTTTACAGTGCCATGTTTAGTAAAAGCACAACGGAGCACAAACCCCGTATACCGACTGTCAAGCATAGTGGCGATGGTGGGTCAGGGGCAACGTGTCCAGGCCACAGGACACTTTTGCTGATCCACCTTGCTGCAGCAAGTGGATCTAGAAGCTGCTGAATCACAGAGTCTATTTAGTTCTTTATGCACAGCTTTTCCATTTATTTTTTATAGTGACAGCAGATCTTTTGTGTGTTTTTGTATACTTGAGCTTAGATGTATATCATTTTAGGACCTGGTAAAAAACAGAGCGTAGGCTATTTATTACATCCTGACATAAAACTTATCAAACTATTTTCGCATTACATTATGGTTAGATAGCATTTGACTAAATCTGTTGCACCTGAAAACTGATTTAGTTCTACTGAAACTACTTATATAGCAAAGTTCATAGTGACCCATCAGACATGTAATCTAGTTGTATATAATAAAGATTAAATGTGAATAACTGCGTCTAAAGTCCTCATTGTTCCCAAATACTGTCTGAACACCTATGTTGGCTTTTACATGTTAATGCAAGTGTAGTTAATCATTTTTAGTTTATACTGTTATTTTTGCACTGATAGTTGTAAACATCACTACGTTGTACGGCGCAAGTAACAAATGTAGTCTACATTAGAGCAAAATTATAAAAATATGAACTTTATAACACATGTGGGGGGATATTAATCTGCTCTTACCACCGCTGGAGGAACGCGTTGCTCGGAGAAGATACACCACGATGACCCAGGCAAAAGCGTAGATTCGATGTGGGTCCATCTGCCAGCTGAGATGACTCCTGTCATGACCATCGACGGCTTTCCCTACAGTGGCCTGATGTCACTCAAATACTTTTACTTTCGATCGCTGCTGTTTAGCAGATATCCGCCTTAAAATCATCATGTGATAATGGCTTAAGCCCAGAGCCCGCCTTCCTCCTCTTCCCTCTTTAAAAAGTTCCCTTTACAGTCTGTATTTATTAATTTTTCACCGGTATGTTTATCCCCGCGTCCATCCAAGCGCCGAGATAATGTTTGTCAACGCTCACCTGCTGAATGGGCCCCAAATCGCGTTTTTTCTTTAGCCATTTAGGAAACATTGATCAGTGTTATATTTTTAATATTGGGTCTAGTTATTCTACACCGAAATTCTCAAGTGAATGAGAAAACCATTAGAAAATTCATATTTTTTTAGCAATTCACAGAAGAAAGTGAAAGTCGTGTATTTTATAGAAACATTACATATGACAAGCATTTATTTTTGTTAGTTTTGTTTTTTAATGTCATTGATATGTTCATGGAGAATTTGACAGTTGTGACACTTTCAACAAGGAGGCTATGTCAAAAACACTTATTGCTGAAGAAGCTGGATGTGCACCTAGTGCTGTACCAGCATAAAATTAGAAAGTTGAGTGGAAGGAAAAAATATAGCTGTTAAAAAAAAAAAAAAAAAAAGGTACACAAGTAACAGCGTAAGCAGCAGGTGCTTTAAGAGCTGCCAAACACTGATGTATCCAGGACATAGGCTACAGTTAGTTCGTTTATTGTGTTAACGCACTCTAAAAAGGGCCCCACTGCTCACTGGTCTAACAATGTATTTTCTGATTAAAGTAAATTGTACTGTTTTATCTGTCAATCAAGGTCCCAGTAAAGAGTGCAAAAGCACAGGATTGAAGTGTCATTCTGTGTTTAATTTGCAGAAACCACGTGTAATAGTTGTGCAAAGCTGTTTAACTTGTTCTTGTTTGAATTTTAAATTCCAAACAGCTGCTAATTTGTATATTTTGCAAATAAACCTAGTTTTCAGTGGGGGTTGAATAACTGCCACTGTATGTTACCAAGAGATTATGATGATTGTGGTGCACAATCATAGACTCGCTGCAGCCAGCTACCCCACCATGTTTATACGTGTTTTCTATGAGTAGTTGCCTATTTAATACATGTATTGGCACTTAAAAGCCTGTTAAATGTTATATTTTACCTGACAGGTGGTTATCATATATATGCTTCCTCTCAGAATGTCATTCATATTATCAGCTGGGGTTTTATAGATCCATTTGGACAGTTCCCCTGGGTGGCAATACAAAGACGGCACATAAACAGCAGAGAAACACCATATAAATCTGTCAGTTGCATCTTAAATGAGTTTTCTGTTGCTTTTGTGCACGTGCTGTCAAGGGGGAGTTAGGGGCCCCACATGTTGAGTAGGCCTATCCCATACTTTCTGGTGAGGAAAGGGAGACCTGATGTGCCACATCGTTCTGCACTCAATCCTGCCCCAGAATCTCAGATAATTCCCTGCATTCTAATTTTTCCCATGTACCCAAACGAAAAGTGGATAGAAGCTTGGTTTTATTTATTTTATACACTTGAAAACATAATTATTTTGTTCCTGTACTCTCCAATGACGCAGTTTTTGTGCAAAGATTAATGTTCATAATACATTTCCATAAAACTGAGGTTTATTCTTTAATCCTTCAGTTTCTATAATGTCTATGAAACACTTGCCTCAACTTCAGCATTCTTAGATGCCAGATCAGATGACTCTAAAACGATCCAGTAGTACATCGCATAACCTTGCATTATGTCACATGGTCAAAAAGTGGTTACCTCTGTCCTTCATCCCACCTGAGCTCTGTTGCGGCATGATGAAATGGGTGTGGAGACTTTGGCTAGTTGTGTAACAACCCCCTCTTGTGTTGAGAAGTTGCAATAACAAAACATCATGAAATGCCTTCAACGATAAATCTTCCCCTAGAGGTTTGAGACACAACAGAAAAACATTTAATACATTTAGATAAAATATAGGATTTTTATCAGTCTCAAAACGTTCAATATTTGTGTCTGGAAGCTAAATTCTTTTGTCAGGGAGCCTAAGATCCATATTTCGTGAAAGGAATAAGAGAAGTACCCTTTGAAATTAAATAAAATTCTCATCATAATTTTACCAATTCAATTTGGAAATTAAATTATAATGTTGCTGATTAGACTGCAGTGGATTTAAGGAGCATGCAGACAACTGTTCTTATACCAGTGTAGTATAGTCAGGTTTATATTAGTACCCACACATGATTCTAAGTTACTCACCTTGTGTGTTCCTCTTTACTCCTGGGCAGTGGCAGTTCTAGACCAAATTTACCTGGGGTGCCAGGGTAGTGCCAATGTTTTTCATTGTGGCACACAACTAAAGAAGGAAACAAAAAAAAAAAGACAGGGCAATATTTTATTGTTTAAGACATTAATTGAGCCACAGACCCACTTGCAGCTCTGGAGCTGCAGGTTGCTAAGCTCTGATCTAGCAGATTAAAACTGTGATCAATCAATACATCTGAAGTTAAAAGGGCAACACCTCCATTTTTAATTCATTGATCCAAGGGACTGGACAGTTACAGTTTCTCTGTCAGTGTATATCATCAGAAACTGATTTAGTATTATGCCTTCAGTACAGCGGCCATAACAATGGCAAGGATCAGATCCTCAGGGGCACTGGCCCCTTTTGGCCCCTGTCTAGAACTACATGTGCTCCTGGGTTGACTTTCTGAAAAAGTATTACGTCTCCAAGATGCTTGTTTTTCAAGCCACTTCCTCCTAGGAGAAATGCTTATCTGGATCCTCACCTTTTATCCAAGTCAACCTTCTCTGCTGCTGCTTCTGCCTTCATTCACCTCCCATTCTGAAACACGTCCTCAATGTCTTTAGTAGAAGATTAATAGTTCAGTGCAATGTTTCCCCAACCCGATTATAAAGCATGTAACTGAGTAAATATAACTAGTTAATACTCACTTAGCTGACACTTTCACAGTGTGATAATTGCACAACAACCTGGGAACATATAACAGCAGCTGCAGTGTTCATTAAATAAAATTAAAAGCAAATAAAAATAAAGATATTCAGACGAACTCATACACATCTCCCTAATCTCCCTAAAAATGAACCATGTTAGAAGCAGACTTTGGTTTTTCGAGTTTTATTTTTGAATCTGTTCGCCGGAAGTGCTGCTATTTTGCCGCTGCTTATAGACAGCGGTACCCGCTAGCTTCCCGGGGACATCCGCTCCGGCCGGACAGCCATGGGACGCTTCCCATTTTTATCCCAAACAACTCGATTTAAAGCCTGGACTCGGCATCAAACGATGAATAATCGGTAGTTTTTTAGCGTTTGAAGTTATTTTATGGTTTATTTCGGTTCTGGTTGTAAAGCCAAATCAGTGGAGTGGAACTTGGCTGACTTGTTCGTCTCGGGGAAGGAAGTTTGCTGTGGCGAAGGAAGCGTAGGAAACCGGGAGGGCCGAAACATCCCTTCATGATGGAGGACTTCGGCTCAGCTCTGGAGAAGAACGTTGCCGACCTCACGGTGATGGACGTTTACGACATCGCCGCGGTGGTGGGCCAGGAGTTCGAGCGGATCATAGACCAGTATGGCTGCGAGGCTCTGTCCAGGCTGATGCCCAAAGTGGTGCGGGTACTGGAGATCCTGGAGGTGATGGTGAGCCGCAGCAGCATGAGCCCGGACATAGAGGAGTTGCGGCTGGAGCTGGACAGGCTGCGGCTGGAGCGGATAGACCGACTGGAGAAGGAGAAGAAGCACAGACAGGTCTGACAGATCGCGGCAACACAACCAGCTGAGGTGTTAAAATGTTGCTCTGGTTCTAACGAAGAATCACTCGGTACCTGGCTTGTTACAGGTACCGAGTGATTACTAAAAATGGAATCTAAATGGAAACAGCTTCATTAAAAATATAATGTAATCATAGATATTACCTCTACAAGTAAAACGATCATAGTGGCTGGTAAACATTTAAAGTTAGTGGTCTTAAAATGTATCTTTGCTCTCTTGATCAATTAGGAGTAAATTTCAAAATTGTATCAAATAAATACAATGAATCCAAATATGTGCCTAAAAATTGATTTTAGTTTATACTCTGAGATCCATTCTGTCAAAAGCACTTTCAAGGATATTTACTGACAATTTCCATATCTATTTAATATCATAAGATGAGCTACAGACAACTGCTGAGTATTGATAGTTTGTTCTTTGCTCCAACATTTGTTATAACAATTTAAAATGATCCCTCAACATATACAATAGATTCATTGCAAACAGATGGGATACACATCAAATATGTAAAACTACTCAAAAGTATTTCAGCACATAGTAGGTGGCCAAATCCAACAACTTGTGAGTTCAAATACAGTGCTTTGCAAAATTTTTCATACTCCTTCGTTTTTCC
Source organism: Girardinichthys multiradiatus (assembly GCF_021462225.1). NCBI lineage: Eukaryota > Metazoa > Chordata > Actinopteri > Cyprinodontiformes > Goodeidae > Girardinichthys > Girardinichthys multiradiatus. The sequence goes on from NC_061801.1 coordinate 9,054,627, forward strand.
AAATTGATTCGTGATACAAAGTTGATTTTACCCGCTTTATTTATTGGGGTTTTTAAGTGATAGGACAACACATCCAATGAGCCCTTTAGAGCTGCGCCAAACTCCATTGTCAGATGATGGATTGAACAGAACCCTGTGAGATGTGTTATAATCTAACCTTCATTCATTCAGCTTCTATACCGCTTATTCCATAGTGGGTCACGGGGAAGCTGGTGCCTATGTCCAGCAGTCTATGGGCCAGAGGCGGGGTACACCCTGGACAGTTCGCCAGTCCATCGCAGTCTAACCTTGTTGAGCTTTATTCCAAAATTACACATTAATTAGGTAACTCCTGAAGGCACTGGATTTATTCAGGGGATCAGAGTATAATACCAAGTCAGTTAAACTCCTGGAATATTGATCTGGTCAGTTCAGTAGTAGAAGAGGTTGTTAATCAGTTTCAGCTGTTTTGGTGTTGATGAAATTAACAACGTGAAGTAAAGGGGAAACAAAGAGGCGACCCCAGAGACAAGAATCATTTTTCAGGTGGAGGCCACAGATATTTTTTCTCTCCTCATTTTATTTTACTGCTTTTCAGTAGTTTTGCATTTGACCCGGGTCAGTGTCACTATCGGTAGCATGAGGCGATACCTGGACCCTGCAGAGGCTGCACAGGCAGTCCAATTCCACCAGGATGGCACATCAATACGTGCCATTGCCTGAAGGTTTCTGTGTCTCCCAGCACAGTCTAGAGCAAGGAGGAGATTCAAGGAAAAATCGAGTTCCCCCAGGAGAGCTGGACAGGGTCGGCCGAGGTGCTTAACAGCATGTTCGGTACCTGCTCTTTTGTGCAAGGAGGAACAGGATAAGTACTGGCAGAGCTCTACAAAGTGACGTCCAGTGGGCCACTGGCATGGATGTCTCTGACCAGGCTATTAGAATAAGACCTCATTAGGATGGCCTGAGAACCCGACGTCCTCCAGTAGGCCCTGTGCTCACTGCCCGGTACCGTGGAGCTCCACTGGCATTTCCCAGAGAACACCAGGATTGGCAGGTTCAGCAGTGGCGCTCTGTTCTTTTCACAGATGAGAGCAAGGTCACTCTGAGCTCATGTGACAGACATGAAAGGGTCACTGATGTGAAAGATGTGGGGAACGTTATGCTGCCTGAATCATTGTTCAGCATGATCAGTTTGGTGGTGGTCAGTGTTGGTCTGGGGAGACACATCCATGGAGGGAAGCACAGACCTGTACAGGAGAATCGATGGCATCCTGACTGCCATTAGGTATCAGGATGAAATCTTTAGACCAACTATTAGACCCTTCGCCGGTGCAGTAGGTCCTGGGTTCATCCTGCTGCGTGATAATGGCCGGCCTCATGTGGCAAGACTATGCAGGCAGCTCCTGGATGATGAATGATCTAAATCCTAAATCTAACAGAACATCTCTGAGACTTCATGTTTAGGTCCATCAGACACCACCAGGTTGCACCTCTGACTGTCCAGGAGGTCATTGATGCTCTGGTCAGGATATAGGAGGAGATACCTCAGTCAGGACATCATCTCATTAGGAGCATGCATGTCCATGTATACAGGCGCATGGGGTCCATATAAAATACTGAGTGTCATGTTGAGTTGCTGCAATGACATTTCAGCAAATTGGACCAGTCTGCTGTATCAGTTTCTCAGTTAAAACATTCTCTGACTTCAGAGTAAGCTCGTTTGTTCCTAACTTATTACCATCCCACATCTGATGTGTTTTCATGGTGTTCCTTTAATTATTCTGTGCAATGCACGTTAAATATTTGTGGTTTTAATGTACGAAACCAAACTTTAAGGACAAAACAATATATTTTAATCTGAAATTTAAATGCTAAGTAGTATAAATACAAATTAATAAAAAAAAATGCTCACAAAAAATGTAAATGCTATGAAATGTTCTACTTCACATTCTACAGCTCCAGCTTATCGTGTGCATGCTGGGATTTTATTTTGTTGGAACAATCCTTCTGCTGAGTGCTGTAAAACAGATCAGAGGTCAGTTTCTCGTGACATTGACTGAGTCAGTAGTAGAGTGATTAACCAGGTCTCATGACTGTGAAAAAGTGGTGTTGTGTCTGTGGCGTAGGTGAGGAAAGTGCTACAGACCTGCCAATATTTTAACACGCAGCATACCTCAAATGCACCCATGGGAGAAATCTGGGAAAGACAAAAGGTTTGGTGGAAGGACAGAATGCGGTTTTGTCCCCACAAAACAGGTGGAGCACTAATGCTTTCTACTGTTTATATGGACCTATGATATTCATAAAACAAACAGAAATCCTTTAGGATCTGAGCAGTGTGTTAGTGGTAAAGTTAAAGTGTTGAACAGAGACCAAATGGGATTTAAAGGCGAGCAACACCTTTACTGATACGGATCCACAGGTTATATTCTATAAAGCTCGAAGAAATAAACAGATTTCTATGCTTGGAAGCATTCATTGCATTAAATGTGGCATTCTGCTTCAACAACGCATACTGGGTGAAGAAATCGTTTCTCATGGTGGCCGATAATCATCTGAGTTACTCTGGATAAAGAGTCGGTGGACTCTTCCTGGCCCCGGAGTGCCGTTTCTGTGAATTTTAAAACACACAATGATAAGAAGCTCAAAGGTGTGGCTGTCTGCTCCGCCCTAGGCTGCAGGATTCCCCTCAGACTGGGTCTATAAGGGAAATATGCTTTCAAAAGTCAAGAGCAGGATTCTTTATTTTCTGTCTCAAAATGCTCTGCTTCTCTTGCTTAAAGTTCTGCTCTAAATCGTTTGAATTTTCTCTGATCGTCTACAAACTATGTTTCTGCAATCATATTGAGCGCCCTCCTTGCATGCATGCTGCTCCTAATGCTCAAACCTCTAGCCTGCGCAGTATGACCTCCTTACGTAGCTCTGTCCTCTCCGCTCACAGAATCTGTTTGCCCTTTCTTCAAATAAAGTGGTAACTCTGCCTAGTAGCAGTTTCAGCCAATAGAAGGACAAGTGTTTGTCACTGTGACATCACTTCCTTCTTTGGGTTGCGTTGGTTTTTGAACAAAGTTAACCCCAGAGGAGGACAAACTTATTGGATTTACTTACTCCTATTTTTTAGTTTATTTTAAACTTGATTGGAAAATAAGAGTAAAAGAAACACAACAAATTATTATTGAATACTTGTACTTGTCGTCTTTCACCTATCGAGGACCGGGTCGCGGGGTCAGCATTCTCAGCAGAGATCCCTAGACTTCCCTCTCCCCAGACACCTCCTCCAAGCTCCTCTGGGGGAAGGCCGAGGCGTTCCCAGGCCAGCCGAGAGACATAGTCCCTCCAGCGTGTCCTGGGCCTCCTCCCGGTGGGACCCGGAGGTATCCGGTATAGATGCCCGAGCCACCTAAGCTGGCTCCTCTCAATGTGGAGGAGCAGCAGCTCTACTCCGACTCCTCTTGAATGGCTGAGCTCTTCACCCTATCTCTAAAGGAGTGTCCCCCACCCTGTGGAGGAAGCTCATTTCAGCCGCTTGTATCCGGGATCTCGTTCTTTCAGTCATGACCCAAAGTTCATGGCCATTAGTGAGGGTAGGAACATAGACCGACCAGTAAATCGAGAGTCCCGCCTTTCGGCTCAGCTCTCTCTCCAACCCTACGGACCGACACAGCGTCCGCATTAATGACCGCTTCATTCTCACCTCACTGAAGAACAAGACCCCGAGATACTGTAGTAGAGTTGAGGCAGGAGCTATCAAATATCTTAACTATCAAAAAAATATATTCAAAAGAGATTTTACACAATTCCCTCTGTCTTGGTGTTGCAGTGTACAGCTGAAATATGACGAGGAGATCCGTAACAATGTTCTAATTATCCATGAAGACCAGGTTGATCTTCTGTCCTTTTGTCTTGTCTGGAGCAGAGAAGCTGCATGAAATGGGAAAAATTGGAAATCCCTTTGTTTACCTGAGTCAAATTTAAACACAGAGAGTTAGCGGTTTTTAACACTAACCGTGTAAAACCGTAACTCTGGCAACCAAATCATCCCAGTTCAGACCATGCTAGTTGTGTGGACAGTGACAAGTACACTGCAGCTGTGAATCAGACTATTATGGTACAAAATATAACTCAGAGGCCGATTGGTTAAGTGTGCCAGTGGCTGAATAAACTTCCTGTTTCTTCATACCGCATCATTAGTATTTTTGGCCCAGTGGTAGCCACGTTGTTCTCACTGTCATGCAATATAAACAGGTTCCTTATTAGTCACTTTTGCCTATTTAAAGTGGGACGGCACCGCTACATTTTGCAGGCATCCTGTCTGGATCAGTAGCAGATTATGAAGCTTAAGTTTGAGGTTTGCTTGGCAAAATTGAATAAGTTGTTAAAAATCTGTGAACAGGAGTTGGAGCGGGTGGAGGATGTGTGGCGGGGAGAAGCCCAGGATCTTCTGTCCCAGATCGCTCAGCTGCAGGAGGAGAACAAAAACCTCCTCTCCAACATGTCCCTCAAAGACTCTGTGAACGAGGAGGACCTGCAGAGGCACGAGGGTAAGGCTGTTAACTCCTGGACGTTCGCTGCTGACTGACAGGCTTTGAGATCATGTGTTCTGCCCTCATCTTCTCACATGTCATCGCTACTTTAAGCAACTTTATTGAGCCGAGTACCTACATTTTTCTCAATGGAGATGTTTTACAACTAACCTTTAAAAAAAAAAAAATGTAAACCTATGCATTCAAGTGAGATATGTTTGAAAGGCAATGATCCTGAGGATTTTTTGTACATCTGCATTTCTTTAAAACGACTGCAAAAACAATGCAGTGCTGCTAAGATAATTTACATTCAGTCGTAATGGAAATAAATGTCCTTTTGGTATTTTAATGATTTATTGAAACATTCTTTTTTTCACAGTGGAATGAATATTGGACTAGAAGCTTCAATTATTAAATACAAATGTACGGTTTTGATTCATGGTGAATTTTCTCTAATCCACCATGAATCCATACAGGCTACAACCCCAAATTAAAGTCTGGATAAATGTCCCTTTAGCAAGTTGCTAAGAAATCGCTCACCCTCAACTAGCTTCGTGCGTACTCCTGGCTGGATATTTCACCACTGTTGTTATCAGAAACATAAAGCTCATTAAATGGGTTGGTTTCCTCCCACGGAGCTGGCTTTTAAGGAAGTTCACACATTTTCCATTTTCAATAAGGATGAGGTTAGGGTATTGCAGAAGGGAAATGTTAGCCTGACCCCAAAACTACTTTTTGGGATCGTTGTCCTTTGACCTTAATGCATTTCCTAAAGTTGGAACCCAGTTGTATCCATGTTTCAACTATCTACCTGTTGATTTAGGATGAATCTGAAGAATTTGGAGGTAGCCCTCCTCCTTCATTATTCCATCCGTTGCAATGCACCAGTATCACTTGCACAAAAACAGCCCCATAGCATGATGCCACCCCCACCATGCTTGACTGTAGGTACAGTGTTTCTCGACTTCAAAGGCTCACCCTGAGTCCTTCAACAATTCCTGTTGTCATTTTGGCCTAATAGTTCCATCTTTGTCTCGTTTGACCATAAAACCTTTCTTCAGGAAGCATTTGGCTTGTCCATGTGGGCAGCTTTTGAAGAAGGTGCTTCTTACTTGGTTTTCACCATTTTTATCCATTTCCAGTTTATGATGGGATTGAGCTGTGGTGGTTGCTGGGTTGTTCATGAACAAATTTCCTTCTACTGTGGGTAGCAGTGTGGGTCACTGGCACACAATGTGATCTACCTACTGGGGAAAGTTCCCAAACATGCATTTAAACTGATTCTGAAAGTCTAATTAGGGACCTTAATCCATTTCTGAAAGCACCAACCTCAAACCTGAGGCAAACATTTGGGGACTGTCCTTAAAAGCTGCTTCTGAGCATAAAAACAAACCAGCTCTGCCAAGAACAGAGGTCAGATCTCCAGCCAAGACCTTGTTGATAGAACCAAAAAGTTCTACAAAAGGCTAAACGTGTCTTGTGTCTGTGTACAGAATTTTGACCATGTGTGGATTAGAAAAACCCACAATAAATTCAAATGTGCACTTACTTCTGCCTTTTAAAAATCACGGGCTTACACCCTGGCAAATCAGTACATTTTATATTTTATCATTCTGGAATTGTTAAATATTTATTTGATTCGGCAAAAAAGCAAAAATGTTACATTTCTGTCAGTTTTTGCTCAAGAGCCTCTCAAACAGACACACAAAGAAGGCCTTTTCTGTGTCCGACAGCGAGCCAGTTTTGTCTCGCCTCTTCGTTGTTCCACACAGAGGCCGCAGTGATCCTGACGCACTGTTGGACAGACCAGCCTCAGTGCACAGGAACACCTGCTAGAGTCACACACAAATCAGCCTCTGCAGCCAGCCTCTCTGCCAATGAGCACTGGGGATTCAAATAAAATGGGAAAAACAAATCTGCTTATTTGCATGCATGCAATCAAACAAACATTCTGCTGCTCTGTTTGTGGTGTCCAGGTATGACGGAGAGAGAGAAGCAGGTGATGATGAAGTTGAAGGAGGTGGTGGACAAACAGAGGGACGAGATTCGAGCGAAGGATCGCGAGCTAACGCTGAAAAACGAGGACATAGAAGCAGTAAGGCCACATCTTCTCAGTCTAAGAAGGAGGAGCTGTTTGCTGCTTAAAAGTGGGTGAAAGTGGATATCTTCACTCAGTAATCAGGGTTCTAATACACAATACAAAAGAGACATGATCTGATTTTAGGGCAATACAAGTTTATTTGTGCAGCATCCTTCAAAATATAAGATAATTCAAAGGGCTTTACAGGAAAACAAAAGAATCAGAGATAGGACACAGTAAAAACACGAAATTCATCAAATGAAAAAAAGTGAAAATAGAAGCGTCACAAAAAGAGAAACTCCAAAAGTAAAATTTAAAACAAAATGCGAAGACACAATAAACATGACCTAGTATAACAAACTTTGACCGTAATGGGAAAGTTACAGTGACCAGTTAATGTTTTCAGTCCTGATTCAAATGACTCTACCGCTACAGCAAATACACAAGGCTGAATGGTGTAGATTTTACACCCTTGATCCAATACACACACACTACTCAAACCGAGAGCACATCAGAAGGGACACCGCGTTCAAAGTCATGACAGGACATTTATTTCCTGACTTTGTAGATTGGAAAGCATACGATATGCTGGTAAAAATAATGCTGGTATTTCTTGCGATAACAATGTGACAAATGAACAAATACTTCACTAGAAAGCAGTATTATGTTTAATAGACCCTGGGTAGTAAGTACTCTGTGCAGCTACTGGGAACTGATACTTTATATTAACCAAGTTTAAAGGTGGTGCCAACCTCTCTGAGAACACCCGGGATGCCACTGAGGACACATGTTGTCGCTCAGTATTGTAGATGTCATATGGAGTGGCAGGTACCATTTGCTAAGTTTTGCTTCAGGCAAACTGAACATTCAATATTGTTATGAGCAACCGCTGACGGGGGGAAAAATCAGACAATTTTCCCAGGCCCAGGGTAGTTTGCTCTCTATTCGTGTTACTACCATGTTCTTCCTCACTGCTGCACCTGCACACAGGGTCTGGGCTGGAGGTGAGCGGCTGGGAAAGCAATGAAGACACTGCTGTAGAACCTCAGCTGTTACAGGAAGGCCCATGGTGTTTGGAGTCCTGTTTTGCAGTCCTGACCTATCATTGATACAGACTGTTACACAGCTTCAAGCTTTTTATAGGATGTAGGATGAAAGAAATAAAATTCACAACCTGATAGAAATGTCACACCATCTATGGTGATTTAAAACTATCGCCCAATTGGTTGGAGCGCTTCTCACTCCATCTTCTAGTGTCAGCACTCTGATGAACCAAGAGTACATCGTCATGGACCGTGTCTCCCATTTCAGCACTAATCCCTCCCTGCTCCGTCTTCTCTCTCTGCAGCTCCAGCAGCAACAAACTCGTCTCATGAAAATCAACCACGACCTGCGCCATAAGATCTCCGTGGTGGAGGCTCAGGGGAAAGCACTGATTGGACAGAAGGTGGAGCTGGAGGCCGGCGCCCAGGCACAAGCGCAGGAAGTCGGCGCCCTGCGGCAAGAAGTAGCGCGTTTGCGGGAACGGCTTCAAGGAGAGCCGACTGCACAGAACCCTGAGGAACTCCCGCTGCCTCAGCCCCCGTCACCAGCTGAGGTGAGATGGCTCCACTTCAGTCTCACAGACACGTTTAAATCAGGGAAGTCTCAGAGGTACTGAATGCAAATATTTGCCCTTGGATGAATTTGATGTGAACAGGAGTGATTAACAACAGAAAAAAAAAACAATGATTTCATTCAGCTGTGCTAGATTACCCAGCTGCAACACTAGAGACGTGTTTACACCATGGGTTCCTCATGCTGGAGTGCTTCTGCGATCAGGGTACACGGTTCTAAGTCACACTGGAGTCTCGAGGATATTAAAACCAGGGAAATCAGACCAAAACAGCATTAATCTCAAACGGTTTCATAGAGGTTATGGTTTAAAGTCCAAAGTGTAAGTACAGTGGATTTTAAATGAACTGTGTTGATCCCGACCCCTTACTACAGGAAAAGGTTTCATAGCAGCAGCTCTGAAACTGAATTCAATCAGACCAAGTTTGTAATTATCCACAGATCTTTAATGAATAGTCCTGCGAGATGAGTAACAGTAACCACGCCAATACATGCAGGAGCTGCTGCTGTCATTCACACTTAAAATTACTGAATGATCAACAATCCAAGGCAGTTGTGATCGCTGTAATCTTTATCTGAGAACATAAACGCTGAAAAATATTCTAACTTTACAAGATAAAATGTCTTAAAAAGACTCTGGCCTTCCATTAATAAAATATTTCCACGAAGGCTGGCGGATTTTAGGATGCATTTAACTACAAACTCTGTAAAACCCAGTGATACTCATCATAAGTGGTTGGGTTTAAATGTTGTGTTTTCAAACAAAAATATAAAACTCCAGTTAAGAGAAAATATGAAAAATCCAGCGAAAATTCAACCAGTGAGAAATGTTTGGCATCCTCCACTACAAAGCTCCACCGTTGGGGTCCATCCAGAAAGTTCTGCCTCCTTACCTTGGCTGTGTTCTTGGTAGATTTCTATCTGCTATTGTCTGTTTTGGTTCTGGTTCCTGCAGTGGAAGCGCACCTTTACTCTGACCTCAGAGGGAGTTCACCACCTGTCTAATATTATAACAAATCATTTTCTTTATTAAAAGACACATATATATATATATATATCATTTAGGTGTGACCATTTTTGTGCTGATGTGGGGGCATTGAGAAGCCCATGGACAAGCTTACTGTGCTTCATGTGTTTTATCTTTGTTAAATACATATTTATTTTTTTTGTTTAATAAAAACTCTCATGTGCTTGAACATAACTTCAGTCACGTACTTTACTGGAATGATAAGCAAGTGCTTGAAATGTTTGAAACCTTTAGGTCACATGTAGATTGTGACCTTTTTATTTCTCCTGTTTGAAACTTTAGGTAAATATTCGAGCATCATTTCAACAAGAAATGCTGAGCAGAAATGTTCTGCTGGAGATCTGCATGCTACACTGGGACAGTCCCAGTGTAGCATGGAAACCAGGCGGACATTAGCATCACATTTAACACAGACTGAATGAAAAGGCTCGGTAATGGAATAATATAGTGTCTTTTACTTCACCAGCGTGATAAAAGTGCCAAAGTGGTTTTGAATGCTGAGGGTTGGTCAGACAGACCCGACGCCTGCCAGCTGGTGCTGGGTGGGTTTGGTCCACCCCTGCAGCCCCAAGCTTGCTCCCTGAGTTCAGAAGGACATGAGGATGAGGAGGCAGAGGACGAAGCTGCGTTGCTTTGGGTAATGCAGGATGGTGTGAGAACAGCTTTGTGGGCTGAAGCAGAAAAGCGGCTGAACTAACAGCGTGAAGCAGGAGTTAAATGCTGGTGTGGCCCTGCATGGCAGTTTAAAAACTAACGAGTGTCAAGAGGTTTTCCTCACTCCAGCCAGTTGGAGTACTTTGATATATGAAATTGTGTGTGTGTGTTTTATTTTTGTTCTAAATATGCTAAAACAGACAAAATGTACTTTAATAGAATTGGCAAAAATTTTCTAAATTTAACTCTTATCGCACTTTCTGAGCTATACTGCTGCCAGCCACCAGTGGGTGAGCAAGAGATAGTTGGTTGAAGTTTGTAGGACCATTCATGTGGTTATGTTTGCTCGGTTACTGTAAATTTAAAAGACTACGCCATTCGTAAACCAACCGTCTTCAGTCTAAATGCTGGAGGTTCTCCACTGAAGATCATAGAAATAAAAATAGTTTGTTCTGACTCTCCACCCACAACCCAACCCACCAAAACATACACAGCGCCTAAAACCTGTCATTTTCAGCATATTAGTCTTTACGATTGCTATGTAGTAGAAGAAGTGTTATATGGGGACGTTATGATGAAGCAATAAATACCACTGACATGGACCCCACCCACCTACTTGACATGTTGATGATTAAGATGTGGGTCACCGACCGACACAATACAGGCCTGACATTTTATCATTTTCCAGAGGTTCTCCTGTTTCGACTGAAATCTTGCCACCTGTGAAAAACAACAAATCAAACCAGATCTATTCTAGCAGCTCAGAACTGCAACAACATATAACAGCAGCAGACCTAGACGCTTTGCTGCATCCGAAGAGCACGCATAGCATGGCAGCAGCTCTGTTCCAGCAATAACCCAATCATTTAATCTGTTAGACGTTTCCTTGAGGTTGTCTGAATGAGGGCAAAGATTTATATGATTAAAAAAAATCCCCAGACACCTCCTCCAGCTCCTCCGGAGGGAGCCCAAGACGTTCCAAGGCCAGCCGAGAGACATAGTCCCTCCAGCGTGTCCTGGGCCGTCCCCTGGGCCACCTCCCGGTGGGACGTGCCTGGAACACCTCCCGAGGAAGGCGTCCAGGAGGAAACCGGTATAGATGCCCGAGCCACCTCAACTGGCTCCTCTCGATGTGGAGGAGCAGCGGCTCTACTCCGAGCCCCTCCCGGATGGCCAAGCTCCTCACCCTATCTCTAAGGGAGTGCCCGGCCACCCTATGGAGGAAGCTCATTTCAGCCGCTTGTATCCGGGACCTCGTTCTTTCGGTCATGACCCAAAGTTCATGGCCATAGGTGAGGGTAGGAACGTAGACTGACCGGTAAATTGAGAGCTTTGTTTTTCGGCTCAGCTCTCTCTTCACCACAACGGACCGGCACAGCGTTCCCATTACTGTGGCAGCCGCACCGATCCGTCTGTCGATCTCCCGCTCCATTCTTCCCTCACTCGTGAACAAGACCCCGAGATACTTAAACTCCTCCACTTGAGGCAGGAACTCCCCTCCAACCTGAAGAGGACAAGCCACCCTTTTCCGGTTAAGAACCATGGCCTCGGATTTGGAGGAGCTGATTTTCATCCCTGCCGCTTCACACTCAGCTGCGAACCGTCCCAGTGCGTGCTGTAGGTCTTGGCTAGAGGGGGCCAGCAGGACCATGTTATCTGCAAAAAGAAGAGATGAAATCCTCTGGTCCCCAAACCAGACCCCCTCCGGCCCTTGGCTGCGCCTACAAATCCTGTCCATAAAAGTTATGAACATGACCGGTGACAAAGGGCAGCCCTGCCGGAGTCCAACATGCCCCGGGAACAGGTCCGACTTAGTGCCGGCAATGCGAACCAAACTCCTGCTCCGCTTGTACAGAGACCGGATGGCCCCTAGTAAAGGGCCCCCGATTCCATACTCCTGGAGCATCCCCCACAGGGCATCACGGGGGACACAGTCGAATGCTTTCTCCAGGTCCACAAAACACATGTGGACCGGTTGGGCAAACTCCCATGAACCCTCGAGTACCCTGTAGAGGATATAGAGCTGGTCCAGTGTTCCACGGCAGGACGAAAACCACACTGCTCCTCCTGAAGCCGGGGTTCGACTATCGGCCGGACTCTCCTCTCCAATACCCTGGCGTAGGCCTTACCAGGGAGGCTGAGGAGTGTGATCCCCCTGTAGTTGGAACACACCCTCCGGTCACCCTTCTTATGAAGGGGGACCGCCACCCCAGTCTGCCAATCCAAAGGCACTGTCCACGTCCGCCACGCAATGTTGAAGAGGCGTGTCAACCATGACAGCCCCACAACATCCAAAGACTTGAGGTACTCAAGGCGAATCTCATCCAACCCCGAAGCCCTGCCACCGCGGAGCTTTTTAACCACCTAGGTGACTTCAGCCTGGGTGATGAAAGAGTCCAACCCCAAGTCCCCAGCCTCTGTTTCCACCAGGGAATGCGTGATGGCAGGATTGAGGAGCTCCTTGAAGTACTCCTTCCACCGCCCGATAATGTCCCCAGTCTGTCCGGCTTTCTCCTCCCCCAGCGGATCCAACTCACCACCAGGTGGTGATCAGTGGACAGCTCAGCCCCTCTCTTCACCCGAGTGTCCAAAACATGCACCCGAAGGTCTGATGATACGACAACAAAGTCGATCATTGACCTCCTGCCTAGGGTGTCCTGGTGCCAACTGCACTGATGGACACCCTTATGTTTGAACATGGTGTTCATTATGGACAATCCGTGACTAGCACAGAAGTCCAATAACAAACACCGCTCGGATTCAGATCGGAGAGGCCATTCCTCCCGATCATGCCTCTCCAGGTGTCACTGTCGTTTCCCACGTGGACGTTGACGTCCCCCAGCAGAATAATGGAGTCCCCGGGAGGGGCACTATCCAGCACCCCCGACAGGGACGCCAAGAAGGCCAGCCCACCGCCTCTCCCCGTGGGCCACTCCAGAGTAGAAGAGAGTCCAGCCCCTCTCGATGAGATGGGTTCCAGAGCCCACGCTGTGTGTGGAGGCGAGCCCGACTATTTCTAGTCAATATCTCTCGACCTCCCGCACAAGTTCAGGCTCCTTCCCCCCCAGCGAGGTGACAGTCCCTAGAGCCAGCCTAAGCATCTGGGGATCGGGCCGCCAAGGTCTCCACCTTCGTCTGCCGCCCAATCCTCTTTGCACCGGTACCTCACGGTTCCCCCTGCAGGTGGTGGGCCCACTGGGGGATGGTCTCGCGTCTCTCGTTCGGGCTTGGCCCGGCCGGGTCCCACGAGGAGCAACCCAGCCACCAGACGCTCTCCGACAAGTCCCGACCCCAGGCCTGGCTCCAGGGTGGGACCCCGGCTCCGCCGTACCGTGCGACATCACGTGCCTCGATTTTGTAGTCGTCATGAGGGGTTCTTGAACCGCTCTTTGTCTGACCCGTCACCTAGAGCCTGTTTGCCATTGGAGACCCTACCAGGAGCATTTAAGGCCCAGACAACATAGCCTCTAGGATCACTCAAACTCCTCCACGACGTTAAGGTGGTGGTTCAAGGAGGAGTAGTGATAAGTAAATCAGATTATTTTGTGAAATATATGTAATAAGATAAATTCAGTTCAACTTTAAGTAAAGTAAGTGTTGTAGTAACTTGAAGGAGGCTCTTATTTCTAGTTAAAAATGATGATTCACATTAACTAACAGAAAAACTAAGCAAACTGTACACACAAAACCATAGAATCATGGCTTTTTTGACTGTAAGAGAATACAAAGTATAAATAATATTGTCCCAGATTTGGAGTAAATAAGCATTTATGAGCCTTTTAAAAACAATTCTTTATTTTGGACATGGCATGGCTTCTCTGTGGCCTATTCCCAGAGGAAGAACCATGCAACAAACATTTAGCTGGGAATAGCACAACACTGAAATTTGCATCTGATTTAAAGCTTCTAATTCTGCAGTTAAGTAAGTCAAAAACAGCTCTAAACATTCCTTACCGAAGCAACAAATCATATGCTAACTTAAGCTTGTAACAGCAGTCAAACATAATTAGGAAGACCGTTTTTCACCGTAGTGTAGTTGGTAGTACTGTTTCCTTGCAACAAGAAGGTCCTGGGTTTAATTCCCAGCCTGGGGCCTTTCTGCATCTTTCTGTGCATTCGTGGGTTTTGCCCGGGTACTGACTGTGTTTATGCATGGGTGTTTGCCCTGTGTGTCTTTCTGTTGTCCTGTGACAAACTGGTGCCCTGTCCAGGGGGTACCCCACCTCTCCGCTGGGCCTCTGGATATAGGCACCCCTGCAAGGAAAAGCGGATTTAGACAACAGATGCAGAGAAAACCTAATCCATTGAGTAAACATGTATCTTTGGCCTTTGGATCAGCTGAATGTGGGCCATCGGTAGAGAGATTCATTCTTTGGTGTGTTTGATTGACAGGGGTGGGAGTTTTAGAGTGTGACTTTAACTCACTTATTTCTAAAACATTTAAGCGAATGAACAAGTAACCCTGGAATAAGGAAGTGTTTTATACCCTCCAACATGTTAGTTTTACCGTATTTAGAAGGATTTGCACCATGACCATGGGATGATATCCATCCTTGGGCGTTCTACATTGGGCCCATTACCCAACGCCACATCCACAGATTTTGCTATTGCTAGCATTACATATTTACTTACAGGTCCACCAGGGTCACAAGAGGTACACAGCAATGTTGCTCCTGCACCGGGTCGTAAGTCTGTCAAAGACCCGTATCAAGTGACTCCTTTTGATGATATAACATAACTGTAGTAGGGGAAGTCCTGATAAAGCAAGGCGAGGTCAGCTCTGTTCCTACTTTAAGTAATTAATAACCGTTCAGCAAAGGCTAAAAAGAATACAGTGAATGATGTTCTTGTATCTCATGTTATACATCTTAAAGATAAATCAAAATTGGCAAATAATAATATGTAATGGTCAGACCCTTACAAAAACTAGAGATTCTGAAATTAGCTACACAGTTCTCATCTGTGCATCTCTAATTTCAAACTCATGAGAAGCAACTTAAACAGAAAACAAGCTTTTGCCTTTTTACGTATGTTCTGTGGCCTGAGTTGAGTTTATTTTATAATTATGATCATTTAAAAATATGAAAATTTTTGAAAATGATTTAATTAGAAAACAAATGTAATTAAAAGTGTGACTTCAGTTTCAGGTGTTATTCTTTTAAAACCTATATCAAGTGGAGTGATTTTTGATCAGTGCGAGTGGCTTAGAGAGCTGCATGTGTTTTTGCCGTGTTTTTCTTTAACTGACTGCAATTGATTTTGTTGTGCGGAGTTACTAGAGAAAAAACACAGAATGGGATTAAGATAACGGAGACACAGGCAAACTGATTAAATGTTTGAAACAAATAGGGTTCATTTCTGACTTCAAGCTCAACATCTGCCACCAGGAGGCGATGTGTGATGAGGACATGCCTGGTGTGTTCCAATATTTCACCAAGGTATCCTCGCATCTTACCTGCCTTCTTTTTCTTTCATCCTGCCTGGTTTAGTTCACTCTGTGTGATGCACTGTTGTCTCGGCAGGAGGCGATGTGCGAGGAGGAGTCGGGCGGACTGGACCCGAAGGACCCCAACAGGCCCCGCTTCACTCTGCAGGAGCTGAGGGACGTCCTACATGAGAGGAATGAGCTCAAGGCCAAAGTGTTCCTACTGCAGGAGGAGCTGGCGTACTACAAGAGGTAGATGAAGTGTGTTGTAAAGAGTTTCAGACTGAGGAAATATTCTTTCTAGCCTATGACTGGACCAAGCCTTCTGGGAGGACTCCCATGGATTTAATGCAGCTGCTTCCTTTGTAATCTTTCTTCTTCTGGCCTCATGCTGGTTTATTTTAGTAGGGCTAATTATCTGGTAGTGTGATTCTATTTCGAAGAAAAAATATCACTGCCATCAAATGTTTTATACAGCAGTTAAAACCATCCTCTCTGTCTCAGAGACCACGGTTTGGTTCACATCGTTCGGTCGTTTTTTTAAAACTTTTTTTTACATTTTCACATCTTTAATGCAGCCTCATCTCTGTACTTTTAAAATAACCAAAAATTCCTACTTTGCGTTATCTTCTACAGGTCCTTCTCAAAATATTAGCATATTGTGATAAAGTTCATTATTTTCCATAATGTCATGATGAAAATTTAACATTCATATATTTTAGATTCATTGCACACTAACTGAAATATTTCAGGTCTTTTATTGTCTTAATACGGATGATTTTGGCATACAGCTCATGAAAACCCAAAATTCCTATCTCACAAAATTAGCATATCATTAAAAGGGTCTCTAAACGAGCTATGAACCTAATCATCTGAATCAACGAGTTAACTCTAAACACCTGCAAAAGATTCCTGAGGCCTTTAAAACTCCCAGCCTGGTTCATCACTCAAAACCCCAATCATGGGTAAGACTGCCGACCTGACTGCTGTCCAGAAGGCCACTATTGACACCCTCAAGCAAGAGGGTAAGACACAGAAAGAAATTTCTGAACGAATAGGCTGTTCCCAGAGTGCTGTATCAAGACACCTCAGTGGGAAGTCTGTGGGAAGGAAAAAGTGTGGCAGAAAACGCTGCACAACGAGAAGAGGTGACCGGACCCTGAGGAAGATTGTGGAGAAGGGCTGATTCCAGACCTTGGGGGACCTGCGGAAGCAGTGGACTGAGTCTGGAGTAGAAATATCCAGAGCCACCGTGCACAGGCGTGTGCAGGAAATAGGCTACAGGTGCCGCATTCCCCAGGTCAAGCCACTTTTGAACCAGAAACAGCGGCAGAAGCACCTGACCTGGGCTACAGAGAAGCCGCACTGGACTGTTGCTCAGTGGTCCAAAGTACTTTTTTCGGATGAAAGCAAATTCTGCATGTCATTCAGAAATCAAGGTGCCAGAGTCTGGAGGAAGACTGGGGAGAAGGAAATGCCAAAATGCCAGAAGTCCAGTGTCAAGTACCCACAGTCAGTGATGGTCTGGGGTGCCGTGTCAGCTGCTGGTGTTGGTCCACTGTGTTTTATCAAGGGCAGGGTCAATGCAGCTAGCTATCAGGAGATTTTGGAGCACTTCATGCTTCCATCTGCTGAAAAGCTTTATGGAGATGAAGATTTCATTTTTCAGCACGACCTGGCACCTGCTCACAGTGCCAAAACCACTGGTAAATGGTTTACTGACCATGGTATCACTGTGCTCAATTGGCCTGCCAACTCTCCTGACCTGAACCCCATAGAGAATCTGTGGGATATTGTGAAGAGAACGTTGAGAGACTCAAGACCCAACACTCTGGATGAGCTAAAGGCCGCTATCGAAGCATCCTGGGCCTCCATAAGACCTCAGCAGTGCCACAGGCTGATTGCCTCCATGCCACGCCGCATTGAAGCAGTCATTTCTGCAAAAGGATTCCCGACCAAGTATTGAGTGCATAACTGTACATGATTATTTGAAGGTTGACGTTTTTTGTATTAAAAACACTTTTCTTTTATTGGTCGGATGAAATATGCTAATTTTGTGAGATAGGAATTTTGGGTTTTCATGAGCTGTATGCCAAAATCATCCGTATTAAGACAATAAAAGACCTGAAATATTTCAGTTAGTGTGCAATGAATCTAAAATATATGAATGTTAAATTTTCATCATGACATTATGGAAAATAATGAACTTTATCACAATATGCTAATATTTTGAGAAGGACCTGTATGTCCCTCTTGGGACCATGGTCGTGATAAATTGGGGGCTCGTCCGGCACCTCCTCCTTTTAACTTTGGCTTCAAATACTTGATGCTAAATAGGTGCTACGATCCAACAAAAGTTGATGTGAGACCAAGAGTTCCAAATAAAGCCTTATATAATAAAAGAGATTTACTTGCTAAAGTTTTTCAAAAGCAATAAAAAAAGCATTTTTCCAAATATTCCCTCTTGTAAATGAAGCCTCAACTCAGACATGTCATCGGTGTATTTCTGTGATGCCAGGCCAAGTTTGATTAATTTCTTTTATTCTCTTGGTACAATACGGCTCAGTGACTTCTTGCAACCGTTAAAAAATAGAAAACCACATCGTCACATGCCTACGTTTACTTACAACATATTCTCGTGTAAAATGTTTTATTCTTGATTACTTGTTGGGTTATTCCAGGGGTGTCCAAACTTTTTGACACATGGGCCAAAGTTAAAAAGTCAATAGAACTTGCGAGCCAAAAATATAGTGTTTAAAAAAAATTTATATCACAAAAATCTGAATTCTGAATTTTTTTACCCACTCAACTCAACTAAGGATGCAACATTTTAATAAAGATATTCAGAAGTTTTTTGTAGTAAAGGGAAGTGTAAATCATTGTAGATATAAAACCTAAAAAGGGTTTTGCACTAATTCTTAAATTGCAGTCGGATGGCCCCTGGGTCGCACTTTGGACACCCGAGTTATTCAGATGAAACACTTTTGTACATTTTTCACACATCAGTGAGTTTGACAATTATAATTGTTCTTTTTTACAGTGATGAAGTAGAGGATGAGATTGCAACTTCTTCTCCGTCTCCCTCCCCTGAACTGAGGACCCGCTCCCGATCTTCCACCCAGCCTGAATCAGGAATCAAGCGCCTGTACGTTGTACCTGCAAACACACTCACAATGAAAATCATCTGCTCTTAAAAGCAGCCATCTGTTCCAGTCTCCTTCCCTGTATTTCGTTAAGGCAAATGATTGGTTTGCATGTAAAAGCAGAGAGCGCTGTTTTGTTTTGTTGCTGCATCCTTTCATTTATCACAAGAGAAAAAGAGGATCTGCAGCAACAGTTCCAGAAATTTAACTTTATTTCAGTCTGCTAACATTAGCTCTGTGTTTGGATTACTGTATCTTACTTGTGATTTATAGAAATTATTCTCAGATGAGAGATACAGGGCCCTCCTCAACTATTGGCCCCCTGGTAAAGATGTATCTATATAAATAAATCTTTTATGGCAGTATCATAATCTCACAGGCAAAATCTCATAAGAATCCAGCCTTTTAAGTTGAGTCATTTATTCTTCTATCCATTTCTCATTTATACTTTATTTTAAGATAATCAACATCTATGACGTTTTGATCAGTAATCCATGGCATCCTGTCTCACTCTGCGACAAATAGGACTGAACCATTTGTTAAAACCATTTTTATCTTTTAGTGATTCTGAACAGGCTTCATTAGCCTCTGGATTACTAGATTAACTGGATTACTGTAACTCTGTATGTTGGTGTTAAGGTGCGTTCCGACCGAACGCGAATGATGCGACAGAAGCGAGTGATTTACATGTTAACCCTATGTAAAGGTGTGTTCAGGAGTGAAGCGAGGCGAAGGACGTGTCGCGAACGGCGCGATTAGGGCTAATAGAGCAAAGCAAAACCCACGATGGACAAATTTGGCTGGAGTTGAAAAATCTGAACTTTTTTGTCAATTCGCTTTGCGTCTATAACCCTTTTTGCAGCACAAAAGTCGTCATATAAGTATGAAACTTGCAGCAGTTGCTCAGGGTACATCTATGTTCATGTAGGAAAATATATTTTATTCATAAGTATTTTCATATGCATATGTCAGCAAGCCTGATTTCTAGGTCACCGATCAGCCGTTATTACATAATTGACATATCAGCTGTTGCCTCTTGTGTTTTGCCCATCCATATGTTTAGGCACAAAAATGTTGATTATATTTAGAATATGTGTACAGTACAATTTGGCTTTTTATCTATTGAGCTGAGATTTATTTACTCATCGAAGACCGATGGGCAGGCGTTCTGCAGTGGGGATACAGCGCCTGTAGTTGGTGTCCCGGAGGCTGATTCATCCTCCAACGCGGGGCAGCAGGTCCTCAAACTGGGTCCTGGATAGACTGAAGTACCGCTGATAGCGACCATCATCCAGACGCTGCTCCTGAAGTAGTGGTGGTACTCTCCAAACTGGTTCTGTCTCTGGAGAACCTTGGGACGTTGTGGCGTTGTTCAGCTTTCATAAATAAAGCACCGTGACTCGCTCGGTGTTGAGTTGAAACCGGCAAGCAGCAGATAGAAGCTCCTCCTGTTTGATGACGCAGTGAAGCGAGTGGAGCGTTGTCTCCCGTTGACCACGTGAGGTGGTAGTGAAATGTCAGGCGAGCGACGGCACGCAAATGAGGTGAAAAATTCATTGAAATCGCGGTCGGTCTTAACGCACCATTAGCCAGGCCGGTCTCTTACACCTGCAGTTAGTTCAGAACGCTGCAACTCAAACAAGAAAAGCATGAACATATCTCCCAGTGCTCACTTCCCTTCGCTTCCTGTTCATTTTAGAATTGATTTTAAAGTTTTATATTACCTATAAGGCCCTGAATGAGCAGGGTCCTGTATACCTGTCTGACCCACCTGCAGCCTCCTAAATTGTGGAACCAGCTCCCTTCATATAATACAGGCTTCAGCTCTTGGTGTTTTGAAGTCTCTTCTAAAAACTAGGGACGCACTGATCCACATTTTTTCACTTCCTATCTGATCCCGATACCTAAATATGGATGCCTGCTAATATCGATTCTATTCCGATACCAGAGCTCAGCTTGCTTTAATATTATTATCATTATTGTTAATTTTATGAGGCTTTAATGAACTTCTTTCTACAGGCAAGTATGGTATGTAGGGATGGGTACCGAATTCGGTACTTTTACAGGTACCGACCAAATTCCGTCAGTACTACAGAGTACCGATTCATGTAAAATCAAACAGTACCATGTTTTGGTTCCTAAACGCATCATTATGACACTGAGGGAGTGGGAGATTTTCCATGCCGGACATGAACACAGCATTGCACGCACAAGAACATAATGACGTCAGAAGCCGTCATCAAAGCATGGCTGATAGAAAGCACTCAAAAGTATAGCTTCACTTTTCAAAGTGCAGATCACGCTCGCTGAAATATTTGTGACATGAAGAGCAAGGCCAGCGGCGGGAATGCTTCTAATCTGAGTAGGCGCCTGGTTAAGCACAAGATTTTACTCAAGATTTTTTTGCTGAAGAGACAATTTTTGTCAGCCTTAGATCTACGGCTACAACTCCTGCATTGGCCTCCGTTAGCGACTCGTCGTCGGCAGCCAGCAACATGGCGAGGTTTTAGTTTGGACATTATTACGAAACAAATACAGTGTAGTCAGTTAAGGGTTTTTATGTTGAAGAAATGTTTGAAACAACTGAGATGTTAAAATACAAACAGCTGGATGTTGTTTTGATATATTCATTAAAGTTTGAGAAATAAATATGTTAAATAAATAAAAAATTTATTTTTATATTAAAAACGAATTAACATTTATTACGACAACACACAAAAGTACTGAAAACTGGTACCGTTGAGTACCGGGTATCAGTACCGTATCCGTTTAAATGTGAAAGGTACCCATCCCTTATGAAATGTAGAAATGTTTGCATGGATGTCCCAAAAGGTAACTTTACGTAAGTATAAGGTCAGACAAGGAAGTCTGAAAATCAGGAAATCCTGTTAACAGGAACTATCCTATCCTGAAAACAAATATGCAAATGTAAGGGCTTCAAATTGACTGTAAGCATTTATTAAATTCAAGACAGATACCAATTAAGGGGAAATTTCTTTAACACCACTGCTCTGGAAATAAAACAGAAAGGGCTGTTTCATCTCATCAACATGAATTAAATATAGTAGCTCTTGTAGCTGAAACAAATTATTGTTTTTATCTGTCAAACATACATGAAAAGTGCAATTAGTGTAAACATTCACAGAAATTGCCTTAGCTTTCATGTTGTCTGGTGGAAGTTTATCTTGCTTTTGGAGTGACTCCTGCTGCCTGCTGCTTTCATTTTTCTGTCCTCTGGCTTAAAAATCCTCGTGCTCTTTAATGTGCTGCTTTTTCAAATGTTTGATTAAGTTCATTGTGTTTTATGTCGAAGTGTCCACCTCTCGGTACAGCGGCATTGCAAACATTGCATGTTGCTGTCTTGCTTTGTGGTGTTTCTAGTGTAAAATATTTCCACACAGCGGGCATATTGTAATGAAACGTTGGTGACCCATGGAGCCAACTCAATAATCGCCTGCTAGATGGCTGTGAACTCTGGAACGGATTTCCTGAATAGAGGTGTGTCTCATGAGACGAACATCATAGCAAAGATAGCTAGCGCTAAAGAAGCTTCTGTCCCTATGCTGCAAGGCCCACCTCCCACAGAACTGGGGAAATTTGCCTCGATGAATCCCGGCCGATGAGACCCAGACTGGTCCCACTTCCTGGTGGTATTTGCGTATATGTCAGGAGCGGCGGCCTGAGCCCCTTCAGCTGAAGGCGCCAGTCTCCACCTTCTCAACCATAACGGGGGCGGTGCCCCTTACAGATCTGGGCTTCCCTCAGGACATGAGGCATGGGGCTCCATTCCAGCCTCGCACCCGCTCCTCCCACATCACCGGCCGCTGGCTGGACCGTTGGGATCAGCTGCACCATCAGATGCAATCCAGTGCCGCTGGCCCTGATCCCCTCCACCAACTGCATCTTCCAGGCACAATCCTTCCCAGAAGACACGGCAAAAATTTAAGAAATGACTGGTTTGGGGGGATGCATGCAAATATGTAAATTGTTTTGGAATAAAACATGAACTCTCCTCTAAGAGCGAGGTCCCTTAAAATACAGCCAGATCACATGATCCTGCTGTAATCTCACATCTCCACACAAGGCAATATTTTCACAAATCCATCATTCTGAAACACCACAAAGACCTGCGTTTTGCCTTTCAGGAGTTCCCATATCAGTACAACCGCTTCCGTTTGGTTACTCTTTCGTCCCACTCATGTTCTCCAAATGCGCAGAGATGGCCCTCAAGCCGCTGCGCACAACAGGGATGAGGATTCTCTTTTATCTGGACGACCCGTTTCTACTAGCTTAATCCAGAGAGGAAGCAGCTGTGCACACGAGGACACTGGCGGTACATCTATCAAACTTGGGCTATTCCATAAACTGAGAAAAAAGATCTGTTCTCCCATCCCAGATCGTAATCTGGTGTGGAGTTAAACTCCTTGAGAGCCCGACCCTCACAGCCGAGAGAGCAGATGCGCTCTCAGCGCTTCTCCACTGTGTCAGACCTCGCAGTTAGGTGACATCCCTGTCAGTTATGTGGTTACTGGGAATGATATCAGTAGCCCACATGGTTGTTTCACCAAATCTGGTCATCATGTTATGTGGCACACACGGCTACACTGCGCCACATCCAGCGTCTGTTCATGCATTACAGAGAAAACTGATTGACAGCAGAGGGCATTTGCATGGCAGCTTCCTGGTCATCTCTGTGCTCATTTATTAGGTTTTACCTGTGTTTCCACTTTCGCCATATTGTATTCTATTCTCAGAGTTCTGACAGAATGATTATTGTTTCACTGCGCTTTTATATCTTCACACTCTTTCGCCTGCAGCCGCACCCAACCCCGGTTCATGACCTCACCACGGCTGAATTCCAACAAGCCTCCATGTGTTTAGAAATTATTCCCTCATGGCACGCAGGGTATGTTGCCCTGCGCCATCATGCCTGATTCAGCAGCTGATTGGTTTCCTCTTCCACCTGAGGAGTTGTTGACCCGATCTGCTCATTGTTGGGCGGTCACATATTGTGACCTCATCATCACTATTCACAGCAGCAGGTCTGTCATCTCATCCTCTGCCCTAAACAAAGATTATTCTCTCTGTTGCTCAGTAGCGCAGGGTGCTCCTGAGCGCGGAAGGCTGGGTTTTTGGAGTTATTCTTGCCCAGCAGATGTTTATGTTGTGGTTGGATGGACCCAATGAGGCATAGACTACATCCTGGTTTGCTTTTAACTGACTAGCGATAGCCTTAAAAGGCGAGGCCTATACGAAATAGAACGTTGGTTACACATTGTAACCCCAGATATGAGTATAGGCGCAGGCCTTTAAGCTCTGAATGGCTAAAGATAAATCACTCTTTGGGAGCCGATTACCCAGTCTGAGCACTATTTATACAGACCGGGTCAGGCCCATGCAGTGTGCGTGGACCAAAGTTTTCAGTGCTAAAGCGCGAAGGGATAAACCCACTAGCGATGGCCTTAAAGGGCTGCGCCTATATTCATAGAATCTGGGGTTACAATACATGACCAACGTTGCATCTACACGCAACACTGAACACACTGAATGGGTAACCTTATTTCTGTGTTAACACATCAGATTTAATTAAAATGAACTTATGGTCATTTCCTGCATAAACTCTCACAAAACAGAGGTGGTAAAACACAGTCAGCAACTAGTAGGAAGAAATATGACTGACTGGGAAGTTCTCCCACTTTCATTGTTCGTCACTCACACTCTCTACCTTATGTTTTATAGATGTTGCTAACTTTACACTGTTATTAGTAAGGGTCTTTTTTGATGAATGGTTTAAAGTGGGTTCTGGCTATCTCCCCTCACAGGTTGGCATATTCTGGTACTTTAAACCAATATTTGTGCAGTATTATGTCTTCATGCTGGCTTTATTTTGGTATGCAAGCATTAATAATTACTATGGAAAGCTTTACGAGCAGTGCCACTTATTTAAAATCACAAATACAGTGTTTTCTGTGTGAATGAACTTTGACATGACTTTTGTTACATTCACCCCCTGTGTGTCTTCACCTTTGTGTAACAGGATCTTCACAGCCATAATGCCGATGGTGGCGGCTGGTTTGATCCCAGATGACCCCACTTTACAGCCAATCAGACGCCTCATGTCGCTTGTATGACTATTTTGTTGGCTTCAGCCCATCCCAGCTCATGCTAACAGCCTCCACCGCACTGCATGTGCCACGCCTTTGTAGTATTCTGATTGGCTGGTTGTGGGGCTGTCTCATTGTTGTCGTGGATCATAAAAATCAGCCAGTCAGAATTGATGTGTAGTCTATTGTTTCACTTAATCTCTGCAGCTCGCTGAATATATAAATGGAATTCACAAACCTAATCACTTGTGCCTTAGATTCTTTACTAAAATGCTTTCTAATGCGTGCACTGATCAGTTTAGAGTTCACAGATAAATCTACGGATACATCTCTGCATCCGATGCTGATCAAACGCCAGGTGACATTTCAGTTCAAACAAAAAGTTATAATATGCAAATCCTTTAAACTTCTATAAGAGATGTCAAATTTAAGCATAACACTATAAGATATTTAAACTCAAAATGTTTTCAGTATTAATGCTCTCTTAACGTCCCACAACTGCATTTAATTCAGGTTTAGTTAGACTATTTTTAGTTAGACTATTTTTAATAAAGAATCTAATTCTCCCAGGAAAGCATTGGTGAGGTCAGACGCTGATGTTGGACAAGAAAGCCTTGATCGCAGCCTCTGCTCAAATTCATTCAAAAGGTCCTCTGTTGGGTTGACATCAGGGGTCTGTGCAATCCAGTCAACAATCTCCACACTAAACCTGCTGATCCATATCCGTATGGACATCGCTTGGTGCACTGTCATGTTGGACCTAGAACGGTTCATCCCCAAACTGGTCCCACATAGTTGGAATTGTCCAAAATGTCTTTGGAAGCTGGATCAGTAAGAGTTCCTTTGACTGGAATTGAGGGTCCACCAAAGCCCCTGTCAAAACAGCCCCACACCATAATCCCACCCTCCACCAAACTTTACTCTATGATTCAGTCAGGCAAGTATACTGTACAGACCAAATGTTTTGACACACCTTCTCATTCAAAGAGTTTTCTTTATTTTCATGACTATGAATATTGTAGCTTCACACTGAAGGCATCAAAACTATGAATTAACACATGTGGAATTATATACTGAACACTTGTTTGCCCTTTTGCCTTCACTCTGCGGTCCAGCTCACCCCAAACCATCTCGATTGGGTTCAGGTCCGGTGACTGTGGAGGCCAGGTCATCTGGCGCAGCACCCCATCACTCTCCTTCTTGGTCAAATAGCTCTTACACAGCCTGGAGGTGTGTTTGGGGTCATTGTCCTGTTGAAAAATAAATGATGGTCCAACTAAACGCAAACCGGATGGAATAGCATGCCGCTGCAAGATGCTGTGGTAGCCATGCTGGTTCAGTATGCCTTCAATTTTGAATAAATCCCCAACAGTGTCACCAGTAAAGCACCCCCACACCATCACACCTCCTCCTCCATGCTTCACGGTGGGAACCAGGCATGTAGAGTCCATCCATTCACTTCTTCTGTGCCGCACAAAGACACGGAGGTTGGAACCAAAGATCTTAAACTTGGACTCATCAGACCAAAGCACAGATTTCCACTGGTCTAATGTCCATTCCTTGTGTTCTTTAGCCCAAACACATCTCTTCTGCTTGTTGCCTGTCCTCAGCAGTGGTTTCCTAGCAGCTATTTTACCATGAAGGCCTGATTCACACAGTCTCCTCTTAACAGTTGTTCTAGAGATGTGTCTGCTGCTAGAACTCTGTGTGGCATTGACCTGTTCTCTAATCTGAGCTGCTGTTAACTTGCGATTTCTGAGGCTGGTGACTCGGATGAACTTATCGTCCGCAGCAGAGGTGACTCTTCGTCTTCCTTTCCTGGGGCGGTCCTCATGTGAGCCAGTTTCTTTATAGCGCTTGATGGTTTTTGCGACTGCACTTGGGGACACTTTCAAAGTTTTCCCAATTGTTCGGACTGACTGACCTTCATTTCTTAAAGTAATGATGGCCACTCATTTTCTTTACTTAGCTGCTTTTTTCTTGCCATAATACAAATTCTAACAGTCTATTCAGTAGGACTATCAGCTGTGTACTGTATCGACCTCCTGCACAACACAACTGATGGTCCCATCCCCATTTATAAGGCTTGAAATCTCACTTATTAAACCTGACAGGGCACACCTGTGAAGTGAAAACCATTTCAGGTGACTACCTCTTGAAGCTCATCAACAGAATGCCAAGAGTGTGCGTAGCAGTAATCAAAGTAAAAGGTGGCTACTTTGAAGAACTTAGAATATAAGACATATTTTCAGTTGTTTCACACTTTTTTGTTCAGTATATAATTCCACATGTGTTAATTCATAGTTTTGATGCCTTCAGTGTGAAGCTACAATATTCATAGTCATGAAAATAAAGAAAACTCTTTGAATGAGAAGGTGTGTCCAAACTTTTGGTCTGTACTGTAGTTCTCTAGGCAATCTCCAAAAACATGTTCATCCATCGTATATCTAGATGGAGACACGATGGTGAGATTCATCACTGATGAGAACACATCTGCACTGTTCTGGAGTCCAGTGGGAGCATTTTTACATCTCTGCCTCCGATGCTTTGCGTTCCACTTGGTGATGTAAGGCTTGGATGGAGCAGCTCAGCAATGGAAACCCATTCCACCAAGCTCTCTATTGACTTCATTTTGAAGGCCACGTTGGGTTTGATGGTCTGTAGAAATTGACTTTGCTTGATCTAATAAAGATTTCAGCAATGCCGTAAATGTTTGGGGTATGTTTTCCAACGGCCAAATTGTCAGATGTTTAGTTTTTTTTATTTGCTATGAAGTACTATACAGACTTAGTACTACTAATATTTGGAGGACTTAAGATAAAGCTTTCAAACTTAAGAACATCAGCTATATCAGCAGTCAAGCATAGTGGTGGTAGCATGGTGCTGTGGGGCTGTTTCTGCATGGATCTTGGATTGCACGTGGGATGGCGTTGGTGTCTTCACCTGCTCCCTTATGCAGGGGTCACCGCAGCGAGTCATCTGCACACAGACTTGGCAGAGATTTTACGCGGATTGCAACCGGGAATCAAACCCAGGTCCCCCATTTCAAAGAGGCGGACTTACCCAGCTGCACCGTGAAGGTGCTGCACAACGTCAATGGAACAGTGGCAAATAAGGACGACCTCCAAATTTTCCAACCTCATCTCAGATCAGCAGCTAGATTAATGAAACCCTGATGCAATTGTGTGTTGAAACAGGAAGTTCCAGTGATATTAAGTGTTATTTTACAATTTGGCTCTAACGAGCATTGCACCTACAGTAGTAAATCATTATTTGTGGTCAATGTGGAGCATTTCACAGCTTTGTAAGCCCATGTTGGCAAAGTCCAAAACGTTTTTTCAATCATTTGACAGCATGAAACGTAAGATGAACACATCTTGTTTTTTTTTTATCCCTCTTACTTTAAGTCACACATTTAATTAATTTGTCACTTTTTAAGAATAGTTCCTTTTGGTCAGAATAGGGATATATTGGATTTATGTTTTCCACATTGTCTGCATGAAAAATAATTTCCATAATTTTAAGTTATGACCAAAGTAAACAACCATGACAGTCAGTTTTTTTTCCTCATGAAATTTTAACAATATATATAACTACAACTAAACCCTGGCCTAAAGGGGCCTGGAGGGGGCGACAAAGCTGAGCTGTCCAACAGCAGGTACAGAAGCAGACAGGAACAGTAACAGCACCATTTTAATGTCTTACCACAATGAATTTGCCCTTAACTCCTAACACAGCTTTAAATGTTGCTTTTATTTAACTTCAGACGTCACAAGCGTGACAATCTTGTAAACCTCCAGCTGACCTGTCCTCTCTCGTCTCTTCAGGTTTAGTTTCTTTTCACGTGACAAGCAGCGCGGCTCGCAGCAGGGCGCACAGCTCGATGCCAGCTTTGGCACATGGACACAGAGAGATGACGTGTACACGGAACAAGCCCAGGAGGCTCTGCAGCATCTGTAGGAACACTCCACATCCATCACTCCCCCCTGCACATTAAACTGCCTCTAGTGACTCATTCTGCAGACATAATGTGCTTCAAGGTGAGAGGACTTGCAGGATGAAGAGGATCTTCATGGGGAAATGCATTAAAACGTTTATTTAAACGTAAGAAGAAACTGTTGTCAGTTAGAGATTGTGATGCTTTAAAGGCAGGAATCATTTGCACCGGAGGTGGTTAATCCACACTGAAGGATGGAGAGAGGAGGTTGCAGAGGAGATGAGACATGAGTGTGCAGCAAATTTATTTAGACTGAAAAAGAAAGTTATCCAGATTGTTGTTGGTTTTATTTTTTTTATTTCGTCAAGTAGAAGGTGAAGCTGCAAGGTAAAGTTTACACTCACTTTAGTTTTACAGTTGAGCAATATTTTTTACCTTAACATTTTCTGTCACATTGGCCCCAACATGGGATCACCACCAGCATTTAGTGCATTCTGAGCAGCTCCATGGAGCAAATCAAGGCCTGAGTTGGAGAAGTTGCAGCTAATCATGATTTAAACTGTGCCTAGCGCCAGATAAAACACAACACATTTTTACAGCAGGAAACACTAAGGCCCATTTCTGCAAAGAAAACAGCATGAAGAAATAATGGTGGCGCAGTATCGAAACTAAACTAAAATACCAAAACTAATGATAGTATGACACATTTTGGGTTTATTTAGACTTCCCTTTGAGATTGTTATTAGATATAGTATCAGGAATAGCTTTTATTTTATACTTCATTGTACTCACATCCTTTTTTAACTAAGAAATTCTTAATATTATTTATTACATCACTTTAATCAATCATCCCAATTCTGATTAAAAAGCCTGAATACGTCGTAGCCTAGAGTCAGCGGATTGTTTTATTACATTAAAATAATTTATCCAAAATAGCATTGGTTTAAGCGAACTAATCATTTGGATTCATTTCACTAATGTCTTTAGACTTTATAAAATGGCTTCTTTTTTTGTTTTTTGTCCTGGTTTTTACAACAATTTAATTTCTATAAAATCTACACATGGGTACATACGTCACCCTCCACAATTATAGGCACTCCTGATATAAATTTGAAAAAAGTAAATGCAGTAAATTAAGATGCTGCATTTAATCAGTGTTACATTGTGTGCATTAGTGTTGAGATTGTGTCCCATTTAACTTTTACCATTGACTTTCTGGATGCTGCGGTATCTGGCTTTCTCGATGGCAACAGATTTTTTTATCCCAACAGACGATTAGGGAGGGCAGCCTTTTCTTTCTAACAATACATGTGAATGAATGCAAACAGCTCGAGCCTTCAACAAATTCGTGTCTAGCTTTAGCCGACAGTGTTTTCATGCAGAGCAGTTTGAACCAATAGACAAAACCTCTGGAAAAGTCGTTGAAGGACCAGTTTTTCAGTTGTGCTCTTCGCAGGTTTCATCCAAACCAGCAGCTGTATGAGTCGGTCACATGACACAGACGGACAGGGAGCTGCAGCAGCCAATACGGTCTCTCTTTAATTGTGAATCTCATTGCAAATGATGGAGACCTTGGTTGTTAGAGAAAGTCCGGTTGGTTAGATCAACAAAGCCATGTGCAGAGTCTGGAAGCTGTGGAAACGTTTCATTAAGCCGAGTTAAAAAGAAAACTGACGAGGGAAAACACAGCTGTGCAATAAATGAGTTCAACAACAGCCATATTAAGTTTTGGCTGCAGACTCTCATACGGATTGTTTAAAAATACTGTGATTTAGATGGCATCGGAACGTCTCTAGTTTTTAGTTTACCAGAACATTAACTTACCCGCTGACCATGATTTTACCTTGGTACACTATAAGACTGTCACTGCTGCATCTGACTATTCTGACACAATCACTGTAGCTTTGTTATAGAATTATTTTATGAATATTTCTGAGTTAGCACCATATAACTTTTATAAAAGAGATGAAGAATTTATGATGTTATGATTTTCTTGGCAGAAATGGGATTCCATGACAAAATGTGTTTCCTTTTTTTTGACCCATCAGGAAATTAACTTTCTGCTACCAATATCTGAACAATAATCCTCCACTAATATATTTCTGCAATTTTAATGATGCCAAATCAGTAACAGTGTATGCTGTCAACGTGCAAGCCGCCATTTAATTAATAAGTATGACATTAGCCGGTTAAACCAAAACTGCTTGTTTCCTGTCTGCTGTATTTCATGATTTCCTGCAGATGTTTGGATCTTCATGATAGACTTAGTTATTTAAAAACAGATGTCCCTCCATGGAAGTTCAAATCTATTGTGTTTTAGACCATATTTTCTGGAAGGCCTCCAGTACAAACATCTGTCAAATTCATACAGTAGATTGCTCAGAAGGAGGCTTCTAAGAAACATCAGTAAAGTTAAAGTTTGGTTTATATTTTTCATAAGTTTTCATAGTTTCTGCTTCATCAGCTGCAATAAGAAGCTGTGTGTGTTTCAATAGTAATAGCACTTTATCTTCATCTGGAATAAATTATTGTAGAAGAACAAGAATGCTCTAGCAAGGACATGGTGATAAAAGCGTGTGTGTGGTTAAAAACTTTATTTTTCACATAATTATGCCAGGAAAGATATTCCCACATGGTGGATGGTGTGTGGACAGCAGAGGGATCTGCAGGATTCAGGCATGAAGTGTTTGAAACAGTCAGACAATTAAAGGGAAATCCAGACAAAGCAGCTCGATGTTTCTCTTCTATCGTGTCTGTAAGCTGAAATGATTGAGATGTAATAAAAGCATCACGGCTGAAATTCAAACCTGCTTCCTCAGTAATAAAAGTCATTAACATGTAAAAAGTGTTATGCTTGTTTATTTGATTGTACATGCTGATTTTTATTCTATGTCTTCAAGATATGATTTATCTTTTCTTTTTACTTTAAATTTGATCAGTTTCATATTTGTAGCTAGAGGGTGAGATCTGGAAGTATCTACTTCTGTAAACTAAAGTTCTATTTATATTTATTTTATTTATATTCATCATAAAATATGCTAGGCTTCATTTTCTGGCTCTGCACTTCCATTATCAATTGTTTTACTTACAAGATGAAGGTGAGCTAAAAGAATTTGTTAAAATTGCTGCTTATTTGGGCCAGTAGAGGGCAGAACATCCAAAACATCACACCTTTAAAAACTTCCTTGTAATAGTTTTGGTATATCTATAAGTTCAGTAGGATGTTTAGTCAAGTCAAATTATATGTTGCTCTAAAGCATAAATCTTTACAATTCAACTTGCTTCAAATTCAAACGTTTACTTTATGAGAACTGACCTCATTTTCCTAGTGAGGTTAAGATCTGGGGAGTTTCTTGGTCTTAAGTCCAAAATGTCAATGTCAAGGCTTTGTTTTTTTATTTTTGGAAACTACATTTTTCCCACAGCATTGTGCTTCAATATGCAGGAAAATACACAGATCTTGACCAAACTGGGTGGATCGTTTAGAAAGTTCCTCTGTGCGCCACTTTGAAGCCCTTCCTTGTACTTCCTGCTATTTCAGTTCGTTCTTGATGTTTTTCTTAAACAGAAATGGCTTATTTGTCGCCCTTCCTGTCACAAGGACATTGTCCCAAAGTCTCTCTTTCACTTGGGGTGCAGGCACACAGCAAGAACATCAACGGATTCAGAAATCTTAAAAACATGAGTAAGAGGTCTAGTGTTTTTGACAATAATTTAGAAGATATATTTATTAGAATGGGCAATTGGTGAAGTCAGTTCCCCCACAGTTGTACTAAAACGACTTTATGCTTGAATCATGAAGTACTCTTCATCCAAACTGCATCCATTGAAAACATTTATCTCTCCTCATGAGAACAAACCAGGTGCACCAGTCCTTTTATTTGCATATTCAATCTTTATTTATGAATACTTAAACCCCAGCATTAAGATTTCTTCAGCACAACAGCAAAAATCCTGTCCTAAAACTGTGAAAAGGATCAGTTATCCCCCTTAAGGTATTTATTGCATCTGTTCCATATTTTACAAAAATGAAAACGTCATGTATTTGCTTAAAAAGATTGATATTAAAACATTTTACACAAGCATTAATCCGACTGAAATATAAGTTATGTTTACACAGGAAATGACAGTTTCTTGAAATTTCTGGACAGGCCTCCTAGTGTGGATATTGTTTGGTTCAGTGGAAATTAACCATGAATTAGAAACTGCAACGTTGGCTGAAGACTGTTAAAGATATATACATATATAAATAAGATAAAAAAGTAAGAATAAATGGATGTAATTTGAATTTATTTTATAAAAGTGTCAGAAACAGAGAAGGTCTTTGAATAAAGTTATCGCTAATACAAGAACGGCTTCCTGTATGAGCTATCAAACTTCTATGCCAAACTTTTAAGAATTTTTTTCCAACTTGTCCTTTAGCTAAAATTGAATCATAAATTTAACATTCGTCAGGAAAAACCAACGATGTAAAAGTTGAATCTTCAATTTCATATAGAAAACACATCTAACAAACCTGAATGCTACGAAGTTACAACTCAAATATTTTTTAAGTGTTAAAGTTGAACAGAAACTGGCTTTCAAATCACATATTTCCTCATATTCCAAAGTTATTTACTGAATTTGTACAAATAAAAGTAAAGTTTGCTTTTTTGAAGCTAACTAGGTAACATTCTTGCAAGATTAGATTTCCTTTAGTGGCCCAAGTTGATTCTTTTAGTAAAATAGTTTGATTTTGCATTTTACTTACAGTTAACTGTTAAACTCAGTTTCTGTTCCGTTGGCAAAGAAAGACAATATTATGCTAGGCTGTGTGTAGCTAGAATGAGAAAGAATAGCTGAGCTTACTAGAGAAAATAATAGCTTGATCTTCAAAAATTTCCTTTAAGAGTCCTGGGGTCTACCCAAGTTAAAGATCCACACCAATAATAATAGCAGTACCACTGGAGCAATAATCGACGAGTTAGAAGGAGGTAAAGCTAAGAAAAATGCAGCATCCTGCAGAAAACTGCTGTTCATTTTAATTAGCCAATGAGTAGCTTTCCAAACCATAACAATGGCTTTGTTGATTGACCAATTTGTATGTAACATATACACCCAGTTTTTTCAGTACTCCTCAAATGTGACCTAATCTGTAGCTAGAAATATTGGAACCCTAAAAACTGCAACATTTCCCTCAGTAAGTTTCATTTGCCTAAAACTGGAGACCTTTTAGTTTAATAAATAATTATAAAACAGTTTTGTTCTTGGTGTCTGAGTTGATGGTATCCAAAACTGACATTATAGTCAGTCTCATCATTTAAAACTTCTTTATAATTCAGATTAACACTTCCGATTGGGTTCAGCCATCAACCAGGAGGAATTATTGATTCATTTAAATATTTCAAATGACATTTAATATGTTTTCTAAATACATACGTATGTGGGGAAGAGAAACCCAGAATGGGCTGATATTTGAGAAAACGGTGTACCATAATATTAGCAGTTTTATATTTCCAAAGTGAAAAGACAATACTAAACAAAGCAGCTGTTAGATTATCTATGGATTTAACTTTCAAGAAGTTAAATGAAGATCAGCACTAATTTGACACTGACAGTAAATTAGTGCTAACATAACGACCTGTTATATACATTTCCTTACTAAAGATCTGCACGTAGAATAGCAAGGTCAGATGAAAATCTACACATCAGGAACGCCCCATGTATAAATCCATGGGGCTTTTATCTCACACTGACTGTATTAATCAAATTTTTAATTGTAGTTTTATTTGTATTTGATTCGATTTATTTGTACCAGCTTTTTTTAATTCGTGAAAGTCTTCCTATTGCTTCTTCCCCGTGGGAAAGTTTCCAACATGCTTTTAGTAGCAACACTTAACTTGCTGTGGGAAGAAGCGTACAGTGACTTGGGAGTGTTTTCTGTCGTATAGTTTAGTTTCACTGCTGGCAGTCGTCTCTTCAAACAAGAAAAGGACTCTGAACGCTTCGACTTCAGTACCTTCAACACTCAATGAGCCAATAACTTTTAGTCATTAAAACCAAATGTGTCCTCTATAAAACTCATTTGTCCTATCTTGTTTAAGGTCCACATCAAAAACTGATGATTCTGTTTCCAGTTAATATCTCCCTCCTCATACATCATAGCAAACTGAGTCAAACAAAAACAAAAAAACCCATGTGGACAGTTTCACAGCACCCTGGGAAAGTATCGATACCCCTTTAACCTTCACATCTTGTCACTTTACAACAAAACTTCAATTTATTTTATTGGGATTCTCTGTGAGGCACATTAGGCGCTGCTTTGAACACGTTAGTAGTGCATAATTGCGAAGCGGGAGGAAAACGAAAGATTTACAAATTGTTTTACAAATAAAAATCTAAAACAAATCTAAAAAGTAGGGTGTGGATTCATATCTAGCCCCCTTAATTCTGATTCCCTTAAATAAAATCCAGTGTAATTAAATGCCCTCACAACCAATAGTTGTTCTAGTGAACAGAATCCGCCTGAGTACAAGACAATCTCAGTACAAATCCAGCTGTTTCATGAAGGCATCGGATGTTTGTTAAGAGAACATCGGTGGACCAACGGCATGAAGACAAAGTAACATAGCAGGGAGAAAGTTGCGGAGCAGTTTAAAGCAGGGTTAGGGTATAACATTCCAAGTTTTGAACATCCTACAGAGCTCTGTTCAATCAATCAATTAAAAATGGAAAGAGTACATCACAATTCCAAACATCCAGGAAAGGAGTGCATCGATCAGATGCAGCCAAGAGACCCATGATAACTCTGGAGGAGCTGCGGAGATTAAAAGCTCCCATAGGAGAATCTATTATCAAAAGAACGTTCAGTTGCCTACTCCACAAATCTTTGCAGTTTGCCGTCAGCCACACACGAGAGACATCAAACATGTGGAAGAAGGTGCTCCAGTCAGTGAAACCAAAGTTTAATGTTTTGCCCTAAAAGCAAAATGCTGTGAAAAAAACTAACACTGCACACCACCCTGAGCACACCATGTACAGGGTGAAGCATGGTGGTGGGAGCGTCATGCTATGGGGCTGCTGAGACAGCAGTAGAGATGGGGAACCTGGTCAGAGTTGATGGAAAGATGGTTGGAGCTAAATAAAAGGCAATCCTAGAAGAAGACCTGTTAGAGGTCGGAAGAGACAGCTACCACACATCAGCAGGACAACAACCTAAAACGTACATCTACAGAGGACAATGGAACGGTTTAGATGAAAGAATATTCATCTGAATGGCCCAGTTAAAGTGCAGAACCAAATTTAGTTCCTAATCTTAGGCAAGACTTTAAAAATGAGCTACTCAGAGTTTACTTCATCCAAACTTAAAGAGCTTGGCCTTTGATCTGCATAGCTGGTAGAGACATACCCCAAAGTACTTGCAGCTGGAGTCAGAATTTATCACATAAATTCTAACAAAAGACATTAAAGTTAATTTGAATACTTTCATAATCTGCCCACGGTGTCCCTGTTTGGCTCTGCAACTAGAAAATAACTAATAATGGTAGAGCGTCTGCTACAGTATTCAGTTGAGGACGTGGCAACAGTGTTTCAGCTAAAGATCTGAAGATATTTAATCCAACACATCTTAACACACACTTGTATTCGAGCAGTTACAGCAGGAAATTCTGCAGACACCTTTATATTACTTTAACATTGATAAATTCAAATGTAAGCCTTGTCATTAATATTAAAAAATACATTATCTAAAAACAAAAAGCAAAAATATACATTCATACTTGTTATTTCAGAGTATGCATGTTGAACAAGTTTGCTTCACATTTCGACTTTTCACCAAGTTTGAAAACGTGGTTGTGTTTTCTTTTTGGTGATAAAAGCCTCCGAGATGCCAACTGAACCAGGAGTGTGGTCAACCTTTACATGCCCACTAACAGCGACAGATGGTTTCCATGACTGAAGTCCACTTGAGCAGAATATATTTTCTCCTAAAAAGACATTTTTACTTAGATCTACTGGTGCTTGTCGATCCGAAAGGGGGCTGAAAAACCATTCAGGGAAGTATTGCTAAGGTATCTAGGGCGAAAAAAGTATTATAAAAAATGCTGAGCATTAACTACCACCTGCATGCTGTAGAGGTATCGGTCCTCAGGGAGAACAAGATGTACAAAAGAAATGTGCTGCAAAACAACCAGAATGTTTCAGAGACACATATAAATAAAAGTACACAGGCCCTCTGACGATGCAGACGGACCTTAATCAAAATGCAATAGGAACCCGGTCAACCCCCACCCCATTAACTGACACCACCCAGCTTCCCTGTTACGGCAACAAAAGAGGTACACATTCTGTTTCTAAGGCATCATGTCCACTAGCTATAAGAAACACAAGTGTTGCTGACCGCTTCCTGTCAGTATTTGAGCCAGGGGTGAGCGGCGATGGAGGCTTTACTGCGGTCCCCATAGTCGTAAAGCAACTCCTCGCCTTTGTCGATCCCTCGAGAGGCGACGAGGATGAGGTGAGGGACTCCGTTGATGTCGTGGAGTTTAGTTTGGCAGTTCCCGTTTTTACTGTGGTTTATCAGCCTGCCCATTCGACCCGTCTCTTTGGTGGCGTCCACACTGCAGTGAGAGAAACAGAAAACAATCAAGTCACGTTTCAGTTAAGTCTGGAAGAAATGCATCTTTACTGCATGAACTGAACTTGACATTTTTGATTTTACAGTTTTCGTCAGACCTGACTTTTCAGTGCCTTTCATTTGATTTGCTTTACAAACTGGAAGTAAACGAACTAATGTGAAAACAAAATATGCTGGATGAGGAATATGATCAGGTTACTTACTATCAGCGTGTGATTATTATTCCTGCTGCTCTACGCATTTACGATTATCATTAGCATCATCATTATTATTTCATTTTATTTACATCATTATTTTATCTTTTTAGTTATTGTTTTCAATTTATTTTGTAATGTTTTTTTTATTTTAATCAATTATTTTTAATCAATGTTTTTACTGTTGTCATTGAACTATTCTGGAATGCCCCAAAGGTGGCGCAGTTGGTAGCACTGTTGCCTTGCAGAGAGAAGGTCCTGGGTTTAAATCCCAGTCTGGAGTCTTTCTGCATGGAGTTTGCATGTTCTCCCCCTGCATGCCTGTTCTCTACAGGTACTCCAACTTCTTCCCACAGTCCAAAAACATGACTGACGTCAATTGATTACGTTATATTGCCCTTACGCAGAAGTGTGTGTGTGCATGCATGTTTGTCCTGTGTGTGGACCCCGCCTCTTGCCTTATGACACCTGGAGATAGGCTTCTTCCACAAAGCAAGCTTATTTCTTTCAGGTCATTTGCACTATCAATTCAAAGTAATGAAACTGGTAATAATTTAATGCTGATGTGCTAAAAGATGAAGTATTTCCTCATTTTCCTTATGAAGTATGCATTGAAAACTGCATTTCTTTGTTGTCATAAATATTATGACTTTATTCTCGTAATATAACCACTTTGTTCTCATATTTAAAAAGAAAAAAATCTCTTAGACTGGTCCAAATCCTCTGTCATCCCATATAATCCAAGATTGTCGAGAAGGAATCATCAAGATATACTATCCAACAACAATTACAGATTCACTAAATTTAAAGTAGAAATACAAATGTTTCATTTGGGAGGCAAATACAGAATAGAATTTCAAATTCTCCTCCTCACATATAAAGCCCTTAATGATCTAGCTCCATCATACATCAGAGATTTGATTGTTCCATATGTTCCTAACAGAGCACTTCGTTCTCAGACTGCAGGTTTACTGGTGGTTCCTAGAGTCTCTAGAAGTAGAATGGGAGGCAGATCCTTTAGTTATCAGGCTCCTCTCCTGTGGAACCAGCTCCTAGTTTTAGTCCGTGAGGCAGACACCCTGTCTACTTTTAAGGCTAGGCTTAAAACTTTCCTTTTTGATAAAGCTTATAGTTAGAGTGGCTTAGGTTATCCTGAGCTATCTCTGTAGTTATGCTGCTATAGGCTTAGGCTGCTGGAGGACATAATGACCACTTTAACCCTCTTCGCTACATTCTCACACTACGCTCCAGTTTTGCATTATTTGCTGTTATTTCAGCTTTTAACTTTGTTTTCTCTTTTCTCTTCCTAGAAGCTACACCAGGCCTGGCTCTGTGTCTACCTGTGACACCTTTCTGGAGAGGGGAATCGTCCGAGCTTCTGCTGGCAACAACTTAATGATCACCCTCTACCGATGATCCACATAGCCCGGTCTTTCAGTGTTTAACCCTTTCTCTCTCCTAGACATAGCTATTGACTGAGCTTTTACTGTAACTAATTATATGTGCTCTCTTTCAGACTCTAACCTTGAAAACTGGCTCAGAGTTTATCTGTTCTTTCTTTCTAGATGAAACGACTAAAGGAGCTACATCCATTAACATTTACTTTTCCTTCCCATAGAAAGTACTCCTGGATCAGTGCTTCTTTGTTCTCTTTGTGTCTCTGCTCTGTTCTCTCAAACCCCCAGTCGGTCGTGGCAGATGGCCGGTCACACTGAGCCTGGTTCTGCTGGAGGTTTCTTCCTGTTAAAAGGGAGTTTTTCCTCTCCACTGTCGCTACATACATGCTCAGTATGAGGGATTGCTGCAAAGTCAACGCCAGTGACTGTCCACTGTCTTTACATGCTCATCTGGGAGGAGTGAATGCTACAAGTAACTGACTGGATGCAATCTGCTGGGTTTCCTTAGATAGAAAAACTTTTTATCCAATTTGAATAAATAACTGAATCTGACTGCACTGTTCAATGATTAGGATTAATTGGAATGTTTGTAGCCGACTTGAAATCTGTATGATTCGATTGAATTGACTTTGTGAAGCGCCTTGTGACGACATGTGAATTGGTGCTATTTAAATAAAACTGAATTTTAATATTCACTGTGTACATGAACTATCTTGCTAAGTTACTAAATCCACAATATAAAATATCTGTTTTCCTATTTTTATGAGACTGGATGAAAACCCCCTATCAAATATTTTACGTCATTTATCATAATATTGTTCTGATATAATTTTTACAGCGCCAGCTCACAGCAAATTGAGTAAAGATCATAGACCGAATATATTTGCCCGCAGCATGTAATCAGTTTCATGCAGGGTACACATTTTTGGTGTTATGGCCCCGCAGTAGTTCATGCTGTGAGTCTTAGCAAGAGGACAGATGAAATACTGATCCTACCAGTATGTTTTGCAGAGGTACTGGAAGTAGTACATGTAGCAGCCGGTGGCAGGGTTCTGAGCATATTCCGCCTCCCTCTTCTTAGCGTCGGTAATCTGAAGCAGGTCGCCGTGGTACTCCACGATGTAATCACCTTTCTGGAAACACTGAGTGGCGAACACCGCCCTCCCCTTTCCTTCTATATGCTGAACCTATGAACAAGAGGTTCTCAATGATGACACGAGACATGCAAACCTTCACATTAAGCATTAACACGTGCAAATTATGCTTCATCATCATGGTCAGCAAGAAATACTCCAAGGTTTCTCGTGTGGATCATTTCAGGGAAATATCCAAATTTAGAAAATACTTTTCTTAAATGTAAGATTGATTAAA
This sequence comes from Girardinichthys multiradiatus, assembly GCF_021462225.1. Classification (NCBI taxonomy): domain Eukaryota; kingdom Metazoa; phylum Chordata; class Actinopteri; order Cyprinodontiformes; family Goodeidae; genus Girardinichthys; species Girardinichthys multiradiatus. The sequence continues at coordinate 9,094,689 of NC_061801.1, forward strand.
TGTGATGAATGAAAGGTTTCCTCATGAACAGGATAACAGCATCACCTGCATGAGGAAACTGTGCAAATATCTAAACAAAGCTTGAGCTTTTCTTGAGACATAAGAAAAGAGAAAATTCCCTGTTACCTCCATTCCCTCCTCGATTCCATTGGTGATCAGATCATCAATGAGCTTCTTCTGTTCCCACTGGTAAGGCAAGGTAAGACAAGTTTATTTGTATGCCACCATTTGCACAAATGGGCAGAGATAAAACATATTAAAAACATAAAATATATCAAAAGAACAATATTAAAATGATCATTTCAAACAAACATACAGATAAAGCAATATGTGACCTTTATGGTTGTAGTAAACAGTAATAAAAAAATTCCAACAGTTTCTGCACGTGAGGCTTAAGGCAGTAGCTTCCTGAACTGAGGAGCTGAGAAACTGAAACTTGCCTCCTCTTGTTTAGCTCTCGTCTCGGGGACACACAGTAAACAGGCCTCTGATGACCTGAGGGGCCCACATGGTTCATACCAGACCAGCAACTCTGACATGTATTTAGGCCAAAGACAGTTCACAGCCTAATGGACTATCAACAAGATTATGACATCTACTCGTTTACAGAGTCAGTGCAGTGATTCAAGGACTGGTCTAATTTCCTCGTCTGTCAGGACTCTGTTATGCATGAGCTGCTGCTGCTGCCTGAGTTTTTAGTTTTTGGAGAGACTTGGAGGAACAACATTACAACGATTTAACCTACTGAAAATCAAAGTGTGCAGACATTTTTATGTGACCTATTCAGATAGTAAACCTTTCATGCTGGCAATGTTCATTTTTAGGACCAAAAACAGCAACTTCTTTCATTTTTTAATTAGGTTGCAAAAAGTTATGACCCATTCACTCTTGGATATTTTGGACACATTGACTGCAGTGGAATGTTGTTCAAGAGGTGACAAAAAACTAAAGTTAAAAGTCATCAACACAAATACTGTAAGAGTTATGCTCCATAATCTGAGCGAGGGGGGTCACGTGATTTTAAATAGAAGTGGCCCAGAAATGGGGCCACTTGAGGGACCCCTTTGTGATCTTTAATTATTGAATGAGGCAAAACAGTCCCTGATCAAATCAAATCTAATTTATTTATAAAGCACATTTAAAAACAACAGGTTGTTACCAAAGTGCTGAACAATAAAAGGAATGAGCACAGAAAAGACTAACTAAAAAACAAGCTTAGAAAATAATAATATAATAATAACAATAAGCATAGAACACAGAACAATAAAATACTAAGACAACTAACACTGGTTTAAATGTTAGAGACAATAGATGTGTTTTTAAAACAGATTTAAAACAGGAAGTGAAGAAGGGAGGGGAGACTATTCCATAGTTTAGGAGCCACAACTGAACACGAGATCTCCTCTAAGCTTCAACCTAGTTTTTAGGACAACTAGAAGCAGCTGATCAGATGATCTAAGGGCCTGAAGAGCAACTTAAGGTTGCAGTAAGTTGGATAAATATATGGGTGCAAAGCCATTTAGGCATTTGTAAGTAAACAGGTGATTTTTAAAGTCTATTCTGAGTCCCACAGGGAGCGAGTGAAGGGAGAATAAAACCAGTAAAATGTGTTCAAACCTACGAGTTCCAGTTAAGAGCCGAGTCGCAGCATTTTTGGATAAGCTGGAGGCGAGAAAGGGAGACCCAACTGGCCCCAACATAAAGTGCATGGTATTAAAAAGAACAGCTTGAGGCAATGATTTAAGAAAAATATTTGTTTTTCTCTGATTTGATAGTGGTTTGATAAAATTTCCAACACGCTTTCAACATGATAAAAGAAACTTGTATTTTCTCCATCTTCCATTTGCGCTCAGCTGATGAAAAGGTACACGACGTCACTGACAAGGAAAAGACTTTCCTCTCTCACAGACAAACATTAACACACACTGGAATGACTCCCATTCAAAACAACCTGAGCTGGAAGTGTTTAAATTTCTTCTACTATGCTGGACAGGCATTGAAATGGATGTAGCAAAGACTAATCCCTGGTTTAGTTTAGAGTCAAAGCAGCATCTCCTTACCTTGAGTTCTGTTTTACTTTTCCTTGAGCTCCGTCTTATTGGATAGAAGTCAGTAACTTTTCGGTTCTGAGAGTTTTTCCCTCCTTCCCTTTAGGGAAAAATGAAAAATACAAAAAGATCAATGGTTTGCCATCCACTATCACATTGTTTACATTGTATATACATGTTATTTTTAGCACAAGAAAGGACAACATTACCTTTGCTCACAACTCATTGCTCTTGGCTGGCTAAAACTGAACAGAGTAACAAAAAAAAGCTCAACTGCTCTCAAGCTCAGAGTTTGTAGGTTTGTAGGTCACAGCAACTACTGGAATATTTAAGGAGAAACCCATGATTGGATTAAAGAGCAGAAACATTAACTGATTGATGAGCGTGTTGTTTGGCCATTTGAGTAGAGAGTGACCAATTAATCTAGCAATTCATAGGGTAAACGTTGCCATTTAACACATTTTTGGATGAGTTGTTAGGTCTCCTGAACCTTTCCTGTACTTACAAAGCAGATCGCCATTTTATTTATTTTAAAATAAGTTTTTATAAGTAAAAATGATTTATAAATCTAGTCCAAGTTTGAAGTGTCTAAAAATGGCAGTTTTCATTCTTAAGGTGGTCCTGATTTGCTGAATTTTGGAACTAGAGTTGATCAAATGCGGTGCAAATTTCTTTAAAAATAGCGGTAAAATAGTCCCTAATTTTAGCATTTCATAGGAATATTTTCTTACAATTCTAAATCATCCCTGCCTGGAAATCTTAAAAGGTGATTTAAAAAAAAAAAAAAAATATATATATATATATATATATATATATATATATATATATTAATAATAATAATAACTTGGCCACCACCCCCCAACTCCTTGTGCCGACCCGGTAGGATGATGCCTGAGGCGGTGAGCCATATTATCCAATTTAAAATCCACCACTACTAAATGCAGCTGTTGTACTTATTTGGCACAAGGTCATTTGGATTTTTAGCCCATGCATTTGTTTATTTTAAGCACATTTTACCCTCAGAGTTGCCGTCATCACAAACAATGCCAATGTTCTGGGAAGAACTACCCAACCTTTCCATTTCCACTTCAGCTCATGATGCATTCACTGAATCTCTTAAGCTTGTTTTACTGCAAATTATTTGCTTTGAAAAAAAAAACCCAAAAAAAAAAACAGACCCAATTTTAAACAGAGATGAGCTTACAATGATGGAACTGATCAGGAGTTTTACAGGACTAAGGTATTTCATTAGTACTACTGACGGTATGACATTCAATGCGCTATAAGCAGAGCATACATACGTTCTCCTCGTGAATTTCTTCCCCATGACTTTGGCCCGGGCCCCTCTCCTCTGTTTTCCGTGGAGCGTGCTGCCATTGTTGTTACCGTGGAGTGAAGCGTGAGATAAGCTGTTACCGAGGGGCATGGGGAACTCGTGAGGCGGGCGAAGGCAGGTCTGAGTGCAGAAGAGCGGTGGAAAGGACGGCAGCTCGGTGGACCGGCAAGGCGAACGCTGGCTGTAGCTGCTACCTGTCGCTGTCAAATCCAGTTTCGGGTCTCTAAGCGTGGTGCCGATGGGATCCGTTGTCCTGCCTGGGAGGAACAGAGACAGAGTGGATGAAGACCAACATGTTGCTGTTGTTTTGTTCCAAACTTGTTCTTCCAGGTCAACTGATTCCAACTTTTACAAAACAAAAATAAATATAATCATAATTCAATTCAAAAATACTTTATTAATCCCAAAGGGAAATTAAATGTTGTTATAGCTCATATTATGTAGGTTTCTTCAAAGAGCCGTATGTATATTTAAGTATGTAGTGGTCTGTTTGTTCTTACGATGTCTATAATAATTATTCACCCCTCTCTGATTTTTCATTTAAAAAAAAAAGATTTTTACAATTTAATATAACTCATTAAATTCTAATAATACAGGTCCTTCTCAAAATATTAGCATATTGTGATAAAGTTCATTATTTTCCATAATGTCATGATGAAAATTTAACATTCATATATTTTAGATTCATTGCACACTAACTGAAATATTTCAGGTCTTTTATTGTCTTAATACGGATGATTTTGGCATACAGCTCATGAAAACCCAAAATTCCTATCTCACAAAATTAGCATATCATTAAAAGGGTCTCTAAACGAGCTATGAACCTAATCATCTGAATCAACGAGTTAACTCTAAACACCTGCAAAAGATTCCTGAGGCCTTTAAAACTCCCAGCCTGGTTCATCACTAAAAACCCCAATCATGGGTAAGACTGCCGACCTGACTGCTGTCCAGAAGGCCACTATTGACACCCTCAAGCAAGAGGGTAAGACACAGAAAGAAATTTCTGAACGAATAGGCTGTTCCCAGAGTGCTGTATCAAGGCACCTCAGTGGGAAGTCTGTGGGAAGGAAAAAGTGTGGCAGAAAACGCTGCACAACGAGAAGAGGTGACCGGACCCTGAGGAAGATTGTGGAGAAGGGCCGATTCCAGACCTTGGGGGACCTGCGGAAGCAGTGGACTGAGTCTGGAGTAGAAACATCCAGAGCCACCGTGCACAGGCGTGTGCAGGAAATGGGCTACAGGTGCCGCATTCCCCAGGTCAAGCCACTTTTGAACCAGAAACAGCGGCAGAAGCGCCTGACCTGGGCTACAGAGAAGCAGCACTGGACTGTTGCTCAGTGGTCCAAAGTACTTTTTTCGGATGAAAGCAAATTCTGCATGTCATTCGGAAATCAAGGTGCCAGAGTCTGGAGGAAGACTGGGGAGAAGGAAATGCCAAAATGCCAGAAGTCCAGTGTCAAGTACCCACAGTCAGTGATGGTCTGGGGTGCCGTGTCAGCTGCTGGTGTTGGTCCACTGTGTTTTATCAAGGGCAGGGTCAATGCAGCTAGCTATCAGGAGATTTTGGAGCACTTCATGCTTCCATCTGCTGAAAAGCTTTATGGAGAAGATTTCATTTTTCAGCACGACCTGGCACCTGCTCACAGTGCCAGAACCACTGGTAAATGGTTTACTGACCATGGTATCACTGTGCTCAATTGGCCTGCCAACTCTCCTGACCTGAACCCCATAGAGAATCTGTGGGATATTGTGAAGAGAACGTCGAGAGACTCAAGACCCAACACTCTGGATGAGCTAAAGGCCGCTATCGAAGCATCCTGGACCTCCATAAGACCTCAGCAGTGCCACAGGCTGATTGCCTCCATGTCACACCGCATTGAAGCAGTCATTTCTGCAAAAGGATTCCCAACCAAGTATTGAGTGCATAACTGTACATGATTATTTGAAGGTTGACGTTTTTTGTATTAAAAACACTTTTCTTTTATTGGTCGGATGAAATATGCTAATTTTGTGAGATAGGAATTTTGGGTTTTCATGAGCTGTATGCCAAAATCATCCGTATTAAGACAATAAAAGACCTGAAATATTTCAGTTAGTGTGCAATGAATCTAAAATATATGAATGTTAAATTTTCATCATGACATTATGGAAAATAATGAACTTTATCACAATATGCTAATATTTTGAGAAGGACCTGTATATTTATTGTATAAATATTTCTCCCCTTCAGATCATTATTTAGTAGATTTATCGTTGGTTGCAATCACAGCACTAAGCCTGTGTGGAAATATCTCAAACAGGCTGGCACATCTGGGCACTGTAGTTTTTCTCCATTCTTCCTTAGAAAACAGCTCATACTCTGTCTGGTTGCTCTGGGGTCCAACATGAACAGCTCTTTTCAAGTCCAGCCACAAGCACTAAATAGGATTAAGATCTGGACTTTGATTAGGCCACTCCAGAACATTCACCTGCTTGTCTTGGAACCATTTCTGTGTAGCTTGTGCTGTATGCTTGAGGTTGTTGTCTTGATGGAAGATAGATCTTGTTTAAGATCGTGGTTCTTTGGCCAAGTCAGATTGTCCTACATTATTTGGAAATATTTTTCTGCATTATCTTCCTCTCTACCTTTACCAGCCTTTCAGAGCCCGCTGTTGAGAAGAATTCCCAGAGTATGATGCTGCCACCACCATACTTCATGGTTTGTTTCTGAAGATGCGCAGTACTAGCCAAACATCGCCTGTTAAATGAGGACCGATAAGCAAAAATTTTGTCTCAACAGGCAAAAGAACCTTCTTCTTTGAGTCTCCCAAGTGTCTTCGGGTGAATTTCAAGCTAAATTGCAAAAAGTCTAGTGAAGAACCAAGACACCAGTTGTTAAGGTAAACTCTCTCCCATCTGAGCCATTGAAGCTTTTAACACCTTTAGAGTGGTTGTAGGTGTCTTGGTGGCCTTCCTCACCTCGCCCGGTCACTCAGTGTGTGAGGGCGACCAGCTCTAGGCATATTTGACAAGTGCCATACTCTTTCCATTTCTTAACGATGGATTAAGCTAAAACCTTTGAGATATCCATTATGTAGGAACCTTTCTGTGAGCCATCTCCTGACTTATGGCCAGTGATCGATTCTCTGAGTGGTTTGGAACGTTATTTTGTGTTCATGTTATATCTGCAGCAAGAACACTGATGATCCAGAGCCTGGAACTCCCAGACACAATAGTTTTAATATTACAATCACTTCACTCAACAGGTCTCAGGGAATCTCCATTTCACTTAGTGTGATTCTGCTGGCAACAACTTTATATATATATCTATATAGATATATAGATAGATAGATATAGATATCTAGATATATATATATCTATATATATAGATATATATATATATATATATTTTAGTTGATGTATATTTTTTGTAAATTCTATTGAGAATAAGTTTGTTTACAAAAGCTGAAACATCCACAGGTGTGAATACTTTATAGGCATGTAACATGTGAAAGCTCATCAGCATGAAACCAGGCTGCAGGACCACAGTGAAAAAGATGCCGACCCTCTGCCTGACTTGGAACGTCGTGCTGCGGGATGCAAACAGTAGAGCACATCCCCTCCTGAGTCAACCTGATGCTCGTCTTCTCATCATGAACCGCTGATTTGGACTTGGTGCAGCAGGTTAACACCGTCACAGAGTGAGGGCTGCAGACAATTTCCTGTGAAAGAAGAGTCAATTAGTGCTTCAAAATGTTCATGCAATGGACAATAAGGTCAAATAACAGGAGTAAAACACTGTCACCTCAAATTCTGAACACTTTAGCCAAAATGGGAAAAATATTGTCCCTGTCGACTCAATTCTAATGGACATTAGAGTTTCTTTGAATATGTTTCTTTAGTTTGGAATGACTTAAAATCAGTTTACTAGAAGACTACAGGTTTAAAGCACAAACCCTCAGTTGTGCAATTAATGATCCACCATCCATATTGGATGAGGGTTTAAAACTTAAGGGGTCTCTGGGGTAGCGGACCATATATGGAGGTGTCTGGTGTTCAATTTCTGGTTCTTTTTCCTTCATTCTCTGCCTCCTTTCCAGTCAACTAACTGTAAATAACAGCCAATCGTGCAACAAAATGCTAAAAAAAATAGTTTTCTTTCACAAATATAGATTATCGTTATGTCTCGAACTGAACAAGGAAGTGGTATATATTACAGGTTATTGTCAAACCATTACAGAGAATGAGAGAAGTTTTTAGTCCAAGCGAGAAAGGCCATTTTGGTTGGCAACATTAAACTAAATTCATCAAAGAATGAAAGAGAAAGAAACTGAGAGCAATCAAGTCACCATCAGGGATCAGCTTCCTGTCCATAGTTAAAATGGCAGGAAAAGGTTTTCTCCATGACATCTACTTCATTCAAGAACTGTCTCCCATGATCAGATCATGAGTCAACCACAAAAGATTCACTCAGCAAATGCAAAGAGTTCACAATAAGGAGCACAAACATTCATAGCCTCTGAAACCTGATAAAAGACAATTAAAACAGGACCTTAAAACCAAGCTGCACCAGCAGAGACAAGCTGTTTCACCAGCATGAACAAGATGTAGAAGTTTCAGCAGGAACATCTGAAGAAAGTGTCATGGCGCAGGCATGCAAGGTTTCCAGTAGCACCAGATCAGTATCATTTATTCATAATCTAACAGAAGCAGGATTGGTTCGAGAGTCTACAGGTAAACACTGGCTGCTCTGCTCTGAAGGTGTGCTGCAATACAGCTCTGCAACCCAGGTGCACTACAGCCCCAGACAAACTGCTAGAGCAAAGGTTCATAAAGAAGTGTAATATTCTGCGAGTGAGTCACCCGATCGGACCCTGGTTGGACTGCATTCCACTCGGTGAAAACAAAACCACAGACGAAAAAGTCCACAAATGAAGAACTGTAAACAGCCAGAGTGAAGCCCTGATAAAACCGCTCAAACAAGGACGAGAGTTATATGACAATGTTCCAGATTTCAGCCACTGTCTGCAGTGGATTCTTAACAAACCAGTAACAAACCTCACTAAATCGTGTTAACTTCCTATTTGCACTGAAGAATCTACGACCCAGCAGTTATCCTGCACTGAAGTCTGCAGCTCGGTTTCATTTTGACTGCTTGTTTTGCCAGATGCTGCAGTGGAGCACACGGCCCAAAGTGAAAACAAAACTGACTAAATAATGCTTCTAGAGGGTGAAACGATACTCTTTATATTCAGAACCATTTAAGAAAATCCTCTGTATGGTCCATTTTCCCCCAAACACAAAGTTAGAATCAGCTACTGCCTTTCTTGCAACATTCTGGATTAGGGTAACTTTATAATGTAAAATAGTGAATTTACTTGCACTGAGTGCTAGTAATTTATTTCCTGTGGCTATACCTAGAGGAGCAATCAAAATGCTTTATCTGCTGTTAAACTGCCATTTAATAAAATAAAAAGATGCGCCAAACAGGCTTTTCTTGGCCCGTTTCTGATTTTCTTTAGGTCTGACCTATTGGTTTCTATTTTTTATTCTGACTATAACACAGGTATAGCTAGTCATATTGAATTTAGCAGAAAATTAAGGAATTAAAATTTCCTTCGATCCCCTTTAATTCATCAATGGATATGTTCATAAGCTTTTATTTATTTTTTTAAGATCATTTTTGCAGAACCAGTGGCCTTTATTTTGGTTATTTCAAAGTCTAATGCTACACAATAATAATAATAATAATAATAAATACATTTATTTGTATAGCGCTTTCAGTCAAAGTATAAAAAGACTGGCAAGAGTACATATAACTTCAAAGCAAAGGCACTCAAATTAAGGATAAAAATAAAAAAAATTAAAAAGTAAATATAACAATAAAAAGGTTACAGCTTTTGGACAGAAAAAGGTGGAAGTTGTTAGTTTTGATGCATTTGATGACTCAGGAAAATAAAAATTGGATTCTTCTGTATCTGACCTACCGATCACAATCAGAGCTTATCAAGGTAATTATCGGATTCTGATCTCTGGTGGATTTCCAGGTGTATGTTTAACAAAATGGGATTTACTAGTTTGTTTTTTGTTCAGTTGAATTCATTAGTAGTTGTAGACTATGGTAATAATCATGTCTGCCACCTTTTCATTAGCTTAAAACATTTATTACCAGAGATCCCCTTTTTTATGTGGCTGAGGAAAACAAAGAAATGCTGCGTATTTAGCTTCACAAATGAATCCGTGACGTTAATAGTGATAGATTCCACCTGAGGACAGCCAAAAAGATCATAGGATTTCTTCCTTTCACAAGGTATACACACAGCCTGAAACCAAGAAAAGCCTGCTTCCACCATTCTTGTGGAAGATGGGACCAATTGACCCAAACTGCAATGTTCTGTAACAGGGTTCTTCCATAAGCTGTCAGACCCCTGAACACACATTTCCATAGCCCAATACCCCCAACCACACACACCTGACTGTGCTCTTACAATGTGAATAAAAATGATAAAAACCTGCACCCTTTCCACATATCTGCTCTATGTTTACTGGTAAGTGTGTCTATTTAAACTGTTTATGGGTTACTGTTATATGTATATTGCATGCTAACTTGTTCATTACTATGGTGGACCAAACACTGAAAACGCTGATGTTTCCCCAAACATTTTCAATCCATCAATGCATTAACCAACACCTAATGTCATGTTTATGCACTTTTCTGAGATTAACAAAAAAAAGATCAAATAATCATTAAGGATATATCCTTAGATGAAAAAATGCTGAAAATCTTGAAAATCTTGTCAATTTCCAGTTGGATTCCAAACTACTACCTCTACTAAAGGATCTGATGCACATTTACTTTTTCAGAATACAAAAAAAAATCTGAGTAGGCAGCTCAAACTTAAAGAAAACCAAAAATCTATATAAGCCAGGGAGATGGACTCCTTCATGCACCTGGAGGTCATATAGGACAACATTCAGTACCACTGCGTGCCCTGTATGAAGCAGAGCTACAACAGAATCCAGTGGAACTCCTAAAATTCAAATGAATAGGCGTATGGTTTGAGAGAGTTCGATGTAGAAATGTAGGTAGAAAATTTGACCTTTTTTTTTGTTGAACATAAATGTCCGTCTTCTGTAAGCTGAGTCAACTGATTCTTCACTCCTATCTTGAGAGACATCCTGTCTAATTTATGGGGTTCACTTTTATCAATCTGAAACTGCCCAACACTATTTGCAGTGAACAACCCAAACTGTTTATGAGGTGATTTCTTAATAAATAAAGTGAATATTAAAACAGAGCTTTTTAATAGCTCTTTAGAAAGCCTGTCCAGTTGGTATGGGAGGGGCTCGGGAGACGGGAACACGCTGGATCCACACCCACTTGCTCCACTCAGCCGACCAGTCCCTTTAAATCCGTAGCAGAGGTACAAACAGGCCCGCTGGTCCTCATCTAATGCTTCAATCAACTCCAAATAAGGCTTGTTTCATCGTTAAATTCGGAAACACTTTAAAAATGGAAATGCGTATTCCGTTGGCCCTGTTAAACACCATAAATTGTGGTTATGTCTCCAGCTGACAAGCATGTAGAGGTCGTAACTCACTAGCCGTTAGCACTCTAACAAAAAGCTCTCATCTCCAGCTACTGTAACTACACAAACTTATTCTAAAAATACGATTAAACTACACGGTTATCTCTTGTATAGCTTATAGAAGACCAACAGATATTATCCGAACTCTGGATACCTTTTCACCAACATTTTCCCACTTTGGCTAGCTTTGTCTAAGCTCTTTTATGTGATGCCCAAACAAGCAAACTTACCCCGTTCATGTCCGAGGTGTTTCGTGGCTTCCCTTCTCGTCTTTCGGCTCACGGGGTGGGGGGGGGCACAGATACCCGCTAAAAAGCTAGCCTCAGCCCACCCCCACAGCCCGTGATCTCCTGACACAACCACACAGGTCCACGATCTCCTAATGCACTCCTGCTGTACGGGGAATTGACAGCAGCTCAATCGATGCAGCCTCCACAGCCCCACTCCGCCATGTTCCTCTGTGTGTGGAAATGAATGAGGAGGCGGAACGTTTGCGCCCCCTGTGGGTCTGCAGTGACAATGTCCGTGTGTTTGGAAAAGCGTTTGTTTACGTCTCAAACTTCATTTTTACATCACAGCATTTTAATTGTTTCTTCTGTAGCTTTATTTTCTACATGAGTTCCACAGTTTTCGTTATTGTTTTTTTTTTGCAATACAATATTTTAAACTGTTTTAAATGTAATTACTTAAGCTGCAAACCATGACGAACATAAATGAAAAGAAAACAAAGAATGTGTAACTTGGAAAAGTAGAACAAATATACATAAACAAAACAAAAAGTGATGAACTTATACATGTATTGACAAAATCTAAAATAGAATACCATTAAATAATTTGACAAAGGCTACTTAAATACTGTCTGTTAAGCAATTACATAAAAAAATAAAAATGATACTGCACCTTTTACTTCTGAAATGTTGATATACAGGTCCTTCTCAAAATATTAGCATATTGTGATAAAGTTCATTATTTTCCATAATGTCATGATGAAAATTTAACATTCATATATTTTAGATTCATTGCACACTAACTGAAATATTTCAGGTCTTTTATTGTCTTAATACGGATGATTTTGGCATACAGCTCATGAAAACCCAAAATTCCTATCTCACAAAATTAGCATATTTCATCCGACCAATAAAAGAAAAGTGTTTTTAATACAAAAAACATCAACCTTCAAATAATCATGTACAGTTATGCACTCAATACTTGGTCGGGAATCCTTTGGCAGAAATGACTGCTTCAATGTGGCGTGGCATGGAGGCAATCAGCCTGTGGCACTGCTGAGGTCTTATGGAGGCCCAGGATGCTTCGATAGCAGCCTTTAGCTCATCCAGAGTGTTGGGTCTTGAGTCTCTCAACGTTCTCTTCACAATATCCCACAGATTCTCTATGGGGTTCAGGTCAGGAGAGTTGGCAGGCCAATTGAGCACAATGATACCATGGTGAGTAAACCATTTACCAGTGGTTTTGGCACTGTGAGCAGGTGCCAGGTCGTGCTGAAAAATGAAATCTTCATCTCCATAAAGCTTTTCAGCAGATGGAAGCATGAAGTGCTCCAAAATCTCCTGATAGCTAGCTGCATTGACCCTGCCCTTGATAAAACACAGTGGACCAACACCAGCAGCTGACACGGCACCCCAGACCATCACTGACTGTGGGTACTTGACACTGGACTTCTGGCATTTTGGCATTTCCTTCTCCCCAGTCTTCCTCCAGATTCTGGCACCTTGATTTCCGAATGACATGCAGAATTTGCTTTCATCTGAAAAAAGTACTTTGGACCACTGAGCAACAGTCCAGTGCTGCTTCTCTGTAGCCCAGGTCAGGCGCTTCTGCCGCTGTTTCTGGTTCAAAAGTGGCTTGACCTGGGGAATGCGGCACCTGTAGCCCATTTCCTGCACACGCCTGTGCACGGTGGCTCTGGATGTTTCTACTCCAGACTCAGTCCACTGCTTCCGCAGGTCCCCCAAGGTCTGGAATCGGCCCTTCTCCACAATCTTCCTCAGGGTCCGGTCACCTCTTCTCGTTGTGCAGCGTTTTCTGCCACACTTTTTCCTTCCCACAGACTTCCCACTGAGGTGCCTTGATACAGCACTCTGGGAACAGCCTATTCGTTCAGAAATGTCTTTCTGTGTCTTACCCTCTTGCTTGAGGGTGTCAATAGTGGCCTTCTGGACAGCAGTCAGGTCGGCAGTCTTACCCATGATTCGGGTTTTGAGTGATGAACCAGGCTGGGCGTTTTAAAGGCCTCAGGAATCTTTTGCAGGTGTTTAGAGTTAACTCGTTGATTCAGATGATTAGGTTCATAGCTCGTTTAGAGACCCTTTTAATGATATGCTAATTTTGTGAGATAGGAATTTTGGGTTTTCATGAGCTGTATGCCACAATCATGCGTATTAAGACAATAAAAGACCTGAAATATTTCAGTTAGTGTGCAATGAATCTAAAATATATGAATGTTAAATTTTCATCATTACATTATGGAAAATAATGAACTTTATCACAATATGCTAATATTTTGAGAAGGACCTGTAAACCAAATAGTCAGTCAGTCAGTCATTTTCTACCGCTTAATCCATAGTGGTTCGCGGGTGTAAACCAAATAGTTGTAGTCAAATGTTATGTTGACAGAAGCAATTAAACAATTTAAACCAATTTACACAACTGTACACTATTTCATATACAAATACAAATAAATATTGGGTCATAAAGTGGAACGTGAATAAAATACATTTATATTTATTATGTATGCATAAATGTGAAAACCTGTTAGGTAAACAAGGGCATTCACAGGTTTGTACTTTAGCACCACCTAGAGGCCAATTAAGTTACAGCAGTCCGAGTTTTCCTAATCAGACAGAACAAATCAATTTTCTTTTTCAATGAAACAATGTATTACACAGGCTCCACATTTTATGGTCTAAATGCTTAGGCTAAAATGTTATCAGTATAACATAAAACATCAGTTTGGAATTTTTTTAAGATAGATTTCTAGTATTTGCTGCGGTCAAGCCTTTTACAATAAGCTTAACTAACTTGCATGTAGACAATTAACCGTTACGTGATTTAAGTCTTTGGGAACACACTTAGTAGTTTCTGGGGGGATAAAATGGCATGCATTCACTGTGTCACGCAGTTAACCATCTAAACTTGAAAGCTGAACTCTCGAAGGGGAAATCCACTTTCTAACTAAGTCACCTGTAAGCAGGGACGACTGATGAGCTTCGAACTCTATCAAACATAATTTGCTTAAACTTCCTTTTCTCAGTTTGTCTTTTCTATTACAGTTAACATCTGCAAGCAGTCTGTTAGCTAAATTCCATTTCTAGGAAATACGTGTACGGATAAAATTATTATTCGTAGTAGTAGTCGCAGTAGTAGTAGTATTTAATTTTTTTTCTGTTTCAAATAGTTTGCATTTAGTGATTCTAATCCTAGGCAATCAAGGAAATACAAGCGTATAGGACAAAGAGAACTTGACAGAAAGTTATTAATAAAAACATAATATTCAGCTAATGAAAAAGGAAGAGAACGAAGAAGAAGAATCAACCGGCGTCACTTCCTTTCGGGAGCTGTCAGGGTCACGTGATGTGGTATTAGCTCGCCGACTCTGCTATGTTTTTCGTTTGTTTCATTGTTTCAGAAATGCGACGTTTCATGCTTTTATCGGTGTGTTGTCGTCGAGGGACGTCCCGCGGCCGCTCTAAGACCCGTTTTCAACGACCTCCGTCGAGCACTTTCGCCCTAAAAACGGCTGCAGTTGGCCTGCACGTCACGTGACCAGCATGCGACGGAGCGTTTGATAAAAAGATGGCGTGAGCTCGAGCAGAGAGGACAAACAAGCACCGAACTGCTGAGAGCTGCTGACCGTGAGCCGCAGCTCCCATATTAAAGTAAGGCGAGGTATTCTTAGCGTGAGAACCAGCTGTTTCTGACGCTTACACATTGATTTATCATAAGCTCCCAGTTATTTCACGTTTTTACATTGAAGTGATTAACCATAGTCTTTTTTTTTTCTAGGCTTTTAGTCCTCGTATCCTGGTTGCTAACGTTAGCCAGCCACATAAACTGAGGCATAGTGCGCGTGCGAAAACCGTTAATAACGTTAGGACAACAGGGGCCGGCTCGCTGATTTAGCTTCCAGTTAGCTTTCATGAAGTAGGTTATGGAGGCCAGATTGAAAACTCTGGTTATCTTTGAGTCCTCTGGCTGTTCAATTTTGCTAACGTCATTTATCAACAACTGAATAACTTCAGCAGCGCCGCAATAACGAGCTACCTGTAAACTTTATTATGAGCTGTTCTGTTACAACATAAGCTTACATCAACCTTGCAAACGTCTGCTAATGATAAGAGAGATTATTGTGTGAAATGTTACAGCAGAGAAAATTATTTTAACATGTGCACCTGTATCGGTGGTTACTGTCACTGTCAGTAACATTTAGTTTTAAATGTTTGGTGATCTTCTCTGTCAGCTGCGTGGTGCTAAGCATCATGTCCGCCTATTTTATTTGCAGACGTTTAAACCACAGTTGCCTTTTTAACGATGTCAAAATGAGTGATTGTGACGAGGCTTTGTATTTAGCTTTTGAATAGTAAGCAAGCTAGCATAAGAAAGCTATGTCACGCTGTTTTAACCAAGTCAGTTTAGCAGCTAATAGAAAAGTGAAAGGGAGATTTACGACATGAAATTTTGTCATTAAGAAGGATGATTAGTCCTCAAAGTATGTGGACGACTTGTTATAAACTGTATTATGGCGGTGTACGAGTAGGTTCGTTGTTAAGGAAATCCTACGTTGAGTAGGTAGGTGCAGGAAGTTGAAGGCAGGGCATTGTAAACACGTGTCTTGTTTTGGGTCACTTTGAAACAACTCGTGGCTTCGACATTACTGTAGTAAAAGTATCCGAATTCGCCCATCTTTACTGTATAATGACTAGGGAATTGTACGTTTTGGGGGCTGTGTTTCCATCTTTAACTTCCACTTTCATTTCAGCCCGGATCTTGTTTCTTGAAGAAAGTTACTTCATTAGACTTTCTTGTAATCCTTAAATACATTGTAACTGCATGGTTAGGATGTTCTTTTTGTGACCTGTATATTTTAAATGCATTTGTCACTATGTTTAGATATAAATATAACTTGAAATATAACCTCATAGCCTGTTTTTACATGTGGGTCATTGTGTTCATTATATATTATAAAGAAATTGTTGTTTATTTTATGATTGACCTAAAATTTTTCATCACTTACTGAATTTTCTTAATAAATAATACACTTGTGTTGTTTACTTTTGACTAATTTATGTGCCATGAGATGTTAAAATGTTGTTTAGGTCATCAGTGAAGTGTAGCTATTGGGTTGTACACTGTATGATTTCAAATGTTTAGTGTTGCGTTCATATCTAAGCTCATGTGCCACCCTACTTGATCAGTCTGTTGTTTTTTTTTAACACTGATTACTTGTAATTTTCCAGTTATATATTTTTTTAAAGACTACAACCTTAGCCTTTACCATTCTCTTCATTACTGGTTTGTTTCATCGTAACACACAATACAGAGTGGATATGTTGTCATTTGATGGACAGCAAATTATGCCAATTAATGTTTGAGATACATCTATCAGGCTTTTTCGTGCCAGTTACTGAACAATTCCCATTTCTCTTTATCTGACCCTTTGGTTCCTTTTGTCTAAATACTATAGCATATAATGTCCTGCAAGGTCTTTGGTAGCTTGAATCCAGTAGAAGCTTAAATAATTGCAAGATCCTCCCCATTAATGCGTCAAAGCTAATGTTTTTGACCGTTGCTAGATTTTTACTAAACTTAAAAGAAAGTGCATCTGAGAACTTGTTTTTTGATGTCTTCATTAACCTAAAACGGTGATATTTCCTGGTTTTGATATTTATAACCAATAATAGAAAATCAAATTTTTTACTCTTTGACTTGTATGTTTTCGGTCACGGGAAATTTGGCCGATCCAGATCTTTTGACCAATTGATTTGTGAATCTCTGTTATATACTGCTGATCGATCCCTTTAAAACATTACATTTTCATCTATGTATTTCTTTATTTAATTTTGTTTCTTATTTTAATTAATGAAGAAAAAAAAGGCCCTCTTGCTATAAGGTTATATTCATTGGATTTGCAGATGGATCCTGGACAGGATTTGCTACTCGCTGCTTTAAGTGAGAGTGGAATTTGCCCAAATGATATTGGGCTATTTGATGTGGATTCTCAGGATGTTACACAGCCCCCTACAGCCCAGCAAGTAAGACGATCCTCAGTAAATTATCTAGAAGACAATAGTTTCCTTTTATTTCCATCACAGCATGAATCCCAATTCTAATCCTGACCTCCTTTCAGTCCATCTCCATCAGTGCTCTGGATGTTGGGGTGGGAGCAGAATCAGTGGAAGTTGTTCGACCTGAGCCTCAAAGTGCAGTTCCAGTTGTTGCAATCAGAGTAAGCTCACAGAACATGTTTCCTTATTTGACTGTATTACAAAGCTTTCTGGTAGCCATTTGATCTAAAAATGAATGAATAATTCCCTTTGGTTGTTCTTTGTTTCCAAACAGCATAAGCCTCAGCCATCAACAACCACATTTGTCTTAAATCAACTGAATCAGTTGCCATCACTAGGGGGTACTGTTACCAAACAGTCAGCTACCAACCCAATCAAACATACCATAACAGTCACCAAGGTGGTCCATGTCACCAATTCAGGACTGCGTGCTTCAGCAACCCCCTCACCCGCAAGCTTTCCTCCTTCAGTGTCCACGTTAGTGCCTTCTAACAAAGATCAGGTACATTTTTTAAATGTTTTTTCTGTTTTCAATATCTTGTATATTAACATTTTTTGATTAAGTTAATCATATGATGGTTTTTTTTTGTCAGCAGATTCAGCTGAAAGATCTTCTTCGGCCCAACAATATGAAAACGACAGTTTTAAAGGGCAGCAGTCTAATGGAGCTGATGAAACTTAAACCTCCACCGGACATTGCTCCACCTGTGGCAACAGCTACAGCCACAGGTCCAGGTAATCCATTTGAATGGGAGGGTGACAAAACACCCTAGAGTTATACTCAAATAAAGGTTCTCCACTTTTATTTTATGATACAATTTGGGTCTTAAAATTCTAGGTTTTATGAACAGAAGTTGAAAATACTGTCTAAAATCTATAATCAGGTGTCAGATAAGTTTAGATATTTCTGAAGGCTTTTTTTTCTGAGAAAAAAAAGGCAAATAGAAATCAATTACTTGTATCTTTTTCTTATTTGATCACTAAGTTTATCAGTCAGGGTTTCCTGAACAGTGATGGTGGTTTTGGGGGGGTTCAACTAACTGAGAGCATTATCAGAGGAATTATTCTACCCTGGATCCATCATTATAGTTCATTGATCCATTGTTAATATTCTGGTATTTGTTTGGTGTTTCAGGTGAAATTAACAATGGGATTAAAAAAGAAGGGTTGGGTAAAGATGGCGCCAGGATCTGGATTAAAGACGACATTAAAATGCAAAACTTTACAAATACTCTGGTAAGTCTCATTAGGTTTGGTAAACAAACAGTGCTTTAATATTGAAATGGGAATTACTTTGTATTCCAATTTGTGTGCAGAAAGGCCTAAAAGAAGAGGATGAACATGAGGAGGAAGAGGAAGAAGAGCTCGGTCACGCAGAGACTTATGCAGAGTACATGCCAATGAAATGTAAGAATATTTCAAGGTTAACAGTAATGGTTTTTTCTTCAAGTTAGGATTATTCATCTAAAAATGATAAGAGATGGTATTAAATGTTTCTCACAAGGCTGATTCATCATTATTTAAAATGTTTTGTCAAGCCTGGTCCGATACCTGTACTTGATGTGCAGAATAATTGAGTAACTAGTTATGAGAGAAACTTGATAAGATGTCCAGATTATGTTACATAATTTTGTATCAGTTTAAATCCTTTAACATTTTAGGACAAGATGTGTTCTTTAATTTCATTGTTTTACTGACTTTAATTAATTGAAACATTAATTTACTGACCTTTGACCTTGTAAATGTAGTAAAGGTTGGCCTGAGACATCCTGATCCTGTAGTAGAGACCAGCTCTCTCTCCAGCGTGAGTCCTCCAGATGTGTGGTACAGACAGTCCATCCCAGAGGAGGTGATTGATCGTGGCTGCTTGTCAGCACTGCAGTTGGAAGCGATCACATATGCTGCTCAGGTAGGCAGTTTACATGAGTGAAAACACCTGAGTTTACCTCTCCAATAAAAATAAAGGTTACTCAAAAATGGTGACTTTATATGAACAGACAGCTGCCTCAATACTCATGAACATTTCTTAAGCTCAGGTAATGTATGAATTGCTGATACTGTTGTGCTTCAAGTTGTAACGGCAACTAATTAAATCCAACCTGTATTGTAACCATGTGATGTTCCACAGTCATTTAATTTTGTATGATCTTGTGGTCTCTGAAACTGGCCATGCTAGAGCACATTCAGGTCAAAGGCACACAGTCGTACCACCACAGTAAGGATCACAATTTATAAGACACATTGAATAAGTTAAAGCTGGAGGCACACTACACAACTTTCAGTCTGTACAGATTTTGAGAAGACCTTGAATTTCGCACTAACATACTAGTTTGAGCCGATTTTAGTTTTTTTTGTTTTTGTTTAATGACTGAAGGATTGGACTTAACCAGATCCATCTGAACACAACAAACTCGCAAGAGTGATAGTTTAGGGGTTAACACATATCAGAAGATAGCAGTAATAGAGCATGTTCTCAGTATGCAGACACACTATTTGTTTTCTGTTACAACATAAGCGTGCTTGTTGTATACAGTATACTATTTGGACTGGACTGCGTTAGCAAAAAATTGAATTTGGAAAATAACTTGATTCTGATTGGAAAATATTGGGTCCATAATTGGTTCATACTACCAGACAGTGTGCAGATGCGTTTCACTGTGACTGAGGCTGCAGATTTCTGTGCCAATTCACCGTGCCTGCTGGTCCTTTTATTAGTGCAGACTGAAGCAGACTTTCCCCGACTAGGAATCACTTGAGATTTTTAGTTACTCATTTCTCTCCAAATGTTTATGGCTTTTATTTAGGCATTTAATTTTAAAGGCGGCTCAAATACAGGTCCTTCTCAAAATATTAGCATATTGTGATAAAGTTAATTATTTTCCATAATGTCATGATGAAAATTAAACATTCATATATTTTAGATTCATTGCACACTAAGTGAAATATTTTAGGTCTTTTATTGTCTTAATACGGATGATTTTGGCATACAGCTCATGAAAACCCAAAATTCCTATCTCACAAAATTAGCATATCATTAAAAGGGTCTCTAAACGAGCTATGAACCTAATCATCTGAATCAACGAGTTAACTCTAAACACCTGCAAAAGATTCCTGAGGCCTTTAAAACTCCCAGCCTGGTTCATCACTCAAAACCCCAATCATGGGTAAGACTGCCGACCTGACTGCTGTCCAGAAGGCCACTATTGACACCCTCAAGCAAGAGGGTAAGACACAGAAAGACATTTCTGAACGAATAGGCTGTTCCCAGAGTGCTGTATCAAGGCACCTCAGTGGGAAGTCTGTGGGAAGGAAAAATTGTGGCAGAAAACGCTGCACAACGAGAAGAGGTGACCGGACCCTGAGGAAGATTGTGGAGAAGGGCCGATTCCAGACCTTGGGGGATCTGCGGAAGTAGTGGACTGAGTCTGGAGTAGAAACATCCAGAGCCACCGTGCACAGGCATGTGCAGGAAATGGGCTACAGGTGCCGCATTCCCCAGGTCAAGCCACTTTTGAACCAGAAACGGCGGCAGAAGCGCCTGACCTGGGCTACAGAGAAGCAGCACTAGACTGTTGCTCAGTGGTCCAAAGTACTTTTTTCGGATGAAAGCAAATTCTGCATGTCATTCTGAAATCAAGGTGCCAGAGTCTGGAGGAAGACTGGGGAGAAGGAAATGACAAAATGCCAGAAGTCCAGTGTCAAGTACCCACAGTCAGTGATGGTCTGGGGTGCCGTGTCAGCTGCTGGTGTTGGTCCACTGTGTTTTATCAAGGGCAGGGTCAATGCAGCTAGCTATCAGGAGATTTTGGAGCACTTCATGCTTCCATCTGCTGAAAAGCTTTATGGAGATGAAGATTTCATTTTTCAGCACGACCTGGCACCTGCTCACAGTGCCAAAACCACTGGTAAATGGTTTACTGACCATGGTATCACTGTGCTCAATTGGCCTGACAACTCTCCTGACCTGAACCCCATAGAGAATCTGTGAGATATTGTGAAGAGAACGTTGAGAGACTCAAGACCCAACACTCTGGATGAGCTAAAGGTCGCTATCGAAGCATCCTGGGCCTCCATGAGACCTCAGCAGTGCCACAGGCTGATTGCCTCCATGCCACGCCGCATTGAAGCAGTCATTTCTGCCAAAGGATTCCCGACCAAGTATTGAGTGCATAACTGTACATGATTATTTGAAGGTTGACGTTTTTTGTATTAAAAACACTTTTCTTTTATTGGTCGGATGAAATATGCTAATTTTGTGAGATAGGAATTTTGGGTTTTCATGAGCTGTATGCCAAAATCATCCGTATTAAGACAATAAAAGACCTGAAATATTTCAGTTAGTGTGCAATGAATCTAAAATATATGAATGTTAAATTTTCATCATTACATTATGGAAAATAATGAACTTTATCACAATATGCTAATATTTTGAGAAGGACCTGTAGTCTCTTTTAAAAAGGTTGTAAGCAGTTAATATCTTACCTGCAGTGTAGGGTTGGGTGGTATGAACAAAACATGACCATTTGTTATAATAAAATCACAATTTTCCCACATTAAGGCATAGCTTTTACAGATAAAAACCACTCAAGGGGGACCTAGAGCATTTCTTAATAGATTCTAATGGGGTTGCACAATTTTGCCAACATGCGTCAAGCACAGTTGTCATTGAAGAAATGTTGCCATTTTTAAGTAAACTGTTTTAATGTTTTGTATAATTCAAAACAATTTTAGTTTGAAAACAACACACCAGTTATGCTCCCTCTCAACACTGATGATTTTGTAGTGATTATTGTGAGCAAATTCCTGTTTGCACTTTACTTCAGTATCACTGCTAACATTATTATTCGAAGCAGTAGTAATTGTAATAATTTCATCACACTCATAAAACCTACACCCATAAAATGTTGTCTGTATTAGATATCTGTCAGCCTGCAGCCTGAACACACAATGCACTGACTGTTGATTTTAAAGGCAGAGAGGGTATCTTAAGCAGTGTCTTTCAAAGCATTCATTTCATGTGTCACTATGGGGAGCACCTCCTGCATGACCTCATCAGAAGCATCAGTGTCATTACGGCAACTCTGAATGGCCGGCACCAGTGAAGTCTGTCAAGAGAGACCCAGTACTTCACCCTTTGAATGTGTCTGAGATGACATTTTTCTCAGGAGCCTTTTGATGATCACTGGTGCGTTTGCTGTCGACAGACTGGCCTTACCTGTAGCAATACCTTACACTGCTAGCTAGGAAATGGCAATATTTCCCCCCTTCCCTCTTCTTAATTAGCTCTGCAAGCTTTTTGAGCAATCCACTAGGCTGCTAAAGGGAATGTCACGGGGCAGTGTTTGAAGCTGGGTAGATGAATATACCCAGCTAATGGCCCTGACATTCCCATTGCTACAGACAAAGTATGTGGCAGCCTTGCTCTCTCTTAACCAATTCTGGAAGAAGATGGGGCAGATTGCTAGGATTTATTTATCAGGCAATAGAGAAGAGGACTCTACTATGCTTGTTAAGTGCCACAAGGCTGCAAAATCTACTGCTTTGGAAGAAGACCGGCAGCCCACTGTGTTCTGTATCCTGAACCTGGATATGTGGAACATGCAGCTGTGAGGTGGAGCATCCCATGGCCAGGTGTTCAGAGGTTGTAAGATCTTGGTTTGATGGGAAAATAATGGCAAAGGTTAAAACGGGAAAGCATGTACTGGCTGTTTTTCTGGAGCTCCTGAATGAATTGCGTTGATGTGGAGAGATGAACTTTGCAGCCACATGGCCCCAGTCAAGCAGCTGGTTGTGACATGCCATGATCCGAAGACCTCACTGTCATCCTCAACGATGACCCTTGCTTCTAAGAAAGACCACTTATTAACAAGTGCTGTAGGACGACAACCCCGTCCTTTTAGAGCTTTTATTCTGATGACATGACGGGCAAAGTTGGAAAAAGACATCACCACTAAGAAAGATAAGACACTGCCCCCCTAAGTCTCTAGAATGCATCATCACCCCCATCCAGAAGAGCTGTGAGGAGAAAAAGAGGGAGGATGAGGTATTGAAACTCTGTCTGCCAAGGCGAGGGCACCTCCCAGCTCTGGTGCTGCATCAGTCATCACAACCTCCTTTTCCTGTGCAACTAATAATCAGCCTCTTTGAACTTTACGAATGTTTAATGGTTAATAAAACTGTTAATTTTGTAAAAGGATTTCAAAATACATTAAAGTCTTAAGGACTACCATCCCCCTCCCAAAGTTCGTTGCTAATCTAAAAAATTACCACTTCCCCACCTTAATTTGTTTTCATTTTCAGTATTTGCTTTCTCATTGTGTCACAGCAACATGAGACATTCCTACCCAATGGTGACAGAGCTGCCTATCTGATTGGTGATGGAGCTGGTGTGGGGAAAGGCCGCACTATTGCAGGGATTATTTATGAGAACTACCTTCTGGGCAGAAAGAGATCACTTTGGTAAATAACCTGAAAGATTTAGATTTTATCTTGAAAACAACTCATTCATTTAACAATTGTTTTAAAGCTCTCACAGTCTTCTGTGTTTTCTTACCTAACATACTTTGTTTCCTCTGTTTAGGTTTAGTGTCTCCAACGATCTAAAGTATGATGCTGAAAGGGATTTGAGGGACATTGGAGCCAAGAATATTCAGGTTCATTCTCTGAACAAGGTAAGATTTTTGAATTATACATGAACACTAAGGACATGAAATGTTGTCTTGTTGAAAATACTTATGTAATTTTGATCATTTTCAGTTTAAATATGGAAAAATATCCTCAAAACACAATGGGAGTGTGAAGAAAGGGGTGATCTTTGCCACCTACTCGTCCTTGATAGGAGAGAGCCAATCAGGAGGGAAGTACAAGACCAGATTTCAGCAACTTCTCCACTGGTGTGGGAAAGACTTTGATGGAGCTGTATCCTTTCACACATTCATTACTACAGTTTATTTGTACAAATGAAAACCATAACTATACATATAAATAATCACTCTTTAAAAGTATAAAAAACACTTAAAGAGAAATTGGTAACTTTCTTTAACAAGATGTCTGTAGATTGTCTTTGATGAGTGTCACAAAGCGAAAAATGTTTGTCCCATCGGGTCTTCCAAACCAACAAAGACTGGCCTTGCAGTTTTGGAGCTGCAGAATAAACTTCCCAAAGCTCGGGTTGTTTATGCCAGCGCTACTGGTTAGTAGACAGAATCAAACGGCTTGACATCCAAACTCATGAACCTGTGTCGACATGATGTACTAAGGCTACATGTTTCCATCCCATCTTTCATCTAGGAGCCTCTGAACCACGAAACATGGCGTATATGAATCGGCTGGGCATTTGGGGTCATAAAACTCCGTTTAGAGAATTTGGCAATTTTATTCAAGCAGTTGAACGCAGGTATGTTGTTTTTTTTGGCAACAAAATCTTTTTACAATGTTATACACTTGAAACGTCTTTTAAACATGTATTCTTATTAATTGTTGCTCTACTTTCAGAGGTGTTGGCGCCATGGAAATAGTAGCTATGGACATGAAACTCAGAGGGATGTACATAGCCAGACAGTTAAGCTTTACAGGGGTGACTTTCAAGATTGATGAGGTATCTCTAACTCACCAATACATCAACATGTACAACAAGTCTGTGAGGCTGGTAAGTAAAACAATGCATTTTAATTATTTTGTCAAATCCAACAAAATAGTACAACTTCAATTTCTACATTTCTGTGTCACAGTGGGTAAGTGCACGCGAGAAGTTCCAACAGGCTGCTAACCTCATGGAGGCAGAGCAACGCATGAAGAAGTCCATGTGGGGTCAGTTCTGGTCCGCCCATCAGAGGTTTTTTAAATACCTCTGCATCGCCTCCAAAGTCCGCCGGGTGGTCCAGTTAGCCAGAGAGGAAGTTCAGAATGGAAAGGTAAAACTACTCCTTAAAAATGGATTGTCCTCTATAACAAGTCTTCAGATATTTAAAGAGGTACTTTTTTTTATTAGTTATTTGACAGAGAATGTGCAGCTTTGACAGTTTTAAGTTTGTTAGGAAATAAGAGAAATTAAACGTCTTACTTTAAATAGTCAGTGTTATCCTCTGTGTTTAAGTAACTGAGCTGTTATTTTTCTCTGCAGTGTGTGGTGATCGGTCTTCAGTCCACTGGTGAGGCGAGAACATTGGAGGCCTTGGAGGAAGGAGGAGGAGAGCTCAATGACTTTGTGTCGACAGCAAAGTAAGGATGTAGAAAAACTTTCTTATAAAAAAGTCAATGTAATATTGTAGCTATATGGCTTCAATGCTGTGATTTTATTGCAGAGGCGTGCTGCAGTCCCTGATTGAGAAGCATTTTCCAGCTCCAGACAGACAAAAGCTTTACAGCTTGCTAGGCATTGACCTCTCTGCAAAAAAGACACCCTCTCCCACTGACAATACAGCAGAGTCTGAACAAAAGGGAAAGAAGAGAAAAGGTAATTTAAACAAATAGGATAAATCTTAATAAAATCATGCTCAAAGAATAGGATGCATTAAAATGAGTTTAAAAAAATTATAACCATGTATAACATGCCTAACATTCTCTATCGCTCCAGGCTCAGAGGCCAAAAAACAGCCTAAGAAGAAGCCTCGCAAGCATGGTGGTCTGTCAGGTACGAGCTCAGAGGAGAGTGAGTCTGGGGAGTCGGACAAAGAGTCTGGGAAAGACAGCGATGACAGCTTCAAATCTGTCAGCTCAGCAGATGAAGATGATGATTTCAATCCTTTCAGAGACGAATCTGATGAAGATGAGGAAGATGGTGAGTTCATAAAGAATTGAAATATGTCAATTTAGAGTATATTCAGTGTGCAAAACAAAACTGTCTGCCACCCTCCTAGATCCTTGGCTAATCAGGAAGGAGCCAAAGAAAGGCAAAGAGAAGAAAAAGAAAAAGAGGAAGAGTATTGATCCAGACTCGATTCAAAGTGCCTTGTTAGCCTCAGGGCTGGGCTCCAACAGGCCGGGTTTTACAACTTCTGTTAACGCCCCCATCACGCCTGCCACGGGTTAGTATGCTCCTTAGTGTAGAGCAAAGTTGTAATACTGTGAATAGTCTTCTGGAGGTAAATGTGTGTCTGGATTTGTTCCTCAAGTCAAAACCGAGAGCCAGGAAAGCTGTTTTACAAGTCAGGACTCGGTGGAACTTGCCCAGAAAATGAAGAAACAGCTGCTGGAACAACTAGAAGGATTGGCTGAAGATCTACCTCCCAACACCCTGGATGAGCTAATAGATGAGCTGGGAGGACCAGAAAACGTGGCTGAGGTAACATGCTTTTTAGAGCTGTACACCTTTTGGTTCTACGTTTTTAGCTGAACTGTCAATTTATAATGCATCTTAATTACTCTCTGCTTCAGATGACCGGTCGTAAAGGTCGCGTGGTCAGTAATGATGACGGCAGCATCACCTATGAATCCCGCTCTGAGCTGGACGTCCCTGTAGAAATCCTTAATCTCACAGAAAAACAGAGGTTCATGGATGGAGAAAAGGTAAAGTAATAATCATTCTTGATTGTGGGATGGAGTGTGACAAGTCTTAAAACCTTATTGGTACCTTGCTGGCCCGTCCGTTCACCATACCTGAATCCGATTGAGCACATCTGGGACATCATGTCTCGCTCCATCCACCAACGTCACATTGCATCACAGACTGTCCAGGAGTTGGCGGATGCTTTAGTCCAGGTCTGGGAGGAGATCCCTCAGGAGACCATCCACCGTCTCATCAGGAGCATGCCCAGGTGTTGTAGGGAGGTCATACAGGCACATGGAGGTCACACACAATACTGAGCCTCATTTTGACTTGTTTTAAGGACATTACATCAAAGTTGGATCAGCCTCTAGTGTGTTTTTACACTTTAATTTTGTGTGTGACTCCAAATCCAGGCCTCCATTGGTTAATAAACTTGATTTCCATTGATGATTTTGTTTTCAGCACATTCAACTATGTACAGAACAAAGTATTCAATGAGAATATTTCATTCATTCAGATCTAGGATGTGTTATTTGAGTGTTCCCTTTATTTTTTGAGCAGTGTAAAATAAGGCTCAGGGGTTCTGATGTGAGGGAGGTGCGGCAGAGAGGAGAGACGCTGCTGTCTGGACTGGTGAAGCTCCGTTTGCCTGAAGAAGTTCCAATTTTGGGCATTATGATGAACTCTTTGTCTCAGCCATTGCAGAAACGACTTTAAAGCGCAACAGCGCAGACTTTTGGCCACTGTGAAGTTAGTTTTAGGTTGAATTTTGGATACTCACCGGGTTTCTCCCATTTGATCCGATGCAGGCAGTTTGGTTACGAGCAGCTCCTCTCTGCCTCCTCCCTCTTCTTGCAGACGATGGTTCAATTAAGGACCGTCAATAAATTTCCAATGTGTGTTTTGGTAGAAATGTTTGTGCCTCTGAACAACTGGTTTGGGATGATATTAAATACAGCGTTCTGCCTACATGTAATTCAGAAAGCTGATGTGTCCTCTTCCTTTTCTTCAAGCCTTCAGTCCTGATTTATAATTTTTAAACAGTAAAATTATATTTCGATTTGACCCACTCCAGCAAATGCTCTTGAGTTTTATTAACTTTTCCCTTCACTACCTCTTGGAAAACCGTATTTTCTCCTGGTCCCATGGCCAATCAGTGAACAGCAGTCTGTTAACGTCACATATAGTCTCAATTCAGCTCCGGTCATACCTGCTCAGGAGAGACCAAAACAGTTGGTACCAGTACAGACAAACAGTAAAGGAAACGCTTGCAAAGCGAGCCGAGTGGACTCAAGTACGGCCAAATTGAGCCAGTGGAAAAGCAGCAAAACAGACCCCACAAATGTCACCGTTTTGCTCCCCTGGCGTGGGTGAACTCCTCAGTGTTACTACTAGCACTGATCTAAGAGCAGCATTTGGTGCGACACAAACTCTGATGTCAGGGGTTTTGTGGATTTTAAACAGTGGTTAAGTACCAGTCTTACAACTCCAATGAGGGGAAAGGAGATGTGTCTCATTGTCTGACACATGCTATGCTTGATTGTAATACTAGCCATTTCCTATATTTACAGTCGTCTAGCTATAAAATAATGTTTCAACTCCAACAACATCGGGCCAGTTTGGGCGATGGAGAAAGTTTGAATTTTTATGTCTTGAAAACATTTGTGTGAGTTCATGACTGGAACAATGAGATCAAGATATTACACTTTCTATTCCACCAGAACATAGCCATCATCTCAGAAGCTGCCAGCTCGGGTATATCCCTGCAAGCTGATCGACGTGTGAAGAACCAGAGGAGGAGAGTCCACATGACACTGGAGCTGCCGTGGAGTGCAGACAGAGCTATACAGCAGTTTGGTGAGGAGATGTAGCCATTTCTTCAACTACAATCTCTCTGACAAAAGTTCAGTCTGACAGTTCTGTTCTCTTGCATTATTAAAAAAAGTGTTAATATTCACTGAACTTGTTCTATGACAGGGCGAACACACAGGTCCAACCAGGTCACAGCTCCAGAGTATGTCTTTCTCATATCGGAACTTGCAGGAGAGCAGAGATTTGCATCCATTGTTGCCAAAAGACTTGAAAGCCTGGTAGGCATATCCAAGTGTCTGGTGAAAATGTTTGCAAATAAAAGGAAATTGACATAAATCAACCGTGTTATTGTCCTCCTATATCAGGGGGCTCTTACTCATGGAGACAGACGGGCGACAGAAACTCGAGATTTAAGCAGGTTCAATTTTGACAACAAGGTATACTCATCAAGCACTTGTATGAGATGCATTTGTTTAGTCTTAATTTAAACAGGTCTAACTCGTGGTGTTTTTGCTGTAGTATGGCAGGAATGCTCTGGAAATTGTGATGAAGTCTATTGTAAAGCTCGACGCTCCATTAGTGCCTCCGCCCTCGAACTTTAAAGGGGATTTCTTCAGAGGTATGAGTCATGTCCTTTGCATGGCACAGACATGAATTTGTCATCCAATCTTCAGGCTTCATGTTTTTTTCACAGTATAGATGTTAGTTGTTTTTTTTATTTCAAATTTTATCAGTTATTTTCTTACTGAATAATATTTTCTCTTTGTAGAAATTCAAAGTGGGTTGATAGGTGTAGGCCTGATAAATGTGGAGGACCGATCTGGAGTGCTTACACTGGACAAAGGTGATTTTAAAATTATGAATGACACTTAAACTAATGCCTCAGAGTACGCATCCATTCATGTTTAGGTTTTTGCAAAAATGAATAAAATGAAAAAATATTTTACAGACTACAACAACATAGGAAAATTTCTGAACCGTATATTGGGCATGGAGGTCCAGCAGCAAAATGCTTTGTTCCAGTATTTCTCTGATACACTGGCAGCAGTGATTCAGGAAGCCAAGAAGAATGGCAGATATGACATGGGCATTCTGGGTAAGTTGTTGTCATAACATCAAGCTAGTCTGTTGCACTTTGGTGTGTTTCTCCTGATGGTCAGACCACATTTGATCTTAACTGTTTCAACCTGTAAAAATGCTCTCCCCTTCTGGATGTTAGATCTTGGCTCTGGTGATGAGAAGGTGAAGAAGGTTGACTGTAGAAAGTTTCTGACACCAGGCTACACTACATCAGGACACGTGGAACTCCACACTGTGAGTCCTTTTGCATTTCTGGATCACAGCTGTATATAATCATCAGATTACAGCATCTTTAAGCTGACATTTTGCCTGTTCCTTTCACTTCACAGGTCGGTGTGGAAAGAGGAATGTCTTGGGAAGAAGCTACACACGCCTGGGCAGAGCAGAATGGATCAGATGATGGCTTCTATGTCCAGGTAGGAAATTATGAGGAAGGTTCTTGATGAAAAGAAAATCACTATAAACATGGAGCAAGTTGACATCTAATATCCGATGTGAGGGAGATTTGAAAGTCCCTGCTGTAAAATGTCTTGAGTGATGTTGTCTATTAAGCTCTAAGGAACCCCTTAGTCAAATGACTAAGTCAGACTTAGTCATTTGACTTTTCTAACTAAGCTGATGCAGTTTTTTTAGCGGTCATTCTAGCAAGAGCCTCATAGACTTAAACATCTGTAAACGAGCAGAGCATCCAGACAGAAACGAGCTAAACCTGTATCTAACTCAGCAGCAACTAACTGTTTTGTAAAATGAAACAAGTAAATGATAGTCATTTTCAATGACACATTTCAGGTTGTTTCCCTTTTATCCAACAACTAGATTTTTGTTTTTTTTCTATGAAAAGTAAATTAATTTGCTCCGTTTAATCTGTTGTGGAAGAAACATCTTGCAGAGTCTCCTGTGTGTCTTTAACTATTGATCATTTTCTACTTAATGACCTCAGGAAACATTTTATTCCTGATATGCCTGTCGTTTGGACTGAAATATTGATGCTGGTTTTAATGTCTTAGCTTTTTGTTAATGAATAATAGACAGGAACGTTCTCAAGTCTAAGAAGATTTGTTTTTATTCAGCTAATAGACATTAAGCAGAGTGACTTCATCTTTTTCTATGAAGGTTTGCTGTGGTTTTGTTTTTAATTATTTCATACAGTCATTGCTGTCCACTGCTGTATTGTGTTTTCATATAACATTTAGTTGAGTTGTGGCTCAGTGGGGAAAATTGGTCAACTGACGCTCATCATATTGAGTTAGATTCCAGCCTACCAAATGTCTTTGAGCTCCCGGGCAGGTCACCCATCCAACCCCAAGTCGCCTATTGATCATGCATACTGATGTATGAATTGTCAAGGTAGCTGGTTGAATAAGATGCCAAGGGTAAAAGCACTTTGAGTGGTTTATTATGACTAGAAAAGAGCTATTTTACTGCAATCCATTTTCTATTTATAATGTGATCAAGGTTCTTCTCCCAAAGATTCCTCTCTATCTTCATTTGATTTTCGTGGCTAATACTGCTAAGCATAACATTTCCAACCAGGATATTGTTGTTTCTTGCCCATAAGCAGTCACAGATGCTATTATTTATCTTTTGTGTGCATGACTGAATTTCAGATGAGAAATAACAGGAAAACAGCCATACTGGTCAAAGAAGTGAACACTAAGAAGAGGCTGTTCCTGGTGTACAGGCCAAACACTGGCAGACAAGTCAAACTGGAAACGTATGGAGACATCAAAAAGAAGTTTAAAAAGGTATGTTTCCCTCTTTCCTGACTATTATGGACATAAAAATTAACTAAATATTTTGTCAAGATCGATACATTTTTTTTCTCCTCTATTAGGTGCTGTCAGAAGATGCCAAGCAGCACTGGACTGACCAGTATCAGTCATCAGCAAAAATATGCTCTCATGCATACTGGTGTGTACACTTTACATCCACTTCTTACACCTAAAAGCACCAGTAGTGTGTCAAAGCAGTTATTTAGGAGCGTGTTTCTGGTGCTGTCTTTGGTCGTAATCTCCTGGTGTAATCTGCCTTTAGGCGCGGTAACTGCAAGAAAGCATCAGTGGGTCTGCTGTGTGAAGTTGGGCTACGCTGCAGGACGTACCATGTTCTGTGCGGCTCTGTGCTCAGTGTGTGGAATGAACTGGAAGAAGTGCTTTCTCCAGTCAGTGGAAGCAACGTCAAGGTGCAGATTGTCCGCCTCCGAACAGAAGATGGACAGAGGATAGTTGGCAAGTTGAAAAAGTTCCTTTGCTAATGCACTGAAAGGAACATGTTTTTTTCATTATGATGAAACTGTTTTGGTCCATCATCAAATGATTTATGCATAAACATGTGACAATGTTTGTTATAGTTAATAGGAAACGATGCAAAAACACACACTCATTGTAAACATCTTTTTTCCCTTCTTCTTTTAGGGTTGATCATTCCAGCAAACTGTGTGTCTCCATTGATTAACAAGCTCTCAACATCAGACCAGAACCAGCAGCTGGCTGTGCAGGAGCAGCAGAAGAGGCAGCTGCTCCACCCTCAAAGTCTTACTCATATAATCAACACATAACGTAGTTTCAGTCCAAACTCTGCCCCCTGAGTCCACGATCCACTCAGCAGGCATCTGGTTCTGATAATGTGTTGGTGCGCTGCATGCTACAGGGCCGCTGTTCCTCTCTCTCCACAGTTGTCCCCTGAGGGCCCAAAGTTTGGTGGCAAGCTGTGCTGACTGTTGGATGTAAAACAGTAGTTGTATTCCTTCACCTGTTTGTGCTATTGTTTTCACATGAAGATCTCTTATTGTACTCTGATATTCAGAGTGAGGTTTGTGATGCAGTCAAGACAGCTTTAAACTAGGAGGGCACAGAATGTGAGCCGTCCACTTCCTGTTGAATTTTCAAGCCTGTTTTGTCAAGTTTTTGTCAAGCTGTTTTGGCATGCAGCAAAAAGTTCCTAATTCCAGGCTAAAGATGAATGAAACAAAACCACTAGACTAGGGTCAGCCTGCTTTTAACACCGACCAACTTGTTTAGCTGTTTTTGTTTGTTTTGCAGACGGGTCTCATCTTTAGCAAATTTGGTATATTTGTTTTATTTTGGATTCCATAACTTAGTTTCTAGGAAAAACACATGCAGTGACATAAAGGCATTTTAAACTACTGTCAGTTGGGCACATCCAGAAAGCGTTAAGGAGAACTTTATTATTTACTATCACCTCTCATGTTGATTAGTGAAGGAAAAAACAACCCAAAGTTATTACTAAAATGTTTTGAGTTGGATTCAGTGGCTAAGTGTCGTCCTTCACTGTTATAAGCAGTATAAAGACCTGAAATAAATGGTTTGAGGTTTAAATATGCTCTAGTGTTAAATGGTATAAATGTAACGTTTCGAAAAGACATTTCTTCCCCTGTAGTTTTTGTTTTTAATGTCTGTTACTGGTCATTAAACGATAACAGTATCAAGTGTTTGAGACCCAGAAAAAAACTTTATATACTCTGAGAAATAGGTCTCTAGACATCCATCACTGCACTAGTGTCATAAATCAATTATTAAATGTCATTTATATTGCTTATATATGCTGTTGGAAATGCCTTGCTACTCTGCCATTTAAAGCGAAGCTAAGAAAATTACTAAGGAATACCCAGCCAAAGGGTTGTCACTAGAATGAAAAAGGCCTGGTCCTTGTAACAACCATCTTTTTTGCTTTTTACAAAAAAAAAAACAGCTCAGGGGTTCATCTCTTAAAAAAACCCAAAATCATATATTTTAGTGCATGTCTGACCAGAGTTTTCATTTAACATTTCTCAGTGCTCCTTGTTTAGCTGGATTTAAAGCTCGTCTCTTCATTGCACATATTTCATACTCCTCTCCACTTTCCAAGCCTTCTTGAGTCCAGGTATAATCAAATCTGTTTCTGTGGAATAGCACACCTCTTCTGAACCTTTGGGATTGTATTAAATTATACACAATCTGCACTGGACAGGACAGACCACATTCAGGGTGCATGATCTTTGCTGAGAGTGAAGAATGAAAAGCAGGATGGTTTTGTATGGAGGTATGCATCCTGACTCTCTGGATTAGATACGATTATGTTCATTAAGTCTGTGTCCTCTCCTGACTGATAATACATTCAACAAATTGCTTTGTATTATTTGTACAGCTTGGAATTCTTCATGCATCTTTCTGGACACCATTGGGGAGATGCTGCTTATGTGTTTAAACTTGAATGTGCACCTTGTAAAAGCCAACACCTCATGTTTTGTCTCTCGGGGTGTCGTGTGTATATAAGAGAGTAATTTGTGAAATGCCATTGATAAAATGAAAAAAGAATGGCAAGTAGATCCTTCTGAAGTTAAAACTCTTGAACTGTTTTCTTTTCTCCCTATTCATTGCACGAGTTGCACTACTGTCAAATGTACAAGTCAACATTGCGTGTAAATGCATCTTCAATAAAGCTTGGTATATATACTTCTATCTTGTTTGCAGAACTGCAAATAGCTTTAGCTTGTGTATGCATGACTAGCAAACTTAAAATCTTGGAATTATTCACAATTTTTTGTAAACCTTTATATTTTATTGCCATTTGAAAGTTGGTGTCCTCCAAAAACATTCATACTCAAGAGTTTATCACACTTGACAATGCAATAACCACAAGCTTCAAGGCATTTTAATGAGATTTTACTGTGCAGTAGACTGTTGAAGGTGGTTGTCCTGCTAGAACATGACGCTCCATCCCAATCACAAGTCTTTTGCAGCCTCCATCAGGGTTTTTTCTACGATTGCCTGTCATCTAGACTCGCTCCCATAAAGGCCAGTTTTGTGCTGCCAAAGACTCAGTTGTCTTGATGAATTTTCCTGACTGTGGATCTCTGCAGTTTCTCAAGAGTTACCATAGGGCTCTTGGCTGCTTCTTTGAATATCTATTGTTTGGCCATACATTTTTCTGTTTTCAGATGATGGATTAAACCATGCTCAGTGAGTTCAAATGTTGTGATATTGTTTTATAACCCAACCCTGCTTTAATAATCAACACAGCCGTATCCCTGACCTGTCTGCTGTGTTTCTCGGTCTTCATGATGCTGCTTCGCTAATGTTCTCTCACAAACATGAGGCCTTTATAAAAACGCTGTTTATATTGAGATTACGTTACACAAGAGTGTTTAGTTGCCTTCCTAAAGGTTGTTTTTTTTATTTTAAGGTTATTGTAGTAAATGGGCTTTAGTATAAATAAATGCAACATTGTAATTTTCTTTTCACAACTTTGTGATCCTTTATAAATGTTGCAATGTTGTGAACATATTTACTGTCCTAGATTACATATTGGTCGGTTGTTCCTTTTAATGCTTAATATTTAAATGGTATAAAAAGGGTAGAAAAACACTAAAAAGTACAGAGTAATCTCTGCATTGAATTTAATAGTATTGCTATAGTATTTACACCAGGACTGGTGGGTTACTTTGACTAAAACTAAATAGTACAATGTCATTGATTTAATTAACACAGAGAACCATGAAAGGTATAACTTAAATTCTTCAGTAAAATTGTTCCACCAATAACTTAATTATTTAATCGAAGCCTGTACTTTACTTATATTAACACTTAAACCGGTTTAAAATAGAAAAACAGACTAAAGAACACGGACTGCCCTGCTGGGGCCTGGGTCATGAGTCGGCGGGTCAAACATAGTGACCATGTGGCCCTCAGGGACTCCTGGGAAGTAAAAGTCTTGAAGAGACTTATTTCAGATGGAAAACGACCACATGTTTCCTCTCTACAGCGATCTTTAAGAGCAGATTCACTCATCAGTGGATGGAGGGATGGAAACCACCACACAAACAAAACCAGGTATCAAACTGCTTATATTATTTTTTCTTTCATACTCTTAAAAAAAAAAAAAAAAAAAAGTTTAGTTGCTTTTTTGACAGGATTAAAAGTTTAAACTAAGATAAGATATACCTACAAAAAGCTACGTGTTTTACGTTGAAACGCGTTTTTCTGTTGTAAAAAATTAAAATTTTGCATTTCAAAAACATTTTTCACATCTAATCAGTTCAAGGCTTTAATCTGATTAAAGTATTCCAAAAGTATGGGCTGGAGTTAACTTTCTGATAAATATTGTTAAATGTCGAAAAAACGCGTGTTCGGCTGCGTGCGAATTTCTCGGCTTCGTGGTGGAAATCCCGTTTTTAAGTCGTTTTCTTGACAAAGCCGCATTGGATGGCAGCAGTGTTAAAAAGCACTGTGGGTGTCAATATAAAGTGACGGCCATATTTGCCGGTGCCGCTGTTGTAAACAAAAAGTGAGAGACAGACGCTTCACTGAATTTCGGGTCATTTTTATTTCTTTAATTTACAATGTCTTTGGGAATGTCTTACAAACCAAACGTCCATCAGCACATTCCGGGAACTTCTGGGAACCAGGGTAAGGAGAAAACGTGGGCGAAAATCAAAGTATCCGCTTGTTAAATCGAGTGTTAAATTCGGGGTCTCGGAGAATACCTGGAGAAAGACCGTGTCTGTAGTTTTTGTCCAGTTATATATATAGGGTCAGATCCTGGGAGCTAGGCTAATTCATATCCGCCATTATTACTAATGTAAAAGAGCGCCATCCGTGAGCCGAGACGGCGGAAAAACGCGGTGGGGATGCGAGGAAAGGCGTCGGGGATTCCGAAAATGTGGTTCTTGGTGGTCCGGGGCCGCGGTCCCGCCGTGGGGTTGCGGATCCACGGTGACAAAAATGTATCACTTATGTCTTCTTTAGCCAGCCTTGTTCCGTTTCCTCCATGATGCTCCTCAGTCGGAGCTGCCGATTGATCTGCCTCTGAGAAATTTGATGTCTCTTCGAGGACATCTGGTGGTGGAGAGGGAATATTACAGCTAGACAAAGCAGCAGGGTGGAGGGCTCACAGTGTTCACAATCACACTGTTATCAGCTAAATATAGTTCAAATAAAAAAATTGTATATTTGGATATACTGACGGATATGGATGGATCACTTCATGTGCAGCGTTTCAAATGAAATGACCAAAAATAGGACTTTTATACAGGACACATTGCAGAAAAATCGTACTTTTTTTTTTTTTTTTTTTTTTGCAATGTGTTAAATGCATTTTTTTCAAGGGAAACACAACTTTATGTATTCAATTTTCTTTTCATCCTGCCAACAGCTGGAAACCTTCCTTCCCCCTCAGCAGCAAACCTGGCTACATTGCAATCCTACAGGCCCATTCTGAGTGACTATGGACCTCCATCTCTGGGATTCTCACAGGTAACCACTTAGGAAGTGCTATTACTATAAGTTGTATTTATTTATAAGATTAGATGAAAAGTGGTCTGTATTTTTCTTTAGCTAATTAACTTGAAACGGCAAGTCTTTTAGTCTACAAATGATATTCAGTACATATTTTCCTTAACAGCTCAATTCATTATGCTCTTCAAAAACCTTTCTGGGAAAATGTTATAACATTGCCTTCTGGTTGGAGCAATTCATTTTCCTCATATATTTGTCATCACACAGTCAGGAACTTAACCCCATCAAGAATCTTTGGGATGTCCTGGAGAAGAATTTCCGAGCGGTCCAACTTTTCTCTCTGTACTTCTCTCCGTATAAGATATTGGCAAAAAATGTATGCAACTCTGCAGATAAATAAATGTGACAATGCAAAAGCTTATTGAAACCACAGTGAATACCTGCCATAATTAAAGCGAAAGGTGGTACAGGCAGTCGATAATAGCAAAGAATGTCATACTTTGCATTTTCATGATTGTCAGTACATTCATGAGCAAAAAGTAAGTACATCCTTGCTGCTTCCATAGGATTTAAGAGCAAAAGTAGCAGCCATGTGTTGCTGTTTAAATGCACTGTATTAACTTATCATCAGTAAGCTTGGCAGCTTTTATAAAAGGAGTTTGTGCAGTTTGTTGCTATGGAGAATACAGATGCGTGTTGACACAGTGCCAAGCAGACAACATATCAGCAACGACCTTAAAGAAGCAACTGTTGCAGCCCATCAAACTTGTAAGGGTCACAAGGCCATTTTCAAACTATTTCAAGTTCATCAGTCACAGGTAGAAAATGTTAAACATGGCTGCCAATCTCCACAGAAGTGGGTGTCCCAACATTTTCACCCCAAAGTCAGATTGTTTAAGTTTTAGAGAAATCGCAACAACAACAAAAAATCTAAGAGCTCCATCTTAGACTCTACCGACCTTAGTGCATTTAAGTTCACGACAGCACAGTTGGAAAAAGACTGAAAAATGTCCTGCTTGTTTGAATGGCCACAGCTTCTTCTGATTAAAACCAAAATGGCAGCAGGAGTTCCATCTGAATGAGCAAAAGATGAATGAGCATATTGGAACTTGTCCCCAACAGAATAAGAGTATTCCCTTACGACTAAAATAACAAAATTAAGCCAACCTGAAAATCTTACTGTTAGATGTGTTTAAGAAATATTAGCTCATAAGTCTGATATGATCAAAGGTTTATCAATCTCTCTTTCTGAAATGTAAACAAAGGGTTACATGCAAAATCTGGAGTTATTTTACCTGAATTAATAAAAGTTTGTAAGAGACAAAAAGCAAGAATTCAGAAAGAAGGGGTGGACCCAACACAAGTCTCTTTTAATCTGTCAGCGAAGACCACCACTAAACCACGATAAAACTGATGAGAGGATTGCTTACTTTGGTTCGGAATCAGACTGTTTTATCACCTCTCTTTGGGAATGAAATTCGGAGCCCCGCAGATGCAGGTCCCTACTTCCCTCTTGAATTCTGCTGATGAGAATAATCCCGATACACAGCTGTTCGGCCGGGAAGGTCACGCTCCAACCTGTCAGCACTTTTCTCCTTGCACTGGCATTAAATGTTTAGGAGGTTCTTCTCTGGAGAATCTGGAATCGAATTGTCAAAAGCTGTGATGATGTGTGAAAGAGGAATTTTCCTGAAGCTTTGAAAGCATCAAAAACAAAAATGTACAATGAATAGAAACAATTAAGCAAAAAAAAAAAAAAAAAATCTTAAACAAGTAGACCAGGTGTGGATTTAACAGGGTTAGTCCATTTGGTTCTATGTGTTTCGTAGTGTGTCTCGGACTTTTCTCTGAATGAGCATAAAACCGCTCACAGAGGTTGCCCAATGTGACGCCATCAGGCACTGATCACCAAGCAAGGAAAATAATTTTCCAAAACAATTTGTTTTTTGGCACATTACACAATCAAGGCAAAAAAGCTTTTCCGAACCATATTGTTTAAATGTCAGAGAGAGGGATCGTAAAGAACTGCCTTTGTTGATGAGACTAAGACTATCCCTCTAGCTGGAAGCCTGTGAGTGGGCAGCAAAGCCTCGGTGACCCCATTGTCTTGTGTCATGATGTATGTTTGGATGGGTTGTACTGGAATTCTAATTTCCCCTCGGGGATCAATAAAGTATCTTTGAATTGAATTGCTCAAGGTTACCGAGATGTAATATTCTACATGTGCATTGAAAGCTTAACATTAACTCCCTATTTAATATTGGAGTGAGCCACACACTGAATTACCATTAAAAAGTTAACCACTCATGTTTAAGTTTTGGGTCATTTCTAAAGCTTATTGAGCTCTAAACTTGCACAATAAGAGGATTCGCTTCAAATAACTCTATTTGAGACATACCGACATGCATCTAAACAATATTTGTTGAGCATTAAATGCCTCCGGATCCTAAACAGTAAATGTTTTTACAATCCCAGGAACATGGAGGCCTTTTGCAAAGCTTTGGAGTAATAGATCTGCCAACAGCTTTCTAAGCGTTGTAGTCACTACAAAGTATTAAATAACTAACTCAATAGTTATAAATACTGCTTTTGAAGGCTGAGACTATTCATTAGAACATTTCTCGATAACTTTCATGAAGTATTTAAGTGAGCGGTAAAGCATCAAACCTAAATTGATTGAGGAGCTCAGTTGAAATGTTTTAGTCTCATTTATTTGCTCCGACGCAGGGCTCCACCGGCAGCCAAGTGCCTCAGAACAAATATGCGGAGCTGCTGGCCATCATCGAAGAGCTTGGAAAGGAAATCAGGCCCACGTACGCTGGGAGCAAGAGTGCAATGGAGAGACTGAAAAGAGGTAAAGTGGAAACATTTTTTTGTCATTGCAGTAGTACATTGACATTAATAAGTGTGATAATTGTAACAACGGTTTGTTCATCTAAATGTGCAATTCTTTTTTGAACAGGGATAATTCACGCCAGAGGGCTGGTGCGTGAATGCTTGGCTGAGACTGAAAGAAATGCAAGGTCCTAGCCATAGACGTACATTCCTCCTTGCAAGAAGAAACTCTTTGGGGGAAAAAAACATGCATGGCATTTACAATGCAAGGAGGAAGCAAAAGAACAAAGGATGGAGGTGCAAGCTCTTAGACAGAAAAAAAATATAGTAATGCAGTTCATAACTCCTACGAGTTCTGAAGGATTACTTCAATCATGTGTGGGTTTTCTGGGAATCAAATGATTTTTCTATTCTCCGCTGTTGGGATCTTAGTTTTGACTTCTTACGTAAATACATTGGTATACGTTCATTTTTGCATGCGAACGGGCCCATGGGTTAATTGTAGACACTGCATGGCTTGTACAGGAGTAGGTAGATTTTTTTTTCTTTTCTTTTTTATAGTATTTGGTCTGGGTTTCAGACCCTTCTAATAAAAGACTCGGTGGTGGACACGTCAAATGCATTGGTTCATCTGTAATGAGATTGGTTTTGGTATTACAAGAAAAGAAAATGCTATTACTTCTTTGTATGTATTTATTACTCTGTGTAATAAATTGTATTTTCAATACAGTGGACATTGTGATTCAATGTGTTTAAATTTTTAAACAGAGCCTTGCTAAACTATTCATACCCCTTAAACCTTTTACATTGCGTCATGTTACAGCCATAAACTTCAGTGTGTTTTATTTTGATTTTATATGATAGAACAACACAAGCTAGTGTACAATCATAAAGTGGAAGGAACATTTTTCTTTTTTTTTCTAATAAAAAATTTGAAAAGTGAGGTGTGCATATTTAGCCCTCCCGAGTCAGCACTTTCAGTTATATTCCAAAATACTTTCTTCATCCTAAAGGGAAATTAAATGTTATAGCTCATATTATGCGGGCTGCTTCAATAAGCCGTTGTAGATGCTGATGGCTGTGTGCAGGAAGGATCTCCTGTAGCGGTCTGTTTTACAGCAGATTTGAAGAAGCCTCTGACTGAAGACGATCTGTTGTTCAACAGTCTCATGAAGAGGATGTTCAGGGTTCTCCATAATATTAATTTTATGAAGAATCCTTATTTGCACAATGATCTCTAGAGATTCCAGAGGAGTCCCCAGAACGGAGCCAGTCTTCTTTATCGGCTTGTTGGGCGTTTTTAAGTCCCTGGCTCTGATGCTGCTACCCCAGTAGATGATGGCAGAAGAGATGATACTCTCCACAACAGATTTATAAAAGATCTGCAGCATCTTGTTGCAAACACTGAAGGACCTAAGCTTCCTCAAGAAGTACAGTCTGCTCTGTCCCTTCTTGTAGATGGCTTCACAGTTGCATCTCCACTCAAGTCTGTTGTCCAGGTGAACACTGTGGTATTTATACTCCTCCAGCACCTCCACCTATTTTCATGATGGAAATAGTGTTTGCACTATTTCTGTTTCTCTTAAAATCTACAATCATCTCCTTTGTTTTATTCACGTTCAAAATGAGATGATTGTTTCCACACCATGCCACAAAGCGGTCCACCAGCTCCCTGTACTCAGCTTCTTGTCCATCTCTGATCCACCTCATGACTACAGAATCATCCGAGTATTTCTGCAGATGACAGGAGTCTGTCTTGTACAGGAAGTCTGAGGTGTACAGAATGAAAAGGAATGGTGAGAGTACAGTCCCCTGTGGCGCTCCTGTGCTGCTGACTACCTGGTTAGACTCACAACCCTTCAGTCTCACAAACTGTGGTCTGTTTGTCAGGTAGTCTTTGATCCAGTAAATTATTGAGGCCTCCACCTGAGTCTTTTGGAGTTTCTGACAAAGCAAATCAAGTTGGTTTGTATTAAATGTTCTGGAGAAATCAAAGAACATGATCCTCACAGTGCTGCTGGCTTTGTCCAGATAACAGTGGGTTTGTTGACGCAGATGTATGATGGCATCTTCAACTCCAACTCCACAGCAATAAGAAAACTGAAGGAGGTCCTGATGGTTCATTGTTTGGTTATTCAGGTGGGCCAACAGGAGTCTCTCTAGGACCTTCATGATGTGGAATGTCAGGGCAGCCGGTCTACAGTCACTGAGGACTAATGGGTGAGTTCTATTGGGTACTGGAACAAGACAGGAGGTCTTCCACAACACTGGAACCTTCTTCTGGGCCAGGCTAAGGTTGAAGAGGTGCTGCAGAATCCCACAGAGCTGCTCTGCACAGGCCTTCAGGACTCTAGGGCTGACATGATCTGGACCTGCAGCTTTGTTCCGGTTCAGTCTTTCCAGTTGTCTCTACACCTGACTTCTTGACAGGTGGAAAGGGTAAGACAAAGGGAGCATCAGCATATTCTGATCAGGTTGAAGGCAAACATGTAGAAACAGAAGGGTCTATGGCTGAGGTGGATAAAACATTTGAGGTGTGACAGGAAAGCTGTGGGTCAAAGGAGGATTCAATTCAAAAATTCAATTCAAAAATACTTTATTAATCCCAAAGGGAAATTAAATGTTGTTATAGCTCATATTATGTAGGTTTCTTCAAAGAGCCGTTGTAGATGCTGATGGCTGTGGGCAGGAAGGATCTCCTGTAGCACTCTGTCTTACAGCTGATCTGAAAATAGATGGGATATCTGTGCTCAGCTTCTTTCTGAACTGAACCTATTGAAGAATGTGTTCAGTTCATTGGCTCTGTCCAGACATCCATCAGTCCTATTGTCCTTCTGCTTGAACCCTGTGGTCTTCTTTATCCTTGACCACACATCTCTGATATTGTGTTCCTTGAGCTTGCTCTCCAGTTTCTTCTTGTAAACCTCCTTGCTGACGCTAATCTTGACTTTAGGTTGCTTCTGTATAATCCTCAATAGTTCCCTGTCACCCTCCCTGAAGGTTCCTTTTTTCTTGTTAAGCAGGTTCTTCAGGTCACTGGTGATCCAAGGTTTGTTATAATGGAAGCATCTCACCGTTCTGGTGGGGATGGTGTTATCCACACAGAAGTTTATATAGTCGGTTACACACTCAGCCATGGCATGGATGTCCTCTCCATGTGGCTGGCACAATGTGTCCCAATCTGTATCCTCAAAGCAACCTTGCAGGGCTTCTTCAGCTTCCTGTGACCATCTTCTCACAGTTCTCTTTATTACATGTTGCCTCTGAGCAAGGGGGTTATATTTCGAGCAGAGAAAAACAAGATTGGGATCTGATTTGCCTAGAGGAGAACTTTCTTTAGAGATGTACCAGGGTAAAATTCCTTGTTTGTCTGTAAAAACTGGACAATAAATTCAATTCAATTCAAAAATACTTTATTAATCCCAAAGGGAAATTAAATGAAAATTAAAAAGCTGATTGTGATATATGAGTCCTTGACATTTGCATAAAACAAAGCAAATGTTTTCTCTG
Organism: Girardinichthys multiradiatus; assembly: GCF_021462225.1. NCBI lineage: Eukaryota > Metazoa > Chordata > Actinopteri > Cyprinodontiformes > Goodeidae > Girardinichthys > Girardinichthys multiradiatus. The sequence continues at coordinate 9,137,905 of NC_061801.1, forward strand.
GTAGAGCAGCTGACAAACCTTTGAAATGCTGGAAGTCTAGTAGAGAGTGAATTATGGTTAAACTCACCAGATATTGCCAGAAACGCATTGGGTTGTTGTGTCTGTAGCTTAGCAACACCTGAGCTGTTGGCATCACATGCAGTGTTGAAATAAAACTGGCAAACTCTCTGATTAAATCCCATGGATGAAAATTTACTGCTAACAGTTCAACATATGGGCTGGAGAGATGACACAGTAACATGTCCTGGATGACACCATCTGTTGTTCACAAGTACTGCCAGTCCACCTTCTTTGCGATTGCCCCTCCTCTTTAAATCTCTGTCTGCTCATATGGTCAGAAAGCCTGGCAGAGTCAGGTAAATGATCCTGCAGCCATGTCTCAGTGAAACACATACAGGTCCTTCTAAAAAAATTAGCATATTGTGATAAAGTTAATTATTTTCCATAATGTCATAATGAAAATTTAACATTAATATATTTTAGATTCATTGCACACTAACTGAAATATTTCAGGTCTTTTATTGTCTTAATACGGAGGATTTTGGCATACAGCTCATGAAAACCCAAAATTCCTATCTCACAAAATTAGCATATTTCATCCGACCAATAAAAGAAAAGTGTTTTTAATACAAAAAACGTCAACCTTCAAATAATCATGTACAGTTATGCACTCAATACTTGGTCGGGAATCCTTTGGCAGAAATGACTGCTTCAATGCGGCGTGGCATGGAGACAATCAGCCTGTGGCACTGCTGAGGTCCTATGGAGGCCCAGGATGCTTCGATAGCGGCCTTTAGCTCATCCAGAGTGTTGGGTCTTGAGTCTCTCAACGTTCTCTTCACAATATCCCACAGATTCTCTATGGGGTTCAGGTCAGGAGAGTTAGCAGGCCAATTGAGCACAGTGATACCATGGTCAGTAAACCATTTACCAGTGGTTTTGGCACTGTGAGCAGGTGATTAGGTTCATAGCTCGTTTAGAGACCCTTTTAATGATATGCTAATTTTGTGAGATAGGAATTTTGGGTTTTCATGAGCTGTATGCCAAAATCATCCGTATTAAGACAATAAAAGACCTGAAATATTTCAGTTAGTGTGCAATGAATCTAAAATATATGAATGTTAAATTTTCACCATGACATTATGGAAAATAATGAACTTTATCACAATATGCTAATGTTTTGAGAAGGACCTGTAAAACTGCATTCCTGATACTCTGGCAGGGTCCTTTTGTAGGGCTTGAAGTTCATCCAACTTGTTTCCCAACGAGCTCACATTGCCCATCATAATTGATGGAAGAGAAGGTTTAAACTTCCTCCTTCTCTCTCTTCTCATTGCTACTTCTCTGCATCCATGGTTTTTACTTCTCAATTCATCCAGGATTTGGGGTTGTAGTCCAAGTATTATTTGAGCTTTTGAGATATTAATCCGCTGCTTCTCGTTGTAAAAAGAAAACACCTTATTGCTATGGTGATGCATCACAACAAAAGTCCAAAAGGAAAAAAATATCAGCAAAACCCTTCCAGCTGCACATCAACAGATACCGTTGAGGATATTCATCCAAAAAATCTATTTTATTCACCACAAGAGGAATTTGAGTTCTTAAAAAGAATGAATCAGACTGCTACTCCAACCTGCTGCCACCTTGAGCTGCGCAATTCTAGAATTTGCAACCATTACAACTGCAGGCCTTGTGGGTATATCTATACCACCTTTAGACATTTTAAGACTAAATATTTTACAAATTCCTCTTTGAAATGGCTCAAGCTCAGTCTGATTTGATTGAGAGTTTCTGAACATCAAATTTAGCATTCAATTGGATTTAGATCTGGACTTTGAATGGACCATACTAATACGTGAGTATACTTTGATCTGAACCACACTATTGTAGCTCTGGGTCTCAAATTTTGTTTTCTAACCTAACCCCACTATAAATCTCTCTAAAACCTTATGATGACCTGTCTGTTGTGTTCCTGGTGTTTATACTTTATGTTTTCTCATGTTCTCTACAGAATGTAGAAAATGATCCTTCTAAATGATCCGCTTTGCAAAAAGGTTTGTGGTATTGCACCCACTTTTTACTATACACAATCCACATCAACAAAATCAGTTGGACATATTATGTTAGTCTTAGCTGCTTTTCAGTGTACTGTTTAAGAAAATTAGTTTTTATGGCATAGTACATCTAGGGCCCATATGGGTCCCACTTTTTACCGAGCATCTGGCATCAAATCAGTATAGCCAGTTAACATAGGGCCATTGTATAACCTGTGAACATTGTAATCTGTAGCCATTTTGGATTCAATTTCCTAACAGTATAGGTTCCATTTGTTAATGTTGGCTTGAAAGCTAATCTCTAAATTATCAGCAGTGTTAGACATTAGCATGGACAGCTTACGAAGGAGGTGGTAGTCTGGGGACACTGAGTTTCAGGGACCCATTTTTTGGTTTTGAATGATTGGATGTTTTTGAAAACACAGTAATTTAAGTATTTTAATTTGTGGGATTCGTGTAAAGATAGTAATATTTTAATTTGTTGTTAACAAAAGCAAGCTTTAAAGTTAAAGTCTACCAACTATGCGTAAAAAAGCGTATGTTTAGGACATTGAACCCGTATCAGAATTTAAAAGGTTTTTTTAGGATCTACATAAATGAAAGCCATCCTACACAAAACGGTTTTGAACATCTTCTAGTTAAAACTGTCTTCTGTCAGTTTGGCTGAACACAAGTGTACTCAATTTCTCCCCCACCAGCCAATAGAAATAAAGAGTGAAAATATTAACCAATCACACGTCTGTATTTCAGATCGCATTCTGACCAATAGCGTTAGGGGATGTGAGCGTTTAGCGGACACCGAACACTGCAGTGCAGCAGCCAACCAGCACACAGCTAGCGACACCGACTACTCACACAGAAATATGGAAATAATAACATTAGAAGTCAACTGGTAGGTTAACTGTTAGTTGGTGTAGGCTATCCTAGCCGCACAGTCTGGTGTTATAAAGCGGTTTGCAGTTGAATGCTACTGTCCCCGCGCTGTCCTGCTTGCCTCAGCTGCGCTTATTAACCTGTAATAAACCAACTTAGCCTAACTGAGCTAACTGGCTAACCAATTGAACGGCTAGTTTGTTGCAGGTGTAGTTAGCTCCAGCTAAATAAGTCATCCTAAATTATACAGAACAGGTAACTTTATCTGTCGGTGCTATAGACATCGTAGCTCTGGAAGCTAATGTTGCTCATAATATTTGTGATACTGCCTGTCTCTTCCGCGTTAATTATCTTTGCGAATTTAATTAGCCATACATTAATTAAACATGTTCTATTTAGACGAGCTTTCAAATTTAAAGAAACGTAGCTATTAGCATCAACACAGGCTGATGCTAATGCGCCACACTGACGCCTGAACATGAACGGTTTTTTGTATGTGTTATAAATGTTCACTGGGCATGTTATGTGTAAATATCGCGTCTCGGACTGTATAATAATTCCTGGATTTATTGTTACAGTGCTCACGTTACTCAAGGTAACAGACGCTTTTTTAGGCACTGGTGTAACAGCTGTGCAACACATCCAGATGTTCACTCAAACTCAACCCCGCTTTCTCTTTGTTTGGCTTCCAGCTGTCAGAAAGACCCCCTCCACATGGGCCCATAAACATGTCCACAGATGACAGTATCTCCGAGGATGTGTCCAGCTCGGGGGCTTTGAGCCACTGCCACGCCAGTGCTGACGGGGATGGAGGAAAGGAGAGTGAGACCTCTCTGGTGTCCTCCGAGGGGACATCAGCTTCGGGCCTGGCTGTCTTGGAGGAGAGACGCGCCACCTCCAAAACAACGGGAGGCACTGTGGAGAGCATTCACGTGGACATCACACCAGCATGCAACAAGATCAGGTGCCACACTGTGTTTTGCATGAAAAATAGAGACATGATATTATTGTGTAAAAGATGTCATTTTCAATATAAACTATGTTAATGTTCAATTATTTAACAGTTTTGGTTGTATTTTCTTTAGTACTTTTCTTCAGCCTCATTGGAAAACGTTATGAGTAGGAGGGATTTGTAAGGAAGGAAATGAAAGTCATGTTGCAATGAGATTCTGGACACACTTGAAAACGGAGTTGCAGTTGTGAAACTGCAGCTATTCAACAAAAATGACCTTAGATACTACCCGAAGGCAAACAACGGCTTGGAATACTTTTTATACCACTTGAACTTTTTTGCATATTGTTGCAATACAACCGCAAACCTCAGTGTATGTTTTTGGTATTTTATGTGAAAGAAAAGCACAAAGTAGCATATACAGGTCCTTCTCAAAATATTAGCATATTGTGATAAAGTTCATTATTTTCCATAATGTAATGATGAAAATGTAACATTCATATATTTTAGATTCATTGCACACTAACTGAAATATTTCAGGTCTTTTATTGTCTTAATACGGATGATTTTGGCATGAAAACCCAAAATTCCTGTCTCACAAAATTAGCATATCATTAAAAGGGTCTCTAAACGAGCTATGAACCTAATCATCTGAATCAACGAGTTAACTCTAAACACCTGCAAAAGATTCCTGAGGCCTTTAAAACTCCCAGCCTGGTTCATCACTCAAAACCCCAATCATGGGTAAGACTGCCGACCTGACTGCTGTCCAGAAGGCCACTATTGACACCCTCAAGCAAGAGGGTAAGACACAGAAAGAAATTTCTGAACGAATAGGCTGTTCCCAGAGTGCTGTATCAAGGCACCTCAGTGGGAAGTCTGTGGGAAGGAAAAAGTGTGGCAGAAAACGCTGCACAACGAGAAGAGGTGACCGGACCCTGAGGAAGATTGTGGAGAAGGGCCGATTCCAGACCTTGGGGGACCTGCGGAAGCAGTGGACTGAGTCTGGAGTAGAAACATCCAGAGCCACCGTGCACAGGCGTGTGCAGGAAATGGGCTACAGGTGCCGCATTCCCCAGGTCAAGCCACTTTTGAAGCAGAAACAGCGGCAGAAGCACCTGACCTGGGCTACAGAGAAGCAGCACTGGACTGTTGCTCAGTGGTCCAAAGTACTTTTTTCGGATGAAAGCAAATTCTGCATGTCATTCGGAAATCAAGGTGCCAGAGTCTGGAGGAAGACTGGGGAGAAGGAAATGCCAAAATGCCAGAAGTCCAGTGTCAAGTACCCACAGTCAGTAATGGTCTGGGGTGCCGTGTCAGCTGCTGGTGTTGGTCCACTGTGTTTTATCAAGGGCAGGGTCAATGCAGCTAGCTATCAGGAGATTTTGGAGCACTTCATGCTTCCATCTGCTGAAAAGCTTTATGGAGATGAAGATTTAATTTTTCGGCACGACCTGGCACCTGCTCACAGTGCCAAAACCACTGGTAAATGGTTTACTGACCATGGTATCACTGTGCTCAATTGGCCTGCCAACTCTCCTGACCTGAACCCCATAGAGAATCTGTGGGATATTGTGAAGAGAACGTTGAGAGACTCAAGACCCAACACTCTGGATGAGCTAAAGGCCGCTATCGAAGCATCCTGGGCCTCCATAAGACCTCAGCAGTGCCACAGGCTGATTGCCTCCATGCCACGCCGCATTGAAGCAGTCATTTCTGCAAAAGGATTCCCGACCAACTATTGAGTGCATAACTGTACATGATTATTTGAAGGTTGACGTTTTTTGTATTAAAAACACTTTTCTTTTATTGGTCGGATGAAATATGCTAATTTTGTGAGATAGGAATTTTGGGTTTTCATGAGCTGTATGCCAAAATCATCCGTATTAAGACAATAAAAGACCTGAAATATTTCAGTTAGTGTGCAATGAATGTAAAATATATGAATGTTAAATTTTCATCATGACATTATGGAAAATAATTAACTTTATCACAATATGCTAATTTTTTGAGAAGGACCTGTAATTGTGAGGTAGAAGTAAAAAGATATGTACATTCAGCTCATTTAAATATGATAGCCTTCAACAAAATCCAGTGCCACAAAATAGCCTTCAGAAGTCACCAAATTAGGAACCAGAGTCCACTTGTGTATGACTTAAGATGAATATAAATCCAGCTGTCCTGTGAAGGCCTCAGAACACAGCAGACAGGTCTGGGAGAAAGATTTGGACAAATGTAATGCAGGGTTAGGTCATAAAACATTATCTCAAAATTTAAACATGACAGAGCTCTGTTCATCTCATCATTCCAAAATGAAAAGCTCATGGCACAACTGCATTTCTACCATGACATGACCATGCAACCTAAATGAAAGGCTGCGTAAGGAGAGCATTATCAGAGAAGCAGCCAAAACACCCATGGGGACTCTGGAGGAGCTGCTGAGATCCACAGCTCAGGCGGGAGGATCTGTTGAAAAATACCTATGCAAACCATTCTTTTAAAATTTTATTCGTAAAAGAAATTTAAAACCATTGATAATTTTCCTTCCACTTCACAATTATGCACCGAGTTCTGTTGGTCCGTCATACATAGATGTGCATTGTTTTGTGTGTTTCAGAATCAGAATCAGAAAAGCTTTATTGCCAAGTACGTTTTTGGACATACAAGGAATTTGTTTTGGCGTAGTCGGTGCAATACAATACAAATTAAACAGTATAAACATATCTACAATATAATATAAATATATGTGCACAGTTTTAAGTGAGTGAGAGTAAATATAGAGCAGTATAAGATGCAAGAGCAATACAACAGTGCAGGTGATCATTGTGCAAGTAAAGCAGTGCAAGTAAAGCAGGAGTCCAAGCTGAGCGTTAATGTAACGCATAGAGTTACAAGTTACAAGTGTCCTGTCAGCAAAAAAAGGGGGGGTGTGGGGGAAAGGGAGAGTGTCAGGGTGGTTTCCGGGCTTTGTTAACCAGGCTGGTGGCAGATGGGAAAAAACTGTTCTTGTGGCGTGAGGTTTTGGTCCGGATGGACCGCAGCCTCCTGCCAGAGGGGAGAGTCTCAAAGAGTCTGTGACCGGGGTGGGAGGGATCAGCCAGAATCTTCCCTGCCCGCTTCAGGGTCCTGGAGGTGTACAGTTCCTGGAGCGACAGTAGACTGCAGCCAATCACCTTCTCAGCAGACCGAATGACACGCTGCAGCCTGTCCTTATCCTTGGCTGTAGCAGCGGCGTACCAGATGGTGATGGAGGAGGTGAGGATGGACTCAATGATGGCTGTGTAGAAGTGCACCATCATAGTCTTTGGCAGGTTGAATTTCTTCAGCTGCCGCAGGAAGAACATCCTCTGCTGGGCTTTCTTGATGAGGGAGCTGATGTTTGGCTCCCACTTGAGATCCTGGGAGATGATGGTTCCCAGGAAGCGGAAAGATTCCACAGTGTCAATTGTGGAGTCACAGAGGGTGATGGGGGCAGGTGGGGCTGGGTTCTGCCTGAAGTTCACAACCATCTCCACTGTCTTTAGAGCGTTGAGCTCAAGGTTGTTCTGGCTGCACCAGTCCAACAGATGGTCCACCTCCCATCTGTACGCGGACTCGTCACCATCAGAGATGAGTCCGATCAGGGTGGTGTCGTCCGCAAACTTCAGAAGCTTGACAGACTGGTGACTGGAGGTGCAGCTGTTGGTGTACAGGGAGAAGAGCAGAGGAGAGAGAACACAGCCTTGGGGGGAACCGGTGCTGATGGTCAGGGAGTCAGAGACGTGCTTCCCCAGCCTCACGCGCTGCTTCCTGTCAGACAGGAAGTCAGTGATCCACCTACAGGTGGAGTCGGGCACACTCAGCTGGGAGAGCTTCTCCTGTAGCAGAACTGGGACGATGGTGTTGAAGGCAGAGCTGAAATCCACAAACAGGATCCTGGCGTAGGTTCCTGTGGAGTCCAGGTGCCGGAGGATGAAGTGAAGGGCTAAGTTGACTGCATCATCTACAGACCTGTTGGCTCTGTAGGCAAACTGCAGGGGGTCATGGAGGGGGTCGGTGATGTCTTTTAGGTGTGAGAGCACAAGGCGCTCAAAGGACTTCATCACCACAGAGGTCAGGGCGACGGGTCTGAAGTCATTAAGCCCTGTGGTCCTTGGCTTCTTGGGAACAGGGACGATGGTGGAGGACTTGAAGTTTAGGCTGTGGAAGAAAAAAAACGGCCATCCTTACAGTTACACCCAACTGAACATGAAATCAGTGTAAAATGTGATTTTTGGAATCAAATGAGGATGCAGGAGCTGCTGGGGAAAACTCTACCGTGCATCATGAAAACAAGCAAACTTTAGTTTAAATTACTGCTGATATCATGTCTGAAATATTGTAGCTTCCTGATATACACAGCACTTGGTGTAATGTTTAAATAAGTTTATATAATCATACTAATTATCAGTCTTGATAAGCAGACATCTTTTCTGGCCTGTGATTGTAATGTTTTTCATTTCTCATTATTTCCCTTTGGTCTTTTTTTTGTAACATTTTGCCTTAATTCTGGATATGCATGATGTTTATTATTATCAAGAAAACCCCTTAATCTATTGTACATAATTTGTCCATATCTTGCAAGTCATTTCAGTACAATTCTATTGTAGGAATTTGTGTCTGAGCACAGACGAAGCATTCGAACATGGGAAGACCCTGCCATTTATCAACCCGAGCTCCCTGGAGACCTTGAGGGCCCTGGTGCAGGAGATACAGAGCAGTGGAGAAACTGACCCTGAGATCTGGAAGGATTGTGAGGTGGGAGCTTATGAACAGCCTGAAAGATAAACTTTTGTATAGAATATGTTATTGAAATCTTAAGTACATGCTGATGCTTTTCAAAGTGAAGCTAGGAATCGCTGTTTAAGCTGTTGTTCTTACTCACTGATGCAATTTGCTGCCGGCAGCCTAATTTCTGAGGTGTCACTTTTATTTTTTTCTGTGGATAACACCTGACAGTTCTGCAGACACACACTTGGACGCACATACACATTTGCAGAACTCAAGTACTGGCACAGCACCACACTGCAGCTGATCTTTTCATACACAGGATGTGAGGTGATAATCGTAATGCACTCCAACCCGGAGCCTTTGTTCTTTGCAGTACAGTAGGCCTTTGAACAAGGGTGAAAGAATGGTAAATTACTTTCTGCACAGATAATGTTTTTTGCACAAGAATGATTGCCCCTAATGTGATTGCTTTTCACTGTTTGAAAAGAGTTTATACCAAAGTTCAGGGGAACCATGAAGAGTCCCTGACAGTTTTTAGTTATTCACAGGATACATTAGCAATGTCTAAGCAAGTAGGAATTATATTGTTCCATTTCAGTTGTGTCCAGGCTTGTAGCTCACAATAGGTGCATCATTTCCATATCAGGAATTGAAGCATATGTAAAATAGCATGATATAAAATAATCACAAAGCAGCAAAGTCCGTAGCCAAAAGTTACCCAAATTTGGGCATTTGTACTTGACACAATGTCCACCCAAGACAGAGTGGTGATAGCAAAGTCTACAGCTTGAATGAGCGTTAATAAGACAAAGATTTATACAGAGATGGGAAGGAAGTCGATGGAAATGTTTTCTGAGAACAGTGGCTTCAAGATCTAGCAGACTGGCACCCTACCCAGGGAAGATTTCTGGTCAGCCAGTCCAATTGTAACTTATCACAGCGGAGAATGATCACTTGCTAAAAGCAAAAATTCTGGCAGCATTCAGTTTTGCTCTGGTTCTGACCAGCAATGTTTCTCGGATGTGAAAAGATTTGTGCCAGCATTCCTATTTCTCCGAACAACTGTATCACCAGCAAAGTCTACTTTACATTAGCAATCAGTGGTTGTCTAAAAAAGTGAATTTTCTACACACAGTCCATTCCATATTTTACTCGTGAGATGTTAATTGCACTAGTGTAATGTAGCTGACACTCTCTGTCTTGTCTCCTAAACTTTGTTAAGTCAAAATACGGATATATAATCTGTCATTCACCTGGCTCAAGCACAATAAAACAAACAAGCAGCTAATTATTTTGAGTAAAACCAGGCAGGGAGCATAATATATCAATCTTCAGACATCAATAGACAATTGGTGCTTGGATCAAGAAAAACCACAATATAACAATTTTTTCACCTGAGAAACTTTATGCTCACAAACAAAACCCCCAGTTGCCTCAGTGATGTAGCTGATGAATCCCTTAGAGCTGTGGCATAAACTGTGTTGAGTCCTGGTCCTGCAGTGTTGGGTTGTTCTATTGAAGCCAAGATTCCAAATGTTGTACAATCCTGGGGCAAAGGGTACTTTGATTGGACAGACTGTTTTTGGTGGTTGAGAAGAAATCTGTCCTTTTGACCTGTTTCCTCTCATGAAGCACGCTCACTTCAACTGCATAGATGGATATTTGTGCAAAGTAACAGTGCGTACTCCATCCCTTTTCAGTGTTCATTCTAGATATTATTATTTAGTATTTTCCATTTGTTTTTTCAAGAAAACTGTTTTCTGTTTACAACAATAGACAGTTGCAATCTGCAGTTATACAGTTGGGAAAATTTGATACACCACTGATTTTGCAAGTTTTCTCACTTACAAAGAATGGAGAGGTCTGTAATCTTCATCGTAGGTTCACTTCAACTGTGAGGTACAAAATCTTAAAAAACCCCCAGAAATTTTCATTATATGATATTTAAATAATTTATTTGCGTCTTATTGCATAAAATAAGTATTTGATCACCTATCAACCAGCAAGAATTCTGGCTCTCACAGACCTGTTAGTTCTTCTTTAAGAAGCCCTTATATCCTCCACTCATTACCTTTATTAACTGCACCTGTTTGAACTCGTCTAAAACACACCTGTCCACACACTCGATCAATCAGACTCCAACTTCTCCACCATGGGCAACATCAGAGAGCTGTGTAAGGACACCAGGGACAAAATTGTAGACCTGCACAAGGCTGGGATGGGCTACAAGACAGTAGGCAAGCAGCTTGGTGAGAAGGCAACAACTGTCAGCGCAATCATTAGAAGATGGAAGAAACTTAAGATGACTGTCAATCTCTCTTGTACTGGGGCTCCATGCAAGATCTCACCTTGTGGAGTATCAGTGATCGTGAGACAGGTGAGCCCAGAACTACAGATCCTTCTCAAAATATTAGCATATTGTGATAAAGTTCATTATTTTCCATAATGTCATGATGAAAATTTAACATGCATATATTTTAGATTCATGGCACACTAACTGAAATATTTCAGGTCTTTTATTTTCTTAATACGGATGATTTTGGCATACAGCTCATGAAAACCCAAAATTCCTATCTCACAAAATTAGCATATCATTAAAAGGGTCTCTAAACGAGCTATGAACCTAATCATCTGAATCAACGAGTTAACTCTAAACACCTGCAAAAGATTCCTGAGGCCTTTAAAACTCCCAGCCTGGTTCATCACTCAAAACCCCAATCATGGGTATGACTGCCGACCTGACTGCTGTCCAGAAGGCCACTATTGACACCCTCAAGCAAGAGGGTAAGACACAGAAAGAAATTTCTGAACGAATAGGCTGTTCCCAGAGTGCTGTATCAAGGCACCTCAGTGGGAAGTCTGTGGGAAGGAAAAAGTGTGGCAGAAAACGCAGCACAACGAGAAGAGGTGACCGGACCCCGAGGAAGATTGTGGAGAAGGGCCGATTCCAGACCTTGGGGGACCCGCAGAAGCAGTGGACTGAGTCTGGAGTAGAAACATCCAGAGCCACCATGCACAGGCGTGTGCAAGAAACGGGCTACAGGTTCCGCATTCCCCAGATCAAGCCACTTTTGAACCAGAAACAGCGGCAGAAACACCTGACCTGGGCTACAGAGAAGCAGCACTGGACTGTTGCTCAGTGGTCCAAAGTACTTTTTTCGGATGAAAGCAAATTCTGCATGTCATTCGGAAATCAAGGTGCCAGAGTCTGGAGGAACACTGGGGAGAAGGAAATGCCAAAATGCCAGAAGTCCAGTGCCAAGTACCCACAGTCAGTGATGGTCTGGGGTGCCGTGTCAGCTGCTGGTGTTGGTCCACTGTGTTTTATCAAGGGCAGGGTCAATGCAGCTAGCTATCAGGAGATTTTGGAGCACTTCATGCTTCCATCTGCTGAAAAGCTTTATGGAGATGAAGATTTCATTTTTCAGCACGACCTGGCACCTGCTCACAGTGCCAAAACCACTGGTAAATGGTTTACTGACCATGGTATCACTGTGCTCAATTGACCTGCCAACTCTCCTGACCTGAACCCCATAGAGAATCTGTGGGATATTGTGAAGAGAACGTTGAGAGACTCAAGACCCAACACTCTGGATGAGCTAAAGGCCGCTATCGAAGCATCCTGGGCCTCCATAAGACCTCAGCAGTGCCACAGGCTGATTGCCTCCATGCCACGCCGCATTGAAGCAGTCATTTCTGCAAAAGGATTCCCGACCAAGTATTGAGTGCATAACTATACATGATTATTTGAAGGTTGACGTTTTTTGTATTAAAAACACTTTTCTTTTATTGGTCGGATGAAATATGCTAATTTTGTGAGATAGGAATTTTGGGTTTTCATGAGCTGTATGCCACAATCATCCGTATTAAGACAATAAAAGACCTGAAATATTTCAGTTAGTGTGCAATGAATCTAAAATATATGAATGTTAAATTTTCATCATGACATTATGGAAAATAATGAACTTTATCACAATATGCTAATATTTTGAGAAGGACCTGTACACAGGAGGACTGGTCAATGACCCGAAGAGAGCTGGGAGAAAAGTCTCAAAGGTTACCATTGGAAACACACTACACCATCATGGATTGCAGTTTTTCTCTATTGCTGAAACACTAAACCTTATTGTCTGAACTAAATGCTCAGTTGCCTGAACCCACTGATTGAATTAGACACTCTTGTGGCAAAATCATAAGCACTTTTCACCTGTTTAGACACAACTTTCCAACACATTTTCATTGTGATGCACCTGTGTTGCATCATGGTGAGCACAGGTGGCAAAAGTCAAACCCAGTTAAAGCACAGGTGTCACCGGTTGAACACAACAACACAAAAGTCATCACACAAAATTCATCATGCGAGGGAACATATATAAGCCAGTTCAGAGAGCACTGGTGTGTGAGGCACTACAATGGATAGAAATCTGGGAGGAGGAGTTCGTGTGAGAGGGGTTCGAGGTGGCCGTACTCTCCTTTCTTGAACCCCATTAAAGAATTCTTCTCCCGATGGTGGAGGTAGGTATATAAACACCAACCTTACACCAGGGTAAATCTCCTGCAAGTCATGGATAGGTGTGGAGGCATGCTAAGCCTGGATATGGCATACCAGCGTTTTTCCCTCTGTCGCCTGGCCAGACAAAATGTGGCCTGTGATGTAATGCTGTGGCTGAGTAACACACAGGATTCTGTATCTTATCATGTATCTTAGCAATTGAGAAAAACTATAAAATCCTGCAGCATGTGCAAGGTCCCCTGCTCAAGCCAGCACATGTCCAGGCCTGTCTCAAGTTTGCCTATGACCATCTGGATGAGCCAAAAGAGGTGTGGGAGAAGGTCATGTTGTCAGATGAGACCAAAATATAAGTTTTTGGACAACTGGACTGTATTGACGGAGGGATGGATGGGGCCATGTATTGCAAGATTTTGGGCAACAAACGTTTTTCCTCAGTAAGAGCAATGAAGATGGGTTGTGAATGGGACATCCAGCACGACAATGACCTGAAACACACAGCCAGGGCAATTAATGCCTCTTTTCCATTTACGGTTTCAGCATTACATGGCTCCACTCTGCTCGTTCTTACTCTACTCTGCATGAAACCTGTAATGTTTCTATTGACTCACTGAGGCTGGAGTTATGGCTTGATGCCCAGCATCCAGCTGTCAGCATTGTGTGCTGTGGCGCCATTAAGGGTTGCTGCATTATGGTTTGATGTGAGCCTTATGTTTTTTACTGGTCTAGAGGTGCTAGAGAGGCAGAGTTAGATGGAGACAATTCTGCACCAAGAGTTAAGTGGGTCTTCTGTTTAGTGACCTCCACTGTTTGTTCTCTGCACAAAATAATATAACTGTCTTCTAGCGGTACTACTTTAAGCAGCAACTAAGGGGCAAGATAAGTTGAAGTGTGTCTTCACTCAGTTTCACCCACATGGCTTGCTACAATATTTTTGTAGTCGCTATTTCGATTTTTTGAGCTGTTTCTCTGCATTGCGGTGTGGTAAAATCCGTGGCTTGTCATACTATATTCTGTCCCCTACCTCGGCAAACACCTTCTCGTTCTGCTGACATACAGCTGACCACGCCATGGCTGGTCAGTGAACAGCAGTCTATTCATGTCACATTTCAGCCCTGTTCAGCCCTGATGGGACCTGCTGACGAGCAGCCACTAATGGAAACGGTCACAAAATAGTCTGTGTGTAGTGGATTTAACGGTCTTGGATGGGCCTAGTCAGTCTCCAGACCTAAACCCAATAGAAAATGCTTGGAGGGAGCTGAAACTCCATGAACAGCCCCAAAAAATCTGGAGATGGTCTGTATGAAGCAGTGGGACAGAGTCCCTGCTGCAGTGTGTGCAAACCTGGTCAAGAAGTACAGAAAACATCTGACCTCTGTCATTATAAGATATCTGTTCTAAATATTAGGGTTCATGTTTTCTATTGTATCAAATACTTATTTCATGCAATAAAATACAAATTAATCATTTAAATATCATACAGTGTGATTTTCTGAATTTTTTTAGTTTCTGTCTCTCACAGTTAAAGTGTATCTGCGATGAAGATTACAGACCTCTCCATTCTTTGTGAGAAAACTTGCAAATTTGGCGACGCCCCTCTATAACAGAACATCCGTCGCTCCAAAAAATCCTTAGTGTCAGCAAACGTACTTGAAAAATATTTGGTTTGAAGAATAACCAAAAGACATATTTTGATTTAATTACACATGATACTTTAAAGAATTTTTTTTTTCTCAATAATTTCTTTAGCACTCCATGTGTTTGTGTTTGGTTTTTTTTACCGTGGTGATTCCTCATCTGGAACTCCTCAGGGCAGGGCTGATATCCAGGCCATGCAGTCTGAAAGTCCGTTGGGACCAATGAGGATGCGTCATGTGAACCGGTGTTATCCCTAAAAGCAAATAAAATTTGATTGGTTCTTTAACATGTCTGCAGCACATTTCTAGCAATTTTTGCACAACCCTTTTATTTAATCTGAGCTACATGGTTTGCTTTTAATATGACAAACGTGTCAGTGCCCCTTATCAGTTTTAATTAGCATCTACTGGAGCAGACGGCAAGAAACAACAGCCGCTTTCACATAGAAGCAGTAAAAGGTATAAGAAGCGTTGCAGAGGAGGGATGTTTGCAAAAGCAAATGTATGCAGTATTGGCTTTGGACTCCAGAGCTTTTTCAGCCAGCCCTCTTGTAAAATGTCAAGGAAATCTATGATTTGTTAATATTGTGTAGGAATTCAGATGTATGGCATTGATGTCAACACAAAAGGAACATGTTTTCAGAGTGTTATAAAGAAACTCTGATGAATTCTTATCTCCAGCTGTGAGGGCTCATCTGTAGCACATATCTTTCTGTTAAGTACATTACCGTATGAACAGCAACCCTGGAGAGTCTGGAACCAAATAACGTCTCCAGTGTTAGTGTGAGAAAACAGCCAAGCACTTCAGTGTCTGTTTGTTTGCTGCACCTCCTTCTGGTACTGTGGTCCCATTACTTTTCAGTCTGATACCATGTGCATTTTTATCGGAGATGTTTGTGAGATGTGAAGGTTTTGCTTTATTGTATAATCAGATGCTTGCTGTCATGCTCAGATGTTTTTTGTTTTTGTTTTGTTTGTATTGGTTGGATCTCCATAGATTTTAATTAACTTACATTACACTTGAATTCTAATTGTCTCATTTTGACAGTGCAGCAGCACCCTCATTATTACATTGGAATGATGTTGCAACTTATTCTCTCACAAGAGAAAGCATGTAATTACTAGCCTCTGGAAGCTTTGCACATGTTTAATTAGGAAATATTAACAATAAACAGGATTAAATGATGGTAGAAAATGGTTGGAAGAGTTTGGAAAGAGAATACATTAGTTATTGTAGTTCTGAAAGGGAATTATCTTGTAGCTCAACACAGCTTTTTAGTTTTCTGTGAGTCAAAGTTCTGGTGTGTAGACGGATCATTTCAGCACCTAAAGCCTTGCTCTTGTATTACATACAGGTCCTTCTCAAAATATTAGCATATTGTGATAAAGTTCATTATTTTCCATAATGTCATGATGAAAATTTAACATTCATATATTTTAGATTTATAGCACACTAACTGAAATATTTCAGGTCTTTTATTGTCTTCATACGGATGATTTTGGCATACAGCTCATGAAAACCCAAAATTCCTATCTCACATAATTAGCATATCATTAAAAGGGTCTCTAAACGAGCTATGAACCTAATCATCTGAATCAACGAGTTAACTCTAAACACCTGCAAAAGATTCCTGAGGTCTTTAAAACTCCCAGCCTGGTTCATCACTCAAAACCCCAATCATGGGTAAGACTGCCGACCTGACTGCTGTCCAGAAGGCCACTATTGACACCCTCAAGCAAGAGGGTAAGACACAGAAAGAAATTTCTGAATGAATAGGCTGTTCCCAGAGTGCTGTATCAAGGCACCTCAGTGGGAAGTCTGTGGGAAGGAAAAAGTGTGGCAGAAAACGCTGCACAACGGGAAGAGGTGACCGGACCCTGAGGAAGATTGTGGAGAAGGGCCGATTCCAGAACTTGGGGGACCTGCGGAAGCAGTGGACTGAGTCTGGAGTAGAAACATCCAGAGCCACCGTGCACAGGCGTGTGCAGGAAATGGGGTACAGGTGCCGCATTCCCCAGGTCAAGCCACTTTTGAACCAGAAACAGCGGCAGAAGCGCCTGACCTGGGCTACAGAGAAGCAGCACTGGACTGTTGCTCAGTGGTCCAAAGTACTTTTTTTGGATGAAAGCAAATTCTGCATGTCATTCGGAAATCAAGGTGCCAGAGTCTGGAGGAAGACTGGGGAGAAGGAAATGCCAAAATGCCAGAAGTCCAGTGTCAAGTACCCACAGTCAGTGATGGTCTGGGGCGCCATGTCAGCTGCTGGTGTTGGTCCACTGTGTTTTATCAAGGGCAGGGTCAATGCAGCTAGCTATCAGGAGATTTTGGAGCACTTCCATCTGCTGAAAAGCTTTATGGAGATGAAGATTTCATTTTTCAGCACGACCTGGCACCTGCTCACAGTGCCAAAACCACTGGTAAATGGTTTACTGACCATGGTATCACTGTGCTCAATTGGCCTGCCAACTCTCCTGACCTGAACCCCATAGAGAATCTGTGGGATATTGTGAAGAGAACGTTGAGAGACTCAAGACCCAACACTCTGGATGAGCTAAAGGCCGCTATCGAAGCATCCTGGGCCTCCATAAGACCTCAGTGCCACAGGCTGATTGCCTCCATGCCACGCCGCATTGAAGCAGTCATTTCTGCAAAAGGATTCCCGACCAAGTATTGAGTGCATAACTGTACATGATTATTTGAAGGTTGACGTTTTTGTATTAAAAACACTTTTCTTTTATTGGTCGGATGAAATATGCTAATTTTGTGAGATAGGAATTTTGGGTTTTCATGAGCTGTATGCCAAAATCATCCGTATTAAGACAATAAAAGACCTGAAATATTTCAGTTAGTGTGCAATGAATCTAAAATATATGAATGTTAAATTTTCATCATGACATTATGGAAAATAATGAACTTTATCACAATATGCTAATATTTTGAGAAGGACCTGTACAAATTGCCTTTCAAGAATGTTGAACTCTTTTCCCTGTCAACTGGTTAACAGTGACTGCACCTGCATAGGGTATAAGGAATATTAGCAAAAATCGATACTAATAAAATACAGTGACTTGCGAAAGTACTCTGCCCCCTTGAACTGGTCAACCTCTTGCCACATTTCAGGCTTCAAACATAAAGATATAAAATTCTAATGTTTTGTGAAGAATCAAAAACAAGTGGGACACAATCGTGAAGTGGAATGAAATTTATTGGATGTGTCAAACATTTTTAACAAATAAAAAACTGAAAAGTGGGGCGTGCAATATTATTCGGACCCTTTACTTTCAGTGCAGCAAACTCACTCCAGAAGTCCAATGAGGATCTCTGAATGATCCAATGTTGTCCCAAATGACTGATGATGATAAACAGAATCCACCTGTGTGTAATCAAGTTTCCGTATAAATGCACCTGCTCTGTGATGGTCTCAGGGTTCTGTTCAAAGCGCAGACAGCATCATGAAGACCAAGGAACACACCAGACAGGTCCAAGATACTGTTGTAGAGAAGTTTAAAGCCGGATTTGGATACAAAAAGATTTCCCAAGCTTTAAACATCCCAAAGAGCACTGTGCAAGCAATCATATTGAAATGGAAGGAGAATGGAATCAGACCACTGCAAATCTACCAAGACCCGCCCGTCCTTCTAAACTTTCATCTCGAACAAGGAGAAGACTGATCAGAGATGCAGCCAAGAGGCCCATGATCACTCTGGATGAACTGCAGAGATCTACACCTGAGGTGGGAGAGTCTGTCCATAGGACAACAATCAGTCGTACACTGCACAAATCTGACCTTTATGGAAGAGTGGAAAGAACAAAGCCATTTCTCAAAGATATCCATAAAAGGTCTCGTTTAAAGTTTGCCACAAGCCACCTGGGAGACACACCAAACATGTGGAAGAAGGTGCTCTGGTCAGATGAAACCAAAATCGAACTGTTTGACCACAATGCAAAACGATATGTTTGGCGTAAAAGCAACACAGCTCATCACCCTGAACACACCATCCCCACTGTCAAACATGGTGGTGGCAGCATCATGTTTTGGGTCTGCTTTTCGTCGAGAGGGACAGGGAAGATGATCAAAATTAATGGGAAGATGGATGGGGCCAAATACAGGACCATTCTGGAAGAAAACCTGTTGGAGTCTGCAAGAGACCTGAGACTGGGACAGAGATTTATCTTCCAACAAGACAATGATCCACAACATAAAGCCAAATCTACAATGGAATGGTTCACAAAAAAACATATCCAGGTGTTGGAATGGCCAAGTCAAAGTCCAGACCCGAATCCAATCTAGAATCTGTGGAAAAAGCTGAAGACTGCTGTTCACGAACGCTCTCCATCCAACCTCACTGAGCTCCAGCTGTTTTGCCAGGAAGAATGGGCAAGAATTTCAGTCTCTCGATGTACAAAACTGATAGAGACATACCCCAAGCGACTTGCAGCTGTAATTGCAGCAAAGGGTGGCGCTACAAAGTATTAACGCAAGGGGGCCAAATAAAATTGCACGCCCCACTTTTCAGTTTTTTATTTGTTAAAAGGTTTGATGCATCCAATAAATTTCATTCCACTTCACGATTGTGTCCCACTTGTTGTTGATTCTTCACAAAAAATTAGAATTTTATATCTTTATGTTTGAAGCCTGAAATGTGGCAAGAGGTTGAAAAGTTCAAGGGGGCCGAATACTTTCGCAAGGCACTGTAAATAGCAGTGACACTTTCCACTGTTTATATACCGACGGTTTGTGAAATTGTTTTTGTTTTCAACAGAGTCGATGGCTGCATCTGTTTCAGCTGGTTGAAAAGCAATACCAAGAGCAAATACTCGCTCAGCAAGAACAATATCAGTGCCAAATACAGGTTAGTAAGTCTCTATTGTCATCTTCTCTCATGCGATGAAATATATTTTCCTCTCATTTAAATATGTTGTTTTTTAATTTTGTTTAGTTGATTCAGGATGAAATCAAGGCCCTAGTTCAGCTCCAGAACCGCCAGACCAGTGGTCAACCACAAACAGAGCTCCCCTCTGTGACCATCATCCCCAGTGAATGCACACATCCCAAAAATGTGCCAAGTGACAACGAGAGCCTGGGAGCCCCTGTCCTCACTCCTTTTAGCTCCCCCTCACCTCCGCTTCCCAGGTTGGAGACCACCAACCAGGCAGAGGAGCGGACGACCACAGTGCTCAGCAGTGGATATGGAACACTGTGTGCTTGGGAAACTGGCTTTGAACCTGCTGAGTCTCCAGGTGGAGATGAGGAGGATGATCACGGAGTGCGGAAGCATCAGTGGAGCAGTATCCTCCAGGAAGACACGCAGACAACTTTGGCAGAGTACCAGCAGGACCTTTCCTATAAACGGACAGTTGTCATGAATGAATCTCTTCCATCTGTGTACCAGCAGAAAACATCTGGGTGTGTCTGACTTTTTTATAAGAAACGCTAAGAAATGGGCCTTAAGCAGCTTTTGTTGCGTTTTCTTACAAAACTTCAGAATATCTTAACTTTACCCATCAATTAAATAAATATTATGTTAACATTATCAAAAAAACACTAGTCGTATTAATAACTTTATTATTTTAAGCATTTATTCATTCATGATTATTATAAAATAATTGTTTATAGGGCAAAATGTAGTTTCACGTGTCAGTTACATCTCATATTATTCATCTTCTATCCACTGCTGTATCAATTAACCAATTCTGTCCAAATATAATCGGTGGATCTTTTATATTACATTGCTTTTTAGCCCAGCTTGTAAACTCATAGTTTTGTAAACTTGCGTTTAAATATCCAGCTGTATTAAGGCTGCTGTCGTTTAGGATCCAATTTTCCTTCTTCAGTTTTGAGCTTTGCCCAACCGTGAAGGATTTTTAGCCAACTAATGGTCGTCAGTTTTGTTTACCTAACTAACATCGTTTGCGAACTCTGTGTGGCTGTTCTTTGCTCCTGTTTGGTGAAGAGCCAGCTAGCACGAGTAAAACAGATTATAGCTGCAAAG
Organism: Girardinichthys multiradiatus; assembly: GCF_021462225.1. Lineage (NCBI taxonomy): Eukaryota > Metazoa > Chordata > Actinopteri > Cyprinodontiformes > Goodeidae > Girardinichthys > Girardinichthys multiradiatus. Next base: position 9,158,674 of record NC_061801.1, read on the forward strand.
ATAAATGTGGAGATGAAAAGAGGTGACAAGCTCTGTAAAGTAGAGTGAAGCTGTAAATGGAGATTATAACTAAGGATGTCCTAATCATTATTTTTTTGTCCCTTATACTGATCAGACCAAGTCATTTAGGGTAAGGCATTTGCCAATACTAAGTCCCAGTTTGATACTACATTAAAGTGTTTTCTCACAACTAACATTTCTGCAGGTCAATCTTAATAAGCTACAAAAAGCTACTATGATGTTCTAACGAGTCACCTAAAATGTCTGTTGTTGTATCATTTGACTATAAAGATATATCTGACTTGACTCATCCAGCTAGTCTTCAGGAAACCCATATGTTACTCCTAGCGTTTTCACGCTATAGTGCTAGGGTAAGATTAGTACCATTCAATAATTCACCTTATAACGTATTCCATTGTGGTTCCATTTAATCGTGTGCAAACAAAACTTACAGATGAATGTGTCCTTCTGTTTCATATATTAATCACTCTGCTTTGAAAATGTCAAAGTTTATTGGCTAGTGTTTCAGCTGCTCTCTTCTGGGCAGGTGGGGTTTCTGAACACAACACAGAGCAGGAGCCTCACAATACAATACACAATCAGCCAAATCTAAATGTTTATATACAATGCAAAGCCTGTAATACAGTTTTGCAAGCCTTGCACATGGAAATTGACTGCAATTATTAGCAACCGCACAGATCACTAGGGTATGGCTGACATTAAAATAACCCCAACAGGTGTTGATTGTTAAGTTTAGTCAGAGCGTCTGATACCAATCAGTTAAAATGGTTTTAATAGGGACCCACGATCCATGACTTGGGATGGCCGTTGTGGCAGAAAGTCTGTATTGCGACAGCAAAAGCTAGCTTGATTGATTTTTAAGTATTTAAGACAAAAAGAAGAAGGAAGAGGAATCGAGGAGACAGAGGCCTACACTGTTGACCTGGCAGCATGAACAAGACTCTATGTTATGTAGGGATGAGGATGCTTTATGCAGAATAGTTCTCGCTAATAATCTGACAGGCAGTACGACCGTCATGTCGAACGGTTTGATGCTGATTTTATAACAGAATGTACCACATAATATAACATCAGCATGTTACAAATCTACTGGCTTCATTTTATGGAATGCATGGCAACTGAATCATATTTTATCTGTTAGATTTGGGAAATAAAAAGTAATGTTGCATATTTTCACTTAGTGAATCTGCATTAAATCGTTAAGAGCATTTTACATTATATTTATGTTATTAATTTACTTCTTAAAATGTTCTTTTGGCAGCACCAGCCAGCAGCTGACCTCCTGGGCCCAGAGGCAGAAACTCAGACCTAGGAAGACCAAGGCAGGACAAGGTACAGCACAAACCCCAGACTACCAGGAGTTGCCTCACAGCCCCAGTGAACCCAGCAAACAGAGTCTGTTTGAGCAAACAGATTCACATTACCAGGTACATTAACAACTAGTCTTTTAGGGCATATAAGATTTTGCAGGGCTTATTCATTGGCTTGGATTTGTAGTGTTTTTGGTTTTGGCTCATTGTCTGCTGTAATTGTTGTATTTCTGCTCCTGAGTCCCATCCACTGATCTCTATTGACTTTCAGCTTCGATCGGCTGGGCTGTCATCCAGCTCGTTTCCCCTGAGAAGGAGTGACAGCCTGATGTCAGATGCTTCAGGTAATTCACTGACTCAGACGAGACATGGAAACCAGGACCAAAGCAAACAATACACTATAGTGTATCATCTTCTGTAAAGACTAATATACCTCTGAAGTGACCATACCAATTTTTCCCACTGCCTCTCTTAGTCCTATAACAATGTTTTTGGTCCAATTTTAAAAGGCGTTGTGGATGTTCCTTTGATGGCAGCGAATAATATCTGAAATATGATCATATGTTATAGGTTGTTACACTGTGACAGTAACAGTGTGAATCAGGGATATATTTTCACATCAGCAGTTGTGTTCAGTGTCATCAAAGTAGCACAGTGTAAAAATGTCACTAATAAATTGTATAGTTCAGTGCTTTAGAGTCTCCTACACTAACAGAAGTGTGCAGTTGAATAGATATGTAATTTTAAACTGCTTTACAACAGATTTGATGATAAAAAGTGTTCTGTCTGTCTCAGGCCTGACTTACTGGCGTCTGAACGAATGTGATCTGTATCGGCCCCTTCCGGACAGCTTTGACAGCGGAGCTTACCTCCTTCTGCAAGAGGCATCCATGAGTTTTGTGAGTAACAATGAGAGTTTAACGCCACATTGGCCCTAAGTCAAACCTCCCAGTCTACCTTGACTGTTGACCGCCAAAACTACATTATGTAAATTGTATTATCTGTGCTTGCCCCACAGGAAATCAATGTGTATCCCAGATTTTTGTGAACATGTTAAACATGTGTGCGCTGACAGCAACAATAATACTACCAAACAGAGGGTAGCGGTAAAAACACAACAGATAAATAAAAAGATGGGTTATATCATTAGGAGAAGAAGAAAAACAGCAATGATGTTTCAGGCTCTTAAGGCATTTAAGGCCGTGAAATACACTTCTGCTTCTCTGAACGTGAGCTGCTTTGTGGGCAAGCTTGTGCCCCAGCATTCCACTCAGAAATATGCAGTTTTTACTACAGTCTCATAGGGCACAGGTCTTTAACTATGACTAAATGCAGCAGAACATGGCATCAAGGAATTCTGGTAAAATCACTAAGAAACTACATCAAGTTTTTTCATTGCCAAAACAGCAGAAGCTGGAGGCAACCTTTTCAATCAAATTATTTAGTTACCGCTATTTGTATAAGCTGGATAGAATACTCACTGTCTTGCATTTCTGTTTGCACTATTGGGTATTTGTTTTTCATTTCAATGCTGTAGGAAAACAAGATTACACAGGAAAATAACCCACCAGCATTGCCTTACTATGCATATGACAATATAGCATAAACAATTTGCTACATATCAGCTTCTGCTGCAACAGTGCTGAAGCTTTCACACACCATGTATACTGCAACTATGCACCACTGCCATATAATAGACACACCTGCAACTCAAATATCCCAGCAATGACCCTATGGTAAAGTCACTTAATGTAATCGTACAATACGCTGTTTGCACTGATGATTCATTCAGTCTGAAAGATTGAAACTGGAAGTCAAACTTTTTTTTTCCTTACCTTCTGACTACTTGTGGGCACATTTTTAAAACGCATTGACATTTTTTTTTCTCAGATGTTCATTTGGTCCTTAAATATGAAAAAAAACGTGATTGGAAAAAACAATTAATTGAAATGGTGAAATCTCTGCAAATGTAACATACCCCATCTGGATGTCTCAGAATTTTGTGAATTCCACACCCTTGATCCCAGTGTATATGCACTATTCGGAGAGGAGGGCATCATCAGTGACACCCACACCTGAAATCCTCGACATAACTTTCCCAAAATCTCCTTCATTATCTAATGTTTAAACATGCAATTTAGCATTTTATTACACTAGCATACATGGCAAGACAGGAAACAGTATGACAGCGGCTTCGATAAAATAAACTCTTATGCTGAGATGTTTACTAATTCACAACAAAGGTTTTGAGGGTTTTCACTAAAGTGGTTTAAGCACTAAACTAGGGCTAATCCTTAGTTAGCTCCACTTCTTTCTGCTTTCATTGTAGGGAATAGACAATACCTTAAAATCAGTGGATCATTAAATGTAGCAAGTGACTGAACAGTAATATATTTTCAGAGTTCCTACGCAGTCTTAAAAAGCATGGAATTTGCTTTTATCATTTTCTAGGTCTGGATAAGTCATAAGTCATCTTTCTTTTTCTAAATAAAAAAAAAGTTTAATAAGAATAAATAAATGTAGAAGACTTTTTGTGATTTATATTTAATTGCCATTCTAAAGCATTTCTTAGATTTACCACATCCTGATTTCAAATCACGTTTTTAATATGTTACATTTTACTTATTTTAGTTTTTGACTTACTAACTGAATACACATTCAACACAAACATCCAAAAAGTACCTTTTTACTACTTTTCACCAGTGTTCACAAACTGCTTTAAAGGAACTGCATTTATTGTAGGAGACACCAGTCATATTTCTTTGCAGGCATTTCTGTCTAGATGCCTAACAAGCATTGAATTGGCACTTTACCACACTGGAACTCTATTTCAGCATTGTTATGTTTCATGATTTGAAGAACCTACAGATGAGACCAGATTACTATTCAAGCAGGTAAAAGTTTATATTTTGTACTTAAATGTGTGACTCAAAGTAACCAGAAAAATGTAAGGATTCCAAAACACATTTTTATCATTGCAAAAACCGATTAGACTGCAAACATTTTTATAGGGATGTACCTGAGATTTACTAAAGGGGATATTTTTAGGAGTTTTAAGGTGTTGCAACAAGCTGGTACTCTAGTTGGGGAAAAAAAACATTGGGTTACTTAACATAATCCTTGGTTCTTCGATAACAGAGTGAGATGTTTCACTATGGGAATCGCCTCAGCGTGACCAACTACAGAAGCTCCAATGACATCACGTCTGTCTGCGACAGACAGGTTGAGCTGTGTCCGCGGCTCCACCCACCAACTAATATTACGACCAACCTATTCTACTCAATTCAGTCTAGGCAGGTTTCTTCCTGTGCCAATGCAAGAAGGGATGTGATTGTGAAACCCCTCACTTTGTTATCAAAGAACCAGGGATTACGTTAAGTAACCCAGCGTTCTTTTTCTGACTTCGCTCAGTGTTTCACTATAGGAGATATAGCCCCCTCCCGGATTGCATGCTAACCCCCAAAGCCATGAATGGCAGCAAACCTAATCCAGGCTTAGGCAGACTCCGACATCCCTACTCGGAGCACAAGGTGCGCTAGCGATGGCTGGGCCACATCTAGCCTGTAAAACGTCACAAATGCGTGCAGTGTAGCCCAACTGGCTGCAGCACAGATGTCCTGAACTGAACACCACGGAACACCAAGGCCCAAGAGGTGGCCATGCTCCTGGTCGAATGGGCCCTCACACCTGTAGAAGGCTCTGAGCCTGCACATCTATATGCCAGACATATAGCCTCCACAATCCAGTGCGCCAACCTGGGGCGTGAGACAGGTTTATCCCTATGAGCAGTGGCCCAAGACACAAACAGTAGGTTAGCTCTCCTAAAACAAGCTGTCCTGTCCACATAAGTCCTTAGAGCCCTCACTGAACACAAGCAATTAAGCCTCTGCTCCTCTGTTGAAGAGAACGGGGGTGGATGGAATGCCACCTGTTCCACCATCGAACATCTGTTTGACAACTCCAACACCTTGGGCACAAAAGCGGGGTTGGGTCTCAAGCACACCTTGGAGAACCCAGGAGCCCACTGTAAACAGGCCGGGCTGACCGACAGCGCGTGAACCTACCTCACTCGCTCGCTCGCTCACTCACTCACTCACTCACTCACTCACTCACTCACTCACTCACTCACTCTCTTAGACGTGGTCAGGGCTAAGAGTAATGCCGTTTTCAATGAAAGAAATTTCAAGCCAACACCTTCCAAAGGCTCAAAGGGATGATGGCAAAGGGCCTCCACCACCAGAGTGAGGTCCCATAATGGCACCAAGGGCTTAGAGATCGGCAATGTACGCTGTGCCCCCTTCATAAGTGACACACTAAAGGTGCTGACCCACAGGTTTGTTACCAAAACCTACATGACAAGCTGAAATTGCAGCTAAATATACCTTAATAGTTGAAAAGGCCTTACCCTTTTCCAACAAGCTCTGCAGAAAACAGAGCACCTTCACCACTGAACACTGAAAAAGAATGGCCTGTCTTTCCCCACACCATTCTTCAAAAACACAGCATTTACTACTGTAAAGAGAGTAAGTAGAAGAAGCCTTTTGTATTGTGTCGATGACCTCTGGAGGGAGACCTGCTGCATTTAAATTCCACCTTTCACGGGCGAAGCCCAGAGAGCCATTTGACCTGGGTGAGGATGATAAATCTCCCCTTGAGCTGAGGCAGCAGGTCCTTGCGAATGGGGAGGGGCCATAGTTCTGCTGACAGAACTTGGATTATCTCTGTCACCCGGGGCTTCGATGGCCACCATGGGGTGACCAGAACCATAGACAAGCCCTGCGCCCTCACTCTGACTAGAGTTGGGGATATCAGGCAGAAAGGAGGGAAAGCATTTAGAAATATGTTCAGCCATGAGTGGGCCAGCACGTCCATGCCCAGTGGAGCGGTTGGGTCAGACAGGGAGAAAAACAAGGGGCAATGAGCTTTTTCCCATGAGGCGAAGAGATCTATGGCAGCCCGTTCGTATCTCTACCAGATCTGTTCCACCACTTCACTATTCCACCACTTCACTTGCAGCTTCCATTCCCCGTACAGATGGTTCCCCATGGAAGACAGATCGGCCCCTCTGGTTAAAAGAGGTGCTACGTGTGTTACGCGAACCGAAAGAACTCTGTTACTGCACCACAGAATTATTTCGCTGGCCAGTCCGTGTAGCTGCAGGGATCTGGTTCCGCCTTGACAGTTGAAATAAGGCACCACCGAGGAATTGTCTGTCCTTACTAAGACATGGCAACCGATCAACTAGGGCATGAAGTGTTTCAAAGCTAGCAACACTGAGTGTAGTTCCAGCATGTTGATGTGAAACCGTGCCATTTTGGCGACCATACACCATTCACAGTGGATGCTACCGTTCCCAACGGCAGGCTCACCTCGAGAACCTCCGGGTTTCCTCACGACTGAAGAGCCGTCATAGATGCCGGTGTTACTCTCACTCTACGTAACAGATGACGGCGGGGACACAGACGCAATGTTGCGATCCACCGCTGAAAATCCATCATCATCAGAAGACTCAGATGGACAACGGAAATTACCGATGCCATGAGGCCGAGGAGCCGCAGGCAAAGTCTGAATAAACGACTTTTCCCAACCAAAACTGTGCCTTGCACCAAATGAATTATAAGATCCTCCCCTCTGTTAGTGTGACACGATAAGCGAGGGAGTTTATTCTGAGCCCCAAATACTCTTTGCATTGAACGGGGACCAGGTGACTATTGGCCCAATTTATACTGAACCCGAGGTTGATGTGGTGGCTCATCACTGCCTGGGAGTCGCTGATTGCTTGGTTGCTTGATCGGGAACAAATAAGGTAGTCGTCTATGTACAAAAATATTCTGATGCTGCTCGTCCTCACAGGGGACACCGCTGCCTCCACACACTTGCTGAATACACTCGGAGCTAATGACAGCCCGAATGGGACAGTTTGAAACTCATAGGCTGTGCCTTGATAAGCAAACCTGAGAAACTTTTGGTGTTGGGGGTAAATGGCAATGTGAAAATATGCATCCAAGAGATCGATGATTACAAACCAATCTCCCGGACAGAGGGAACGGCATCGAGCCTTGTGTTTTAATATCTGAATGTATATCTGCGTAAGTGACGGTTTAAGACACGCAGGTCCAGTATGGGCCATAGTGATACGCCTTCTTTCTTTGGAATGAGAAAATAGCGTGAGTAAAAGCCCTGATGAACCTCCTCGTTCGGTACTACTCTGATCGCTTTTTTGTCTACTAGGGATACAATTTCGTCTTCCAGGACGTGTGCTGAAATCCCACTGGTAACTGAAAAGAGAACTCCGTTGAATTTCAGAGGTCTCATGGCATACTGCAGTCTGTATCCCTTGGAAATTGTGGCTAAAACCCAAGGAGAGACTGCGCATGTGTGCCACTGATCTTCCCAAGCAGAGAAATGGCCGAGTGATGTCATCCCCTCTGCCCTGGTGAGCTCGGCTTGCTTCTGAAGAGCACAAGCTCCCTCTGCTGTGTGTAGAGGAGAGTGGCAGAAAACTATTTTTGTTATTTTTATCTTTTTTGTGGGGGGCTTTCTGCCCTTGGCAACATGTCTGGTTGCAGAAAAGCTTCTTTTATTTTTTGTGTTTTCCCTGGAACACAATATGCGATAGGGCACTGCTGAGTACTTGGTGACAGTGTTGTCTGCCCCACAATTACTTCTCTCAGAACATGAGAAGGAGAATTTAACATGGCACCTGGTGAACTGGGAACTACCAGAGCATCTGAACCCCGGACTAAGAGGCCTCCTTTGCAGTCTGGAACTCTCCTCTTCAAAGGGGAGGTTGTGGACAGAACCTCTAGGTCGCCCGTTTCTTCTTCCCCTCTCCGGGATGGGATGAACGCTTTTTTGCAGCGACCGCTGCAAAAGAGTGCTTCCCCCATGGTCTTTGGTTCTCCCCTTTGTCCTGCTGGGGAGGCTGTGAGACAGGTCTCCTTGAAATCCTGGCTCCACCTTGCCTCACTCTCACTGCCACAGCTGCAAAACCAGGTCTGGGTCCCTGAGAGGGAGTTTGACTTGGCTTACAAGGCAGACAAATATTAAAAGCCTCTCTCTCCTGTTTTCTGAGGGTAGTGTTCTCCCTCATCTTCTCTAAGGAGAGGCCAAATAGACCTTTTGATGGGTCATAAGTTGCATCCATGATTTCAGCCTTTTGAGAATCACTCAGGCCTGACAGGTTTAACCACAGAGCTCTTTCCCCTTAGACAGCCAATCCCATTACATGACCACAGCCTTGAACAGCACCTCTAGAGGAGTGTAGGATGAGATCATTGACCACACATATCTCATCCCATAGACTAGGGTTAAGTATCCCTGAGTCCAGCTGCTGACCCAGCTCCTCCAGGATTTCACCTTGGTATGCTGACAGCAGCGTAACAGGGAGCATGTAACAGGGAGTTGAGGGAGCACACTGATTGAGCAGCATATTTGTACATTATTTTGGTAAATGGAAGCAGTGATGCAATTCATTTTTCCTGGGAGCAAGATGTTTGAAGATGCAGAGACTGATCTGCAGTTAGGGTGAAAGTGGTAGGTCACTGAAGGCTCCACTGCTGGGGGTTTGGCCAGCCCCAACTCACCCATGCCTTGTATCTCTAGCTCAAAGAAGCCCATGGTGGGAAGCTTGTTCTAAAAGGACTAGACCATAAGCGGCTCATTTTTCTCATGCAGGCAGGAACGGCTGGTAAAAGCTGCTTCGTTGCAGGTGCAGCCAGTCAGAGTTTTTTACCATCATACAAGTCGCGTTCTACCCCACCCGAAACCTGAGCCGCCGGCCAGGGGATGTTCAGTTTTGAAGCAGCACGACAGCACACCTCGTACAGGTTGCTGTCGACTGGGAATGCAAGTTCCGGCCCGCTAGGAGGCCTGGATTGTTGACCTGGGAAGGTGGAGTCGTTCACATCTTCCTCCATGTCCTCCAATTCAAGGAGGTCGGAGTTCGCATCACCCTCCGTTTCTCCACCGCCAGCTTCATGTTCCCCACTGTCCAAAAGGCCCTTAAACAGCAGAGGCATGGATGGGGATTCTTCCTCCATTGTGTCCACCCAGCTTTTAGAAGCTCGCGGCTGATGTCCGTCACTTGCCACCTCGGCCGAAAAAGACAAGAGGAAAGAGTCCTGGCTGTTGGCTACAGCCACTCTTAGCCGCCTGTCCCGGATCTTTTCCGGCATCGCTGAGCAGAACGGGCGCCCCTGAGGGTCAGCCAGCGATGCCTGAGCGTGGTTGGCACCCATGCAAGCAATGCACATCAGGTGAGGGTCCCGACCTGAGATGGATGCCCCACATGACGCTGGACACAGGCGGGATACAGCCTCTTTAACTTTCGGTTCCAAACCTTTGGCAGGAACAGGAGCCGCAGCCATGACCAAAGTCTAAAATGATGCTCGTTTTAACACGTTAACTTAAATTTGGGAGATAAAGTCTGCTCACTGTGACACGTTAGCCAGACTGTACCGATCCTATGCTAGCGTACTCGTACTCATCATCTTTCGCTTATCCGGGACCGGGTCGCAGGGGCATCAGACTCAGCAGAGACACCCAGACGTCCCTCTCCCCAGACACCTCCTCCAGCTGCTCCGGGGGGAAGCCCAAGGCGTTCCCAGGCCAGCCAAGAGATATAGTCCCTCCAGCGTGTCCTGGGCCGTCCCCTGGGACTCCTCCCGGTGGGACGTGCCTGGAACACCTCCCGAGGAAGGCGTCCAGGAGGCATCCGGTATAGATGCCTGAGCCACATCAACTGGCTCCTTTTGATGTGGAGGAACAGCAGCTCTACTCTGAGCCCCTCCCGGATGGCCGAGCTCCTCGCCCTATCTCTAAGGAAGTGCCCGGCAACCCTATGGAGGAAGCTCATTTCAGCCGCTTGTATCCGGGATCTCGTTCTTTCGGTCATGACCCAAAATTCGTGGCCATAGGTGAGGGTAGGAACGTAGACCGACCGGTAAATCGGGAGCTTCGCTTTTCGGCTCAACTCTCTCTTCACCACAACGGACCGGCACAGTGCCCCCATTACTGCGGCAGCCTCACCGATCCGTCTGTCGATCTCCCACTCCATTCTTCCCTCACTCGTGAACAAGACCCCGGGGTACTTGAACTCCTCCACTTGAGGCAGGAACTCCCCTCCAACCTGAAGAGGACAAGCCACCCTTTTCCGGTCGAGTACCATTGCCTCTGACTTGGAGGAGCTGATCTTCATTCCAGCCACTTCACACTCGGCTGTGAACCGCCACGGTGCATACTGTAGGTCTTGGCTTATGAAGGGGGACCACCACCCCAGTCTGCCAGTCCAGAGGCACTGTCCCCAATCGCCACGCAATGTTGAAGAGGCTTGTCAACCATGACAGCCCCACAACATCCAGAGATTTGAGGTACTCAGGGCGGATCTCATCCACCCCCGAAGCTTTGCCACCGCGGAGCTTTTTAACGACCTCGGTGACTTCAGCCTGGTGATGAAAGAGTCCAACCCCGAGTCCCCAGCCTCTGTTTCCACCAGGGAATGCGTGGTGGCAGGATTGAGGAGATCCTCAAAGTACTCCTTTCACCGCCTGATAATGTCCTCAGTCGAGGTCAGCAGTCTCCCACCCCCATTATAAACAGTGTTGGCAAAGCACTGCTTCCCCCTCCTGAGGCGCCGGACGGTTTGCCAGAATCGCTTTGAGGCCAACCGGTAGTCCTTCTCCATGGCCTCACCGAACTCCTCCCAGGCCCAAGTTTTTGCCTCTGCCACAGCCCGGGCCGCAGCACGCTTGGCCTCACGGTACCCGTCAGCCGCCTCAGGAGTCCCACAAGCCAGACAGACGTGATGTAATTGGAGCTTCCGTAGTTGGTCACACTGAGGCGATTCCCATAGTGAAACACAGAGCAAAGTTAGGAAAAAGAACCCAAAACAGGTGGTTCTCAACACTCTTTCAAACAACCAGGGGTTTGAAAGAACCCTTTTGTGAAAAACAACTCATCTTTCTAGTTGAACAAAAAGCTGAGGATGGAGCTTTTTCAGTGTCTCACCTCTGTTTCCTGCAGACTCCATCCCAGGAGCCACGGCTGTCTCTTAGAGAAATCTATCAGAACAAGCAAAAAGATTGTAAACAAACCGATTGGGAAGGTTCTGTTACATCCAGCCCTTTATCCCCTCAGGTAAGTCATTGATTCAGGGTATCAAAAATTTCACCCAATTTATTCCCGTTTTAACATTTATAGAAAATTGTGAAGCTCACTTCTTTGCTAAACTTGTAACTCTGTTCTTAAGGTGTTGACATTGGATCCAGCAGCCAACACGAAGCAGTCAGATCGAACGTCTGGCTTCACTTCACCTTCTTACTTCAGTAGCCCATCGTTTGCCGCTCAGCCTCATCCCTACCCTAGACTTGGGACCTCCGTAACCCCTGACAGCATGGTGGAGAGCAGTCCCAATCCCAGAGACACAGATTGCATCTCTGATTCGTCCAGTGTTTCTGCTGCTGGACCCTCTCCCGCTAAGATGCAAAGCTCCCGGGGGAATGCATCACAATTAGTCTTGTCTACCTCCAGAGATCAGACCCAGTCCTCCCAGAAAACCAGCCAGCAGCGCAGAGCAAGTGCCCCCTTAACCAGTGAAGAGGAGGGTAGTCACACCCACACCAGCACCTTGAAGCCCTGGCCAGCCTCTGGCGTTAGTCAGCGGCCCTCAGTGAGTCCTCACATGGAGAGAGCTTCATCTCTAGAGGACCCTGTCATTCTTTCTTTGTGAGTCTTTGTGAGACATACATTGTTTACACACATATTTTTTTTAAACCCACACAGTTGTGAGTATATTTGTAAGTAAAACTGTAAATATTTGTATGCTACATTAAAAGTCTTAGTTTGACTCAGAGCCTAAAACTCAAAGATGTTACACACAAACAGACAATGCCTTGTAAAAGTATTTTCACACTTCAACAACCTCAAACGTCTGTGTGTTTTAGAAAGACTTTACTTGACTGGAAGAAAGTAGTGCATAATTGTGAAGCCAGAAACATTACACGGATTTACTTACACTCAGGTTGACTTTATTTACTAATAATGTGAATTCTGAAAGCAGTTGGGTGCACTGGATTTTATTTACTTGTATGAGAGTAAACCTGGCTGTATTGAACTCTGCACTACACTATTCATATTTTTATTTGTAGAAAAGTAGCTACTTTATGTTGATCTGTCACATAAATTTCCAATAAAATACAATGAGGTTTGTGGCTGAAATGTGATAAAAGGTGAAATACTTCAAGCCTCTCATCCCATACCCACTAGAAATAGGAATCAGTCCCATAAATTGGACAAAGGATGTTAGATATGGAGCTGAAAGGAACGTGGACGTTCGTGGATGTAGGAAGGTTTGGTGACAGAGGAGGATGCAAGGGTTATGGTGAGATCAAGGCAGATGATCCGGTGGGGCATTAAAGGAATTAAAGTTTCATTTATCTTCTTTTTTTTTGTCCAGACTTCGGCAGAACCTCAGAGAGAAACACTCCCGACACATAGCTGATCTGAAAGCCTATTACGAGTCTGAGATTCAGATCCTGCGAGACAAACTCAAACTCAGAGATCTGCCCCAGGATTTAGAGAAGAGCAATCAGACACTGACAGAAAGGTTTGCATTTATTCATATCATTGTTTTTTGTCTGTTTTACATAAGGTACATTCAGCAGAAATGTAGAGTACCACAAAACTGAACGAATGCAAAAAGTAGAAGTTTCTTTTCAGGATTTTTAGAACATGGAAAAAATGGATTAGGAATAAATTCAGACTTTCGAGAACTGTTTTACATTGAATGGTTAAATTTTTCTTCAAAACATGAATGTACATTAAAATAAAGACAAAGTCCCTCTTAAAATGATGCAGTGATTATTACATTTAAGGCTGAAGCATCTAAGACCTAAGTTCATTTTATTCATTAGTTGATGTTTGTTTATCTGCAGGTGCAAACATCTAGAAAAAGCTCTGGCTGAGGCAACAAGTCGTATTCAAGAACTGGAGGCAACAAACATCTTGCTGGAGAAACACCTGGTATCTTCACAATATTCTTATATTAAATTCTCTGACAACAAAAGTTAAGCTGCAGCCCATTACTCTGAAGGGAAGGTCCGATATAATCATTATTTTCTAAACAAGCAGAGCAGAGGTAAATGCTTCATTTTGCAAGAAACGTACACATGTAAAAACAACAACAGAGGGCATAAGTGCTGGAATCAGGAGTCAGACAGTTACCTGAGTGTCTCACAGTTTATTTCTAATGCTGTCTGGCTGGTAACTGTTTTTCTTTTGTCAGTGAATGTAAGTACTCTGCAACAATAAAGGTGATCAAGCAAGCTCAACAGAAAAAGCTGCATTGATTACAAAGATTGTTTTGGGCAGCTTTTCATATAAGTGTCTTTCTTTTCCTAGGCTGAGTGGCCGGAGCGCTATGCTGTTGCAGGAGCCACTGTGAATTCTCTGCAGCAACGACTGGAGGAAAGCAAGCGCTCGGCCAAAGACAAAGACGGCCTGGCATTGCGGTTAAAGAGCCGTGTGCGGCAGCTGGAGGAGGCGGCGCAGAAGGCCTGCAGGGAGGCAGACGAGAAGGAGGCAAAGAGGGAGCAAGAGTACAAGATGCTGCAAGATGTGAGTCTGAGAGAGCTGGGATACCGAATACATGAAGATAAAATAACATGTAAAAAAGGGGTATAATCTACAACTTTGTGCAAAGTGCTGCTTACTCATTAGACCTTGAATAAAAACACACTTGATATAGAAATGGAAAGAAAAAAAGAATTGTTGTTAAATCTGTGGAGGAAAATCCTAGTTTTTGTTCTAACCTCCCCAACAACCCTGCACCATCCCAAACCTTTTGTGAAGTGCCTTGAAACGACATGTGTTGTGAACCTGCGCTATATGAATAAAACTGAATTTAATTTAATTACTAACATGTTAACAGACATGTTTACAAACCATTCACTTTGTTCCCTTAGCTACTCAAAGAATACGACTCTCTGATGAAGGAGCATGAAGCAGTAAAGGTAATGTCTCTTTCTCTAATTTACAACATTTTGTTAGATTGTGTTGGTGTGTACTAGCGGGGTTTGCCTTGCTCTGGGTGTTGTGCCGGGTTGGGGACCTTGGTGGTGGTGTCAAACCAACCTACCCTGTGGCTCCAGTCAAATTTTTTTCTCCACCTCTGCGCACACTTAGATGCAGAAATATACACGCACACACAACATGGAAGAAGACACAATCACACAGCACTAGAGGCGTTTATTTTTCAACAATAGGTAGACAGGAAAGAGGGCAAAGAGATGGGGAGACATTCAGCTAAGGTCACCGGGTCTGGGAGTTGAACCTGGGACAGCCACATTGAGGACTATAATCTCTGCACATGGTCGCGTGCTTAACCCCTACAGCACCAACGCCACACCCGACACACAATATTACAGAGCTTACGGCAGCTGAAATATTTGTTTATAATTGCATAGATTCAACAAGGTACTGGAAACATTACTCAGAAAGTTTGGTCCATATTGACATGATAGCATCACACAGATGCTGCAGATTTGTCGGCTGCACATCCATGATGTGAATATCCCGTTCCACCACATCCCAATGGTGCTCTATTGGAATGAGATCTGGTGACTGTGGAGGCCATTTGAGTCCAGTGAACTCATTGTCATGTTCAAGAAACCAGTCTGAGATGATTCGTGCTTTATGACATGGTGGGTTATCCTGCTGGAAGTAACCATCAGAAGATGGGTACACTGTGGTCATAAAAGGATGAACATGGTCAGCAACTATACTCAGGTAGGCTGTGGCGTTGACACGGTGCTCAATTGGTACTAAGGGGCCCAAAGTGTGCCAAGAAAATACCCCCCGGACCATTACACCACCACCACCAGCCTGAACCATTGATACAAGGCAGGATGGATCCATGCTTTCATGTTGTTGACGCCAAATTTTGACCCTACCATCCGAATGTCACAGCAGAAATCGAGACTCATCAGACCAGGCAACGTTTTTCCAATCTTCTACTGTCCAATTTTGGTGAGCCTGTGCGAATTGTGGCCTCAGTTTCCTGTTCTTAGCAGACAGGAGTGGCACTCGGTGTGGTCTTCTGCTGCTGTAGCCCATCTGCCTCAAGGTTCGATGTGTTGTGAGTTCAGAGATGCTGTTATGCATGCCTTAGTTGTAACGAGTGTTTAATTGAGTTACTGTTGCCTTTCTATCAACTCGAACCAGTCTGGCCATTCTCCTCTGACCTCTGGCATCAACAAGGCATCGTGCCCACAGAACTGCCGCTCACTGGTATTTTCTCTTTTTCGGACCATTCTCTGTAAACCCTAGAGACGGTAGTGCGTGAAAATCCCAGTAACTGAGCAGATTGTGAAATACTCAGACCGGCCCGTCTGGCACCAACAACCATGCCACGCTCAAAGTCACTTAAATCACCTTTCTTTCCCATTCTGGTGCTCGGTTTGAACTACAGCAGATCGTCTTCACCATGTCTACATGCATTGAGTTGCTGCCATGTGATTGGCTGATTAGACATTTGTGTTAACGAGCAGTTGGACAGGTGTACCTAATAAAGTGGCTGGTGAGCGTATATCAGCGATAACAGCAACATTAATATCGATATTGGCCCTTATTTGTTTTATATCAGTGCATCCCTATTTGTATTTACTGTAATCTGTGATATTTATTTCATAACAGAGCTCATCCTAAACATAGCAGTCAGTTCAATCCAGGGAAAGTCCCACATTTGGCTAACTCCGTGTGCTTCTTCCATTGTTGTATCTGCAGAACAATCTGGTGTCAGCAGAGAGCAAGCTTGTCGATGCAAATGATCAGATATCTGAGCTGAAGAGGTGAGTTGATTAGTTACAGATTTTTAACAATAGAATCCAAATGAACTCTGAAGAAGCTAACAGTATTTTATGTATATTACAAAGTTAAATAATAAAACTGGTACCCTGTGAAAGCAGTTTGTACATGTACAGGTCCTTCTCAAAATATTAGCATATTGTGATAAAGTTCATTATTTTCCATAATGTCATGATGAAAATTTAACATTCATATATTTTAGATTCATTGCACACTAACTGAAATATTTCAGGTCTTTTATTGTCTTAATACGGATGATTTTGGCATACAGCTCATGAAAACCCAAAATTCCTATCTCACAAAATTAGCATATTTCATCCGTCCAATAAAAGAAAAGTGTTTTTAATACAAAAAACGTCAACCTTCAAATAATCATGTACAGTTATGCACTCAATACTTGGTTGGGAATCCTTTTGCAGAAATGACTGCTTCAATGCGGCGTGGCATGGAGGCAATCAGCCTGTGGCACTGCTGAGGTCTTATGGAGGCCCAGGATGCTTCGATAGCGGCCTTTAGCTCATCCAGAGTGTTGGGTCTTGAGTCTCTCAACGTTCTCTTCACAATATCCCACAGATTCTCTATGGGGTTCAGGTCAGGAGAGTTGGCAGGCCAATTGAGCACAGTGATACCATGGTCAGTAAACCATTTACCAGTGGTTTTGGCACTGTGAGCAGGTGCCAGGTCGTGCTGAAAAATGAAATCTTAATCTCCATAAAGCTTTTCAGCAGATGGAAGCATGAAGTGCTCCAAAATCTCCTGATAGCTAGCTGCATTGACCCTGCCTTTGATAAAACACAGTGGACCAACACCAGCAGCTGACACGGCACCCCAGACCATCACTGACTGTGGGTACTTGACACTGGACTTCTGGCATTTTGGCATTTCCTTCTCCCCAGTCTTCCTCCAGACTCTGGCACCTTGATTTCCGAATGACATGCAGAATTTGCTTTCATCCGAAAAAAGTACTTTGGACCACTGAGCAACAGTCCAGTGCAGCTTCTCTGTAGCCCAGGTCTGGGGAATGCGGCACCTGTAGCCCATTTCCTGCACACGCCTGTGCACGGTGGCTCTGGATGTTTCTACTCCAGACTCAGTCCACTGCTTCCGCAGGTCCCCCAAGGTCTGGAATCGGCCCTTCTCCACAATCTTCCTCAGGGTCCGGTCACCTCTTCTCGTTGTGCAGCGTTTTCTGCCACACTTTTTCCTTCCCACAGACTTCCCACTGAGGTGCCTTGATACAGCACTCTGGGAACAGCCTATTCGTTCAGAAATGTCTTTCTGTGTCTTACCCTCTTGCTTGAGGGTGTCAATAGTGGCCTTCTGGACAGCAGTCGGGTCAGCAGTCTTACCCATGATTGGGGTTTTGAGTGATGAACCAGGCTGGGAGTTTTAAAGGCCTCAGGAATCTTTTGCAGGTGTTTAGAGTTAACTTGTTGATTCAGATGATTAGGTTCATAGCTCGTTTAGAGACCCTTTTAATGATATGTTAATTTTGTGAGATAGGAATTTTAGGTTTTCATGAGCTGTATGCCAAAATCATCTGTATTAAGACAATAAAAGACCTGAAATATTTCAGTTAGTGTGCAATGAATCTAAAATATATGAATGTTAAATTTTCATCATTACATTATGGAAAATAATGAACTTTATCACAATATGCTAATATTTTGAGAAGGACCTGTTCATGCTGATTTAGATGGACAAAAGGTATCTGACTGGTAACCTCAATGAGAAAAACAAAGATGTTTTGAGAAAACTGATGAAACAGAAGGAACCAAGGTAGAAATATTTGCCTTTATGCTTATTTGAAAAGCCATAAGCGCTGTGCTCTAATAGTTGAATCTGCGGCATATCTATATAAATTTGAAACTTCCATTAGCCAAGAAAATTGCATTTGTGCATGTTTGGTATCTTCGAAAGTTTATCTTTAAAGCTAAGAAAAATACCTAAATATTACTGGATGTGTATATGTTTGATTTTATTTCTTTATTGTCATTGTAACCTGTGTTCACAATGACATTAGTTAGAAAAACTTTCACCTTTGTTAGAAGGATAATTAATAGCATAAATAAAACACAATAAATATGATGTAGAAACAATGTACCAATCAGTAAAACTAAATATAAATCTGACACACGTATAGAGTTATTCAGCAGTCTGATCGCCCAGGGGTAGAAGGTGCAGTGGGGTACAGTGGCTGTGGCCAGGGTGAGATGGATCAGCAAGAATCTTCTCCGCTCTGCTTAGCCTCCCGAAACTCTGCAACGTCCTCCAAAGAGGACAGGGAGCAGCCGAGGATGCCCTCTGCTGATTTAACAATACTCTGCAGGGCTTTCCTGTTCTTAACTGTGCAGCTGGCGTACTATGTTAAGATGCCATATGTCAGCACACTTTCCACAGTGGTACAGTAGAAAGTACGCAACAGGTTTGTGTCCATTCTCAGGAAGTGCAACCTCTACTGGGCTTTGCAGACCACCGCTGTTTTGTTGATGTTCCATGTGAGGTCATCAGTCACATGGACACCCAGAAACTTGAATGAGGAGACTCTCTCCACACAGACGTGGTTTATTTGCAGTGGGGCATGGTCTGCTCTCTTCGTCCTCCATGCACATAAATTGGCAAATACTTTATTCGGTACATATTGCTAGTACTAGGATTTGACTCCCTGTGACACCCCGAGTACTTCCCGTTGATTCCACGCACTTCAGTGGAAGAGGACAGATCTTCTGACACCTCATCTTGCGCTCAAGCAGTCCTGACAGTGGGGCGTTCCTACCGAAAACACTCGGCGGGCCCCTCAATGCCAGAGGACGTTACTTAAATAAATAATTGGGGCGTGCCAGTTAGTTTGTGTACGCACAATATTCAACAGGAAGTACTCAAGCTGCCAAAACCCCTTTTGTCTTTCCAACTAGTTTAATTCTTTGTGGCATACGTTCAACATTGTCTTGGAAGCGTTTCTCAGAGGTCGTTCTCCATATTGCCATGAAACCATCAAACTGTTCCTAAGGATTTTTCAGATGCAAGTCCATTATGTGGACGTGGTCAGCTACAACGCTCGGTAATGCTCTAGCATTTAATACCTCCAACACCTTCGCACTATCACTAGCAGCATTAACTGTTGATACAATGCCTGATGGATCCATACTTTCATGTTGTTTCCGCCAGATTCTGACACTACCATCTGGATGTTGCAGTTGAAATCATCCTGAGACTCATCCGTCCAGAAAATATTTGTCAAATCTGTTATTGTCCATGTTTTTGTGAGCCTGTGCAAACTGCATCCTCAGTTTCCTGCTCTTTACTGACTGGAGTAGCACCCGGTGTGATCTTGTGCTGCTGTAGTCCATATGCTTTAAGGTTTGCTGTGTTGTACGTTCAGATGTGGTATTCCAGATACCTCGTCTCAAACCGGTCTGCCTTTTCTCCTTTGCACCCTGAACCCGTCAAAGGACTTTCATCCACTTAACTGCAGCTACAGATATGTTCTCTTTTTTTGGACCATCTCTGCAAACCTGAGAGAAGGCTGTATGTAAAAATCCCAGTAGATCATCAGTTTCTGAGTTACTCATACCAGCTTGTTTGGCTCCATGGTTTGCTGCTATGTGATTGGCTGGTATACTGTTTGTTTTAAAAAGCATTTAGAGAGGTGTGTGTTTGTGTGTGCGTGAGTAGAGCAGAACATTGCCAACACATTCTGGGATATAAATACAGATTTTACTGTAGGTGTTTCCTGCTGTTTTTCTTCATGCCTGCCTGTCTCTCTGTAAATCACTCCTAGAGTCATCTCAAAGCTGGAGTCACAGGTGAAGCAGCTGGAGCATGAGAACCAGGCCCGGATCCGTTATGCCTCCCACAGTAATGCACAACCGTCAGGGGCTGGGTAAGCTCTTTAAATATCGTTGGCATTGCATTGTGTTTAGTGTCTGAGAGGATCCAAGCTTGTAAAACCTGCACAAACAAATGACCCTAGATAGACAGTGCCTCCAAAAGTATTCATATCCCCTGAACCAGATTGGTACAGTGTGGCACAAATATTTGTCCTGTTGACATATTCTGCCACTGTAGCTATGGCTCTCTACAGTTTCTCAAGAGCTGGTAATGTCTGATTAATGCTCTGCTTGCCTGTCTTGGTGGGTTTGCTAGGCTCTTTCCATTTGTATATTGAGATTAAATTCCACACAGGTGATATCTAGTTACTAATTTAGGTGCTTACAGTTGCCAGAGTATTAGGTCACCCCTCCAAATCGTTGGATTCAGGGGTGCAGGGGTGCCTGGGCATGTAGACTGCTCCTACAAACATCAGTGAAAGAATGAGTCACTGTCAGGAGCTCAATGTTGTCCAACATGGTACTATCATAGGGTTTCACATGGGCAGCTAGTCCAGTTGTGAAATTTCCTCGCTATTCCACAGTCAACTGCTGGGTGGAAAATAACCAAGTGGAAGTAAATAGGAACAACACCAATTCAACCTTAATCACAGAGCAGGGTTCAGCAGTTACCAGGGATGATGTTTGATCTCATGTTTGAGACTCTGGACTTCAGACTCAACTTAGACTTGTGCCCCAAAGACTTGAAACTGGACTTGACTCCTAGTCTGAGACTCCAGTTTTAGTAACAGTTTTTATCTCCTTTAATGAAGATGGAAAGGAAGCCAACATGTGAGCTACAGACTGTAGCTGCTGCACATGTTTTACTATGAAAGAATATGCTTGATTAATTAGTAGTGACGTTGACGGATTTTGGGATGTTAATGGCTCTTAACAACCTGTTCATGTTAGCTGTTGCTTCATAATAATGACCACATGAATTCCTCTTCATCTGAACGCTGTATTAAATGAATTTGGATCAGTGAGGTAACAAAATAAACGGAACTTACCTCCAACTTATTTTCACTGCTAAGCTAGCTGCAACATTACAGGGGCACTTCTGGCTGAAACTATCAAAATAAGAGCACTTCCTGTTCTGTTCATTTAGAAGTTTAACACTCATTTATTTACTCACTAAACTTTTCATTCATTATATTGAAATTTATACCGTAAATGTGAACACCTTTACTATTAGAACAACGGTTTTAAATCTAAATTAATAAAATGGTTTCCCAGTATTATTAAAACTCTCCAGCTCAGAGTGAGGAAAAGATGGTGATAACTTAGTCATAACAAATTTCTAATAGGGTAAATATTACATTTGATCAATTTCTTAAATAATATAAAGAGCATCTTGCACTTTTTTTCAATAGTGAATTAAATGTTAAAAGATTAAAAGATAACTGTAAATAAATATTAAAAGACCGAAAAATAACTATTAAATGTTCATGTGCTAATTTAGGTCAGAGGACAAACAGTACAGGTTTGGAATACCAACCTGCAGCGATGCAGTGCTAGAGGTGACCTAGATGTCATGGACTTGATGAGAAAATGTTTATTTCAGTCGTTAGATAAAAGGTGACGTTGATTTCCTGAATATGTGGGAATAGTTTAGGAATGGTCCATTCAATTCCAACATGGCTTCACACAAGTGCTCCAAGCAAGGCCTTTAAGGACACGGATGAGTGATTTTGGTGTGGAAGAACTTGATAGACCTTCATATAGTCTTGGCCCCAGCAATATAGAACACCTTCTGGGTTAGAGCTGAGACTTTGAACCAGGCTTTCTCATCCAATATCAGTGTCTGATCTCACATATCTGACCTTTAAAAGTGTGCTTCTGAATGCAAAAGTTGAGCCAAAGCCTTATTATAGCCTTGGTAAGAATGCAATGTCATTAAAGTTAATGTGCATGTAAGGCAACTGTTTGTAGATGATTTTATTTAGGGGCAGGCAGAGGAAGGCAGCTAAAGGAATAATCAGGTCACACCTTTCAGACTCTTCGTTAACAAAAAAAATGTAAACTGTGTATCATTTTCTTTTTCTGGACTAGTTTGTGTTGCTCTATCACGTTAAACCCTAAATGAATACATTCAAGTTTGGGGTTGGAACATGATGAAACTTTTTCTAGTGCATCGTTTTCTCTCTGTTTCAGTTTTTATCATTTCCTTTAGTGTTACTGTTAAATATTTATAACAAGTGATACAACTACATTGAATTGTTGTCCTGAAAATTTCTGCAGTCTTTATCACCATCCAGACCTGCTGCTGTCACCCAGTAAAGGCAAAGTAGAGCCAGACGTCACCCGAAGGAGGTCTCCTTGTTCTTTTTCTGACCCGTTGAATGGCAGCAAAAAGTCACACTTCCCTCAAACTAACCAAACAAGTGTTCACAAGAGATCATCTTATCCACTAAATGATCAGTCGTCTGGAACTGGGAGCTCTGTGGATGCCTGTTCTGCTGGCGGCAGCTGGAGGTAGATTTTTATTCTCAATTAATTTGTATATGAGTGTGAACAGTTTACTGAGCTTCTGGTTTGCAGGTGTGCGTCTCCACCAGAGTGCGAACAGACTAGATACCAGGAGCAGAGCGCTGGCATGAAGGAGGCCAGTCAGCGAGAGGGATCCAGCCCCCTGACACCCATGATGAGGGCCCTGATAGAGCTGGAAGAGACCAAAGCTACAGAGACCCGGGCCCCCTGTAAGCACCACATTCACACTAGTTCACAAGGATCCTCAAGGAGGTTCTAGTCCATGCAGGTTCTGTTGTTTTCAACAGTGTTTTTAATGGTGTAGCTTGTTCTACATTTCAAGACTTTATTCCAATTCCATAAAGCCTCTACATTTTCCATCAGCATAATGCCATTGTCTAGAAAGCAAATAATTATGAAATTATAACAGAACAAAGTCCAAAGAACTATAAGCATCAATGAACAGTGATGTCTTTTTAAAATTACTATTGATTAAAAAGTTAACAAGACCTAAACAGAAAGGTTTAAGCAACGATTCCCTTTCCTTTCTTATAGAAACAAAAATGAAGACAATAGCTGCAGAGGATGATATGTAGAAGTATCTCCTTCCTGGTTCTGCTGGTCTTTCAGTTTTCATGGTTTTCTCATTTGTGCACTACAGAATATAATGCAGAAGCAAGAGCAGCTGTATTTGAAGTTATTCCACATATTCCAAACACTGCCTCCTTGTGTCTGAGCATTACCACAACAGGTTCAGACACAAGGAGGCTGGCTGGTATTCATAAAACACGTGTTTTATGAATACCAGCCAGATTGTTTTAAATTGAAAGGTGCCAACTTTGTATGGCATGGAGGTGGATCCTGTCTACACTGAGATGAGCTTAGGTGTATCCGCAATGGTGCTTTGTCATTTAGGCGTTACGTCCACACCGGTCCAGCGTTTTGGGAGACCAAGCACGATCATTTCTTTAATGGGTCCCAGAGTGGAAATATTTCAAGATGGCGGTTCGTTGTTTCCATGTGTACGCGCATCTTTTCTGATACAATGACATCATAGCTCCAACCCGCATGCGGCTCTTTGTTACTGTGTTTAGTCTGCATGAGTTGCCTAGTGTTTTTGTCCACTGTTTTTGGTGTTTCTGTGGCAGTGTCACAGCGCCACCAATGGGCTGGACATACATACTACAGCGTTTTCAGTGGTGCTGCGTGCTCTCATTTTTTCTTAATAGTTTTTGAACCAATACCATTTTTGTTTTCAGGGGGGCAAGGCCTAAGCCTCAGGGAATCTATTTTTAACTACAACCATGAACAATTTTCTTTTTATTTTTAAACTTTTACATGGGCTGAACGGTGCCGCAGTTGGTAGCACTGTTGCCTTGCAGCAAGAAGGTCCTGGGTTTGATTCCCGGCCAGGGGTCTTTCTGCATGGAGTTTGCATGTTCTCCCCGTGCATGCATGGGTTCTCACCAGGTACTCCAGCTTCCTCCCACAGTCCAAAGACATGCTTGTTAGGTTAATTGGTTTCTCTAAATTGCCCTTAGGTGTATGAATGAGTGTGTGCATGGTTGTTTGTGTGTTGCCCTGCGATGGACTGGCGACCTGTCCAGGGTGTACCCTGCCTCTCGCCCATAGACCGCTGGAGAAAGGCACCAGCTTCCCCACGACCCACTATGGAATAAGTGGTAGAAAATGACTGACAGACTGACTTTTACATAAAAGGGAATGAAAACATTTTCCATAACGAAATGTTCAAATTTTATAGAAAATTATGTCGAAACAGCATGTAGTTTGTAATTTAAAGACAAAAAAAGTTACTTCCCAAAACATATTCCACTATTACTGTAAAATAAAAACTGCTAAAGCTAGTTACTATTTATTACCTTCACAACTTAAACCATTGCTCAATTCTTAATCATTTTTGGCCAACGGTATTAAGAGCCACTTGAGGCTCTAGAGCTGCAGGTTGAAGACCCCTGGTCTAGTCAGATCTCGACCTAAAACCGATTGAGAGTCAATGGCAAGACTTGAAATCTAATATTCACACACGTTCTACATATTGAGCCACTTTTGTTGGTCTATCACATAATGTCTAAATGGAATAATCTGAAGTTTGTGGTTGTAACATGACAAAATAGTTTAAGGGGTAGGAATTTTTTTTCAAGTCACTGTAAATATTGTGATTTTTCAATAGTTTTCCATGTTTAATAAAAAAAAGCTGTTTATTTTGTAAACAAGAAGTAAGTCTGTCTGTCTGTCTGTCTTTCAGAGGGGGACATTTGTCATCCTGAAATCTTTTTGTTAAATAATGTGCAACAGAATGTTTGGTGTTTGATTTTATATACAGAGATTTTTTGTGTCTGCAGGGGTTGGCCATCAAAGGACCACTGTTGGGTTTGTGGAGCGGAAACACAAAGAGCAAATCCGGAGGCGACCTGAGCTGGTTCAGGATGAGACGGATGCAATGAAACCCAGAGGAGTTGTTATGGGGGAGAGTTGGGGCCCAAAAAGTTGCAGCGGAGTGGAAAGGGCTGTGGCCCTGCTGAGAGCTCAGAGGAGTCTGTCCCCAGAGGGCCACAGGTCGTCCTCACTGCCACCTGCAGCACATAGAAACATACCTACAACTACACCAAGTAAGGGATCTTAGAAGTTGCTTTACTGTTTGGAATAATTTTTATGCATCTAAGAGGCAGCCATGGAATCGCTGGCTATCACTTTTGAATGGAAAGGAGATTCAGTGCTTGCTTATATTTCCTTTTTAGCATCAACTGCATCTATTAATTGCTGAACTCCATGTTAAACGTTTTATTTTCATACTACAGTATGTGACATTTACCCAAATCTGCATTTCTGTATACCGTTGATGAGGTGTCCTCTATCTGTAGATACCAGCTAATTGAATTAGCAAGATCTAATCGGGCCAAACAGCAACTTGTACATTAGATGATGAATTTAAAGGGGACATATCATGCTTTTAAATTCTTCCTTTTCACACTTAAATCATTCAGTTGTGGTCTATATAAAGTAGAACTTCAATGCTTTGGTCTGAACTCCTTGTTATTGTAGCTCCACAGGCTCCTCTTTCACCCCTGTTCTGAGGTGCAACTTGTTTTGGTACGGTCTCTTTCAATGCTGTTAAAGAGCTTCACACCCCGCCTCCCTCCAGGTCAAAGAGTCTTCCACGTTAATCTGTTCTGCCATTTTGTAATTTGATAGCAGAGATAAAATTATCGAGCGCTGCAAAAACAAGACAAAAATGGCAAAAACAATGCGTGAATAATCAAAACACGCAGCACGGTTCTGTCCTCAAGGAGCTAAAAGCAGCACACAACACTAACATAAGCAGAAGGCACGATGCTACTGCTATCAAAACAGTGGCCAGGAAGTAAAATCAACACACAATAAATTCATGTCTAAAATAAAGTTTGTTGTCATTTTAGCGTCAAGTAGCTTAATGCTTTACTGCGTCCATCGTTTCCATAGAGAGAAGGAACTGACCCCTTAATCAGATGAAGTCTTTTGGCAAATCCGTCTTGATACTGGCAGAGGTTGCTGAAGTCACTAGTCCTTGAAGTGGGGAAATAAAATTTAATAAGGCATTTTGAAGATGTTCTGATGCTGGGGGGCAGTGTAATGAATTGTGTGAGTTAATACACCCAACAACCGTACCAAGCTTATCCTCTTTCAGCTTTGGCATACTTGAGCTTGGACTACAAAATCGCAGCGAGAAATAAAAATGGCGGATACACGAAACTGATAAGCCGGAAGTCCATGACCTTGTTTAGCTGTTGCACAGCAAATACAGTTACGTAACAGTTCAAAAGACAACTGAACGGACTGAAAAATGTGATCCAAACAGAATATAAAGATATTTACGCAGCACCCGGAGAGACTAAATTAAAATTTTCTGCATTCCTACAGATTTCAAGTACACAACAAAATGTATAAGAGCTAAAATAGTGGATTTTTCATGAAATGTCCCCTTTAATCATCCATCTCCATCCTCTGTCTTCTTTTTAGCCAAAAGGGAAACGTTACTGATGCCCCTGTCTGCCAAGTCCAGCCCTAAACGCTGCCCCACTGAGAACTACTCCACTGCTTTTGGGCACTTGATGCCAAGAGAGGAGCACCTGCTCCAGAGGTGAGAGATTGTTTTTAGAGCAGAAACTAGATAAATATGGAAATATTATGGATAAATATTTGGATTTCCATCCATCCATCCATCCATCCATCCATCCATCCATCCATCCTACATAAGATCCTTTCAGATCCTCCTTATGTTCTGAACACACTCTTTACATCAGGGGCCTCATGTACAAAAGAGTGACAGCTTTCATACTAAAAGTTAGGGTGAAATTCTGAAACGTGCTGCGCACAAAACAATTCAGATGTGCGTATATACATACATACATTCCAATTTGTAGTAAATTTTGCTCAGCCTCACGTGGTGCTTGGGCTGAAAATATAAGTTTGTCGACTCGTACCCATTTACTTCTACAATGTCTGCTTGTTTAGAATTAATCTGCTGATCCGACACAGTTTTCTTTTTAGTGAGTAGGAAAGTGCCCCTTAGATGAGTTACATGCATTTTATGTTCCTCAGCGCACAGAGCATTTCCATCTATAGGTGACAAACACAGAGGAATTTTAACAGTTTACATCAGAATGAGGTCGTTTCCATCATTTTCTGAGGTGTGTTACGTTATTATATGAGGCTAAATGTGATTCAGTTTCATCGCTCAGATTTAAACCATAAAGGTCAAACTAAATATATAAATATATAAAGTCATATTTCAGTGGGTTTGGGTAACAGGATTTCTCTGTAGTTTATTATTTTTGATTGAAAAAGTTTGAGTGGCTGCTGCACATTTTCACGGCAGGTCAAATGTTTTCGTGGATTTCTGCACACTTTTAATCAACATTCACTTTAGTACTTTCCAAGTTGTGCATAAAACACTGTGCTGCCAGATTTTTATGAGTAAGTACGCTTCGTACATGAGGCCCCCTCCCAGCAATATTTCACCCCTCACCCCTTTGGGAGATAGTCACAAGCCCAGAACTGCTATGAGCTCTAGGGGGCAGTAAGGGTTTGTGGAATGAGTGTTGTTTTGTGAAATGATACAAAGTGAAGAGAGCTGCAATTCAATCTCTGTTTTGTGAGCAGCTTTCTTTTAATGTAAGGAGCAAGTATAGCTTCATTTCAGATAAAACGAATGTTGCTGCATTGCAACCTAATGCAGCAGGTGGGTCCCATCACATTACTGGAAGCAGAGCCCATATGTTTATAAACCCTGGGTTATTACATTTGGCCACAAGGTGTTACACCACTGCCGTTTTTAACAAATTATGTTTGGTCCGTCAAATAAGTGGTTATTAGTGTTTGTATTGAAATTGTCTGGTCCGTCTACAGGCCCGATGGACAAGTTGACAAGAGACGGCATTCATTCCACAGCAGCAGTCCCAGGAAGAGACTCCAGTTCCCATCAACAGAAGATAAAGGTAACTCAGAGCTGAGAAACATGGTGGCTAATCGATGCTAGTTTAGTGCTTGCATTTCTTTGTATTTTAAAAAAACTCCATCCATTTCTATTTGGACAAGCTCAGTGTGATTCAGAACAGATCTACTCTTAATGTTGATGTGTTTAGGTTTTTTAAGTCCAAAGTATCGATGAACCTGTGAAAACAATCTGCACAATTGTCTTGTAGTTAAAATTATACATTGACTACTTATGTAAACCTTATTAATGGACGCTGCAGAAATTTTACTGCAGTAAATTGTTGAAACGTTCACTATCTTGTTTGTAAAATGAACAGATAAATAAGAAGGAAAGTAGGTTTTGGAATGACCTCAGAGAGATTTGTGCCAAACTAATAATTTGGTCTGAAAGCAGATCTTTAGAAGATTTCTGCTGACTCATCAAGAATGAAAAGGTTGAAACTTGCACGTTTTATAGTGAGCCTGATCTAAGTTGTATTTGTATAATCAGTAAAAACACATTTTTCAGAGAATTCTAACTCTAAAATAAGCAGGTTTTTTCAACCTGGCAGAGAACTGGAATATTACAGTGTTATTTCCTCTAAGCTGTGGGACGTGTTTTCAACACATGATAAATACAGATTCTTCTATTCTTTCTTCTCAGACCGTCAGGTGCCAGAACCCTCTGGCCATTTGGAGCCACTGGACAGAATCCCCCAGCTGGGCTGGGAGGAGCATCGAGACTGTAGTGGCCCCGACCAGCAGGACTCCTCAGAGGATCTGGGTCGGCTGTCCCTGGATAGACCCCAGTCACTGGCTGAGGCAGAAAGACTGTTTGATGAGCTTACGCAGGAGAAACTACAGGTGTGTTTGAGAGTCTGTGAATAGGACAGATTTTAGTGTGCAAACATCACTGAGACACTTCAAGCACAGAGCAGCTCTTATCCCCTTTCAAGTGGTTACATAATAGCTTAACAGGGATGCTCATATCTGCACATTTCATTTTAATCCTTTTATTCTGAGCTAATGAGTCCTGTGTTTCAGTGTGTTGACTCCTTCATCGATATATTTATTGTGTGTCTACAGATTGAGGCAGCTTTGAGCAGGATGCCTGGAGCAGGAGGCAGGGTGAGCCTGCAGACCCGATTAGATGAGGTGAGAAACCAGGAAGCCATTATAAACTGATTACTATAAATATGTAATTTTACTGCAAAGCTCATTTCCTATTTTTTTTATTAAAGTAATACTAGGATTAGAAACCGTTAGCGTATTGAAACAATAAGTCAGTAAGTCAGTCATGGACTGCACGGTGGCGCAGTTGGTAGCACTGTTGCCTTGCAGCAAGAAGGTCCTGGGTTTGATTTCCGGCCAGGAATGAGTGAAATATTAATTTCATTTAAGGGTCTGCTTTTGCTCTTGCCGGTTTAAATGGTTTTGAAGCATTTGGAGAAGTCTGGGATTCCCATAAGAACAATTAATTCATCAATATTTGAGCATATTTCTCTGTCACTTTACCACAAAGATATTTGGTGCCTTGCAAAAGAATCTATACCCAATCATTTTTTAAATTTATTTTATGCGATAGACCCAACATAAAGTAGTGCCTAATTGTGGAGTGGAAAATGAAACATATTTTACTAATAAAAATCTGCCGCATGTAGTGTGCCCCGCCCACTAATCTCCAATCTAACTCTTATATGGTTTGATGTAATCCATTTCACTGTAGCTACAGCTGTGTGTCCAGCTGGAAGACAGACCTCCGCCTCAGTCTCAAATTTCTGCAGCATCCTAGAGGATTTCTTCCAGGATTGTCCTGGATTTAGCTCCATACATCTTCCCATCAAATCTGACCAGCTTCCTCTACTGAAAGGAAAAACATGGATCATTTTCCTTCCAGCTCAAAACAATGTGCTACTTAGTGCTGGTCTATCACATAAGGTCCCAATAAAACCACACAGAAGTATGTACATGTATGGTGTGTAGCACAAGTATAATGTCTCATAAATAGCAGACTGTTAAAGGAAGTAATTGAAAGGCTATTAAATTATATTTATGTCTTAAAATCGTACAGCCTCAGTAATAAAATATATTTGTCATCACTCACAAAATATGTATAACAAAAAACGATAAACTATCTTTTTTTTTTAGCTTAATTCATGAACTGTAATAGCAACCTTTGGAGAAAGGAATCTATTCTAAAAATCAATTTTTGTCAGAATTGCAATTGGAAATTGCATGACAATATTGGGTCACTAATAGAATGAATTAATTTATCAGTAATGATACTAATAGATTTCGATGATTAATTAAGCAAAGAAATGAAAACAAACCCAAATAAACATCTAACTAAAAGGGCAATTCCAAAGTGAACTTAGAAGGAACGTTCAGGGAATCATTAGATGATTAACGTCTTAACTTTATGAAAAGTAGTTATCGACGTCCCCCTCTAAAAGGTAATATAAAGGATTTCACTCAGTATTTGTCTAAATATCTGTATAAATCTGAGGGAACGTTTGGAAGAGAGTGGAAAAAAGGAATTCAAGCACAGGAAGGCCTTAGAGGTTCTTTAGGTTAAACCTCAGGGAACAGCCAACAGATAAACTGATGGAACGACATAATTTTAAGTGGGTTCTGTTCTCTCAATAAACTGGACTGGGTCCCTTGACCCTCAATTCAGAATGTCCAGTTTTTTTCTGCTCAGCAGATAGGGGGATCTCAGTGCGACATCACATCGACCCGGTCTCAAGGTCGGAATCGGTAACCGTACGAAGTAATTTTGCTGGATAAGCTGGGTTCTGGGTTCTATTGCAGGTGCATAAACAAAAAAAACAAAGAATGCTGCCTGGAGCTTAAAGATTACTGTAGACTGAGACCAAAATCAGGGTGTTACAGTTAATAAAACCCTCAAAACCAAATTCTACAACAGGTGGATTAGGCTTGAATAGCTCAAATTGGCCCTGGCTTAGTACTGGTTCTGTCTCTCCATCGGTAAAACCACCATTGCTCTAACAGACATCACCCCATCGTATCACTGAAGACGTGCCATTAGGTGAGGAGGAGTTCAGCATGTGTGTTCTTAGACTTATTGTTCATGTTCCATAACTTTAGATGCAAGCGGCAAATTCAAGGTATCAACATGTACTGAAAACATTCAGTTCAGAAGCACACAGAAAAAGATCCTTCACCTTAAAGAAACATCTCTGGCATGTGTTGCCATGCATCTAAATAGACAGTTTATCATTACAGCCCTATACACAATAACAGGAGCAGAGTCAGAGGGTGAAATATGTGCAAAAGGTTACATTTCTTAGCATCTCCAATGTTACACATGACAAAATGTCAAAATCAGAATGAACACTTTTTTAATGAACTGCAGTTAATTATATTGAAGTAAAAGCAATTACTTAGCGATTTCCATTTCGTGTGATAGTTTGTGCTCCCCTTCCATCCTCAGGTGGCTTTGGAGAATCGTCTGGAGAGGCTAAACCGTGAGCTGGGATCCATCCGAATGACTCTGAAGAAATTCCACGTCCTCCGTTCATCTGCCCACATTTAGCCTCTGATCTCCAGTGTCTGCCCTAGCTGCGTGTTTTGGTTTGATAAACAGCACTGATTGTCTTCTGAATATTTGCCGTGCCATGATCTCACCTGTACATTCACACACTCGACATGTTTTTATACGTATGACTTAACATTACTCTGGGATATTTTTTTATATGTTGGGAAAATATTGTATCTTTTTGGAATATATTTTTAGTAAAGCACAGATTTGTAAAGTCATTTACTTTTTTAGTCACGGGAAAATTATATGATGAACCTGTTTTACCAAACTGAAGAAATGTTAACAGCTAAGATGTGAAGACACATTTACAAGACATTCATGAACCAAACATCACTGCCTTTTTTCAAATTTGTATTCTTGACAGGATATAAATGTATTTATTCATGTTTTTACATTTCAGTTTAAAATTTCAGTCTCTTTTGTTTTTTATTCTTTATTTACATTTCGCTTTGGGCCAAACCTCTTTAACTTGAAGGAAATATTTACTTGAATCAATTAGCCTTTTTTTGTTTCGAGCTTTTGGTTTATTTTCTGCATGACCTAATCTCTGCAACAGCAGATCACCCAGTCAGAACTAGACCAGCACACCAACCTTTTTCACAACCCCATTCTCCATCTGTTTCTACTCTGGTCATGATTCTTTTGCATGGAGTTCTTGCACTGTTTCCTTTTCTCCATGTCAGTTTGCTACTTTGACATGTTTTCAATGGACCTGTAATGTGATTGCACAATAAAACTTTTTTATTTAAATATGGAGGGGTTATGACTGGCTCAGGGCCATAACAAAAACGGGAGACCATCCCATAGGTAAAAGTGCACAAAATCAACATTTATTTAAGGATAAAGACAAACTCCAATGTGCATGATGAGGATGAGATGCAGCAGAGCAGCCCACACAGGTGTGTCAAGGAGGGTGGAGAAGACAAGCAGAGAGAGAGACCCCCTCCTCTCTCTCCCGTAAGGAGAAAACAGGCAGCTCATATACGCTGTGCTCCGGATCCACTGCAACCTGCACAGAGGAGGAGCAAAAGGGCAGACACACCACAACATGCATAACCCAGCCCATGAGGCCTAGGGCCGTAACAGAGGGATTCCTAGTTTTTGGCTTATGGGCACAGAATAATATATTGCTGTTGTCTAACAATGCTAGTATTCTAGGTAATCGAAACAAACACCCATAACATTAATGCATCATGAAATATTGACATAGGTGAGGAGCCTTTAGAATGTCACCAAGTATTGGCTCTTTATGGCAAACTTGCCCATCAACAATTCTTTGGATAATCACCAGAGCAGGTAATTAGCTTCTGTCTCACTAACCCTCTGCATATCTGTCACATAATATCAATGATCTTTCCTCTTCTGCTGTTCAAATCATTTTAGCCAAACCGCCACACCACTGAGAGTGGTTCATGGACGCAGTGGCACAATCAAGAGAGAACCGTGTCAGCTGGGGGGTATCACCTACCTTTTTCATAAATTTGCTGGTAATAATGTCACCCTAATAAAACTTCTTAAATAGTGCTTTTTGGTTGTGCTGCCCACCCCAAGATTACCCCCATCCTGCAAACTCTTTAAAAACTTTCTGGAGCCACCCCTCCATGAATGTAGTGAAGGAGTATATACAGCACAATCTTAAAAGAAGAAGATTACGGAAAAACTAGAAGATTGCAGTTGAGAGGTCTAAAAAAACATGAACAAATTCATTGGGGGAAAATTCATTATACATTTATAAGATGTAAAATATGATTAAACATCAACACCGCTCCTGTGTGGGACCACAGGTTCAGGAATGTTCTAACAGCTGTGAATACAAGAATGTTTTATTTCATGGAGTAGAACCAAAGTTTTTCACTCTTTTTCACAGCTTCAGGAACAATATATGCTTCCAGCACATGGCCTATATGGGTGTATTCATATAAGCCTATATTTTACTAGTCATAAAGAAAAGGTTAGCAATACCTCCAAAAATATAGAAGGGTACTTTATCAGTATTGTAAAACAGGGTTTACCAAACAAAAAACATGTTTCACATGCATACAACAGACGGAATTATGCCTTCTAAACTACAGACTATATTAAGGTAAAGTTGGATTTAAATACCACAGTCCAAGGTGATATGAGGAAGGAGTTCTGTATAAACTGGCATCAAGGAATATTTAGATATGGAAAGAGTTTGGAAGGTAAATATGACGTATTTAAAAACACATTTTACCATCTCCTCATATGTAAATGAGGCTTCATATAGAGGTGTGCTGGAGAAAACATGTTAATGTAGGAGGGCCATACACACATTTCCTGTTCCTGGGATTACCCAGTTCAAGCTGAATTTTGGGTAAACATAATAAGAGAAGTTGAACCTATTCTGCATGTAAATGTTCATCTAGATTCACTGTTAGTGTTTCCTTGGAGCTGCACCAGCGACATGCAGCTGAAATGATAGATTTTGGTTTTTCTTAATTAAAAACAAAATCCAAATATCAAATAAATAGTAAAAACACAACAGTAAATGTCTTAAGAATGAGCTGAAAAGTTGCTGATTTATCTTCAAATGAAATTTTATTGCGTGGTTTCCATGTTTTTGAGCGTTTTTGCACTGTAGGATGGTGCGCCTGTGTACCGCTAGGGGGCACTTTCCTCCTCTTTCCACAGTTCCACAGGAAACCACCTGAAAAGCAATTATAGTCGCCATTATTAATCAGGCAAATGTGGGTTTGCAAATTGTTAAATATATATTTCAATTCCCCACATGGGAATCATTCTTAAAAACAGGATTTCATTAGATGCGAAATCATGGGTTACTATAATTATTTTGTGAGTTTAAGAATGTTTAAATACAGTTGAATTATGTTACGGCCCAGTTAGGTCTTTGGGTTTTTGTTATTTTTTTATGGAATTGGGCCTGTTGCAGGTGGTGCTGGTTGGCCTAATTGCTGCTACTGCTTAAAAGCTGCCATGTATGCAATGCAGGAAGTCTCTGTCCCCTGTGCTTTCACCCTTGTTGGTTTGGTTGTAAGGTTGGTTTTTGACTTTAGGTTATTTCTGGACTTTGATTAATCTAAATTTTGGTTTCTCATTTCAGATATTTCTTTTTAGGTTTCATTTCTTTAAATAAACAATCCTTTTGTTTTGTGAGAAAATCCTTGTGTGGTCTCCTTTAATGTTACCCCACCAAACGAGCCTGGTGGATGTAACAATTATAAATTAAAAAATAATACCACTCCACTGACACGGATACTCTTTGTATCCATGCAAGGGCGTAATTTGCGGGGGGGTTAGGGGGGTTATTTCTTTTATTTTCATTTGCCTGCAAAATAACATTGTCATCTGGTAATGTAACCCCACCCCCCCCTCCTTCCAAAAACTTGGCATCACCCAACCCTCTTTCTCCACCAAGCATTCACTGTTTTCTGTACATTTTATTCAGTCGTCAAGTGGTCATCAGTCAGTCAGTCATTTTCTACCGCTTATTCCATAGTGGGTCGCGGGGGAGCTGGTGCCTATCTCCAGCAGTCTATGGGCGAGAGGCAGGGTACACCCTGGACAGGTCGCCAGTCCATTGCAGGGCAACACACATACAACCATGCACACACTCATTCATACACCTAAGGGAAATTTTAGAGTTACCAATTAACCTAACAGGCATGTCTTTGGACTGTGGGAGGAAGCCGGAGTACCCGGTGAGAACCCACGCATGCACGTGGAGAACATGCAAACTCCATGCAGAAAGACCCCAGGCCAGGAATCGAACCCAGGACCTTCTTGTTGCAGCGCTACCAACTGCGCCACCGTGCAGACCTCGTCAAGTGGTAGTACTCTCAAAAAAGCACACAGACAACGATTTTTCACTGCTGGTCAACAACATCTTGTACAAAATCCTGTTTAAGAACAACTTTAGTCCAACAAACTGAGCAGAAAGTATTTTCTAAATATCACAAAATGTGTCATTACAGGTCCTTCTCAAAATATTAGCATATTGTGATAAAGTTCATTATTTTCCATAATGTCATGATGAAAATTTAACATTCATATATTTTAGATTCATTGCACACTAAATGAAATATTTCAGGTCTTTTATTGTCTTAATACGGATGATTTTGGCATACAGCTCATGAAAACCCAAAATTCCTATCTCACAAAATTAGCATATTTAATCCGACCAATAAAAGAAAAGTGTTTTTAATACAAAAAACGTCAACCTTCAAATAATCATGTACAGTTATGCACTCAATACTTGGTCGGGAATCCTTTTGCAGAAATGACTGCTTCAATGCGGCGTGGCAGGGAGGCAATCAGCCTGTGGCACTGCTGAGGTCTTATGGAGACCCAGGATGCTTCGATAGCGGCCTTTAGCTCATCCAGAGTGTTGGGTCTTGAGTCTCACAACGTTCTCTTCACAATATCCAACAGATTCTCTATGGGGTTCAGGTCAGGAGAGTTGGCAGGCCAATTGAGCACAGTGATACCATGGTCAGTAAACCATTTACCAGTGGTTTTGGCACTGTGAGCAGGTGCCAGGTCGTGCTGAAAAATGAAATCTTCATCTCCATAAAGCTTTTCAGCAGATGGAAGCATGAAGTGCTCCAAAATCTCCTGATAGCTAGCTGCATTGACCCTGCCCTTGATAAAACACAGTGGACCAACACCAGCAGCTGACACGGCACCCCAGACCATCACTGACTGTGGGTACTTGACACTGGACTTCTGGCATTTTGGCATTTCCTTCTCCCCAGTCTTCCTCCAGACTCTGGCACCTTGATTTCCGAATGACATGCAGAATTTGCTTTCATCCAAAAAAAGTACTTTGGACCACTGAGCAACAGTCCAGTGCTGCTTCTCTGTAGCCCAGGTCTGGGGAATGCGGCACCTGTAGCCCATTTCCTGCACACGCCTGTGCACGGTGGCTCTGGATGTTTCTACTCCAGACTCAGTCCACTGCTTCCGCAGGTCCCCCAAGGTCTGGAATCGGCCCTTCTCCACAATCTTCCTCAGGGTCCGGTCACCTCTTCTCGTTGTGCAGCGTTTTCTGCCACACTTTTTCCTTCCCACAGACTTCCCACTGAGGTGCCTTGATACAGCACTCTGGGAACAGCCTATTCGTTCAGAAATTTCTTTCTGTGTCTTACCCTCTTGCTTGAGGGTGTCAATAGTGGCCTTCTGGACAGCAGTCAGGTCGGCAGTCTTACCCATGATTGGGGTTTTGAGTGATGAACCAGGCTGGGAGTTTTAAAGGCCTCAGGAATCTTTTGCAGGTGTTTAGAGTTAACTCGTTGATTCAGATGATTAGGTTCATAGCTCGTTTAGAGACCCTTTTAATGATATGCTAATTTTGTGAGATAGGAATTTTGGGTTTTCATGAGCTGTATGCCAAAATCATCCGTATTAAGACAATAAAAGACCTGAAATATTTCAGTTAGTGTGCAATAAATCTAAAATATATGAATGTTAAATTTTCATCATGACATTATGGAAAATAATGAACTTTATCACAATATGCTAATATTTTGAGAAGGACCTGTACCTGCTTCTGCCAAATGTTTTTTTTCATCAGTTGTAAACTGATTCTCTTCATCCTTAAGGTCAACTACTAACAACAAATTAAAACCAAGTGGAATTATTGTGAAGCTTTTTGTTTGATTCACAATAATTTACATTTATTGAAAACCCAGCCAAGGCAGAGAGCTGCTACTATATGTCCTGTGTTACATTAGCTTTAAGTGACTTATGAACTGGGCCGCTGTCTGATGAAAAATGAAACTATTTAGTGCCTGGGCTAAAGACCCCAATGGTTCAGACCCTAAAACGTCCCTGGTGGTGCCTCTACTTTATAAGTTAATTTGTTCCACGATGGAGCTTGTGATGGAAATTCTTGCAGTAAGCATTTCACAGTGCCATTATCAGAAGTTTAATGGTTAAGGGCATTTGTTAGGGTGATGCCTCAGGGAGAGTAGATGGTTGTTCCTAGGTAACCTAGTCACCTCTGAACCCGAGAAGGGTCTGGGGTCATAAAGCACAGACTCTTTGAAGTGTTGAGATAACACTGTCATGTTCTGGTATAAATACTGTGTGTAAATGTTGATCGGGGCTCTGTTTCACTGACTAACCTCAGTGTCAGGGTCTTCAAACGCTGAATGCCTTTGAATAAAACTTATAAGACAAAGTCCGGATTTTCTCTTATGAGTCAACTTCTACCCACTTTGATAAGAAAATTCCACAACAAGCTCTTAACTGGAATTATTGATATGTGGAATCCATTTTCCTCATAAAAATGAATTGAAATACAATTAATCCATTCTAGACCCCCAGAGACACCACAATGCAACATTTATGAATATGAAGGTGCTCTAAAAATGTTAAGTATTTCATTCTGTGTTAGAAAAAAGATGAAGTAAAAGTAAGCCTTTTATTAATTGCTTAACTGATGTGGAAAAGAAAAAAAAACTGCAGAGTAAATAGAAAGAAAACAGGAATGTTAAGTAAATCACATTAAAAGCATTTGAATGAATTTCTAAAACAGGAATGCCAAATTTGACTGATGCCTTTTACAAAAGTAAATGATTCAAGAAATAAATGACTAGACAAAAACTTAACCCCCCCAAAGTTACGCCCTTGTATCCATGTCATCATTCATTCAGTAAATAAATCATTAGATAATCACTTTATTTAATTAAATAAATTAAGTTAGACATAGAGAAAACATTTGTAACAATTACATCTTCATCATATTATACTGAATATTTATTTACTTAATAATAAAAATGAAAAATTATTTCAGTATATGATTTTTGTATAATCCTTCACAGATATATTTTATCTGTCAAGATTATGGACCAAAGGCATTGGGTTGAGCCAGGGTAACCAATAAGATGTCTGTGTAACACTTTCGTTACTTTAGAAGTCTTAACACAGGATTTAAACTACTGGAACTTGAAGTAAATGACCTTAGATGATTTGGACCAGAAGGTTCGGCTGCGACAGAAGAGGTGAAATGAATGAGACTCACACAAAACAAATGTTTTGAAAATGCCGACTTGTATTACATATTTTTTTTTAGCAAGTTGTTACAAATAAAATTAAATAATTTAAAATTAAATTATCTCTTTGGTACGAATAGTTTCTCAATAACAACCTTGGTTTGCAATCACTG
The DNA here is from genome assembly GCF_021462225.1 of Girardinichthys multiradiatus. Lineage (NCBI taxonomy): Eukaryota > Metazoa > Chordata > Actinopteri > Cyprinodontiformes > Goodeidae > Girardinichthys > Girardinichthys multiradiatus. The sequence goes on from NC_061801.1 coordinate 9,197,386, forward strand.
TTGTTCCCTTTTAAATCTTACCTGGGTGTACCCTTCTAATTGTACAAATCCGGTTTCAGCTCAAAATAAAATACAGTTTCAATAGTAAAATCCATTTGACATTTCATGGACCTCATCAATTGCTTACAACAAAACCTTAAATTGGAGGAATGTTTCCAACTTTCCACACCAAGCCCACTCTCTGAACTTGAAGATGTGTAGAGTTCGTAAAAGTCCTTAAGAGTTCCAAACAAAACGTCCAAAAGTCCAGGGAAATGTATATGTGTAAAGAGGACAGCAAGTGAAAAAATAATATGGAAGGAATTTTTTTTTTGCAGCTGACCTACCACACTATACCGTGCAGCAAAGGAAGAAGTCGAGGGATTGGCTTGCCATCAATAACAGATCCACACGACATATGTGGGAGGATAAAAAACCTCACCGATCTTACAAGCGGACGGTGTGGGAGCACCTAAGACTCTAAGTCCTGACTTTCTTTTTTCTGTGAATCTCTGTCTCCTTTCTTTCCTGCTAGCGTGTTCAGAGCTCATGTTGCAGCTGAAAGAAAAACTGAAGGCCTGCACTCTGAGACGGAGATGGTGGGCAGAACAATGTGTCATTTTGAAGCAGCTCATTGGCTAAGGGTGATGCATGAGTCTTTAAGAAGTTAACCCTTAAACTGTCAATTATGTGGTTTAGTCACCATAAACCATGTATAACCATTAAAACAAACAACTATTTTTATGTTTGTGAGGGTTTAATGCATTTTGTCAAAGCCATATTTCAATGTCGGTTACATTTGGGTCTATTTGACAAGCCACAGTGATGGTTTCATTAACTCGTACTCGTCTCGTACTCGTGGCCTTCCGCTTTATCCGGAACTGGGTCGTGGGGGCAACAAACTCTGTAGAGACACCCAGACTTCCCTCTCCTTCAGCTCCTTGGAGAACAAGACCCCAAGATACTTCAAGTCCTCCACTTGAGGCAGGAACTCCCCTCCAACCTGAAGAGGACAAGCCACCCTATTTCGGTCAAGAACCATGGCCCCGGACTTGGAGGAGCTGATCCTCATCCCAGCCGCTTCACACTTGGCTGCAAACTGCCACAGTGCATGCTGTAGGTCCTGGCTACAGGAGGCCAGCAGGACCACATCATCTGCAAAAAGAAGAGCTGAAATCCACTGGTCCCCAAAAAGGACCCCTTTCGGCCCTTGGCTGTGCCTAGAAATCCTGTCCATAAATGTTATGAACAGGACCGGTGACAATGGGCAGCCCTGTCGGAATCCAACATGCACTGGGAATATGTCCAACTTAGCGCCGGCGATGCGGACCAAACACCTGCTCCGCTTGTACAGAGACCGAATGGCCCCTAATAAAGGGCACCCGACTCCGTACTCCTGGAGCACCCTGCACAGGGCATCGCGAGGAACACAGTCGAATGCCTTCTCCAGGTCCACAAAACACATCTGGATCAGTTGGGTAAACTCCCATGAACCCTCAAATACCCAGTAAAGAGTGTAGAGCTGGTCCAGTGTTCCACAGCCGGGACAGAAACTACACTGCTCCTCCAGAAGCCGAGGTTGGATTATTGGCCGGACTCTCCTCTGGCATAGGCCTTACCCTTCTTATGAAGGGGGACCACCACCCCAGTCTGCATGTCCACCACCGGGTTCAGGGATTGCAGCTGTGACAGGCACCGCAGACCTTGCGGCCACAGTTACGGGTGGCAGATTCGACAATAGATGCGGAGAACATGGTCCACTCGGACTCTATGTCTCAAACCTCCCCTGTAATCTGGTCAAAGCTCTCTCGGAGGTGGGAACTGAATACAGCTCATCGACCTCCTGTCTAGGCTGTCCTGGTGCCGAGTGCACTGATGAACACCCTTGTGCTTGAACATGTTGATCATTATGGATAATTTGTGACTAGCACAGAAGTCTAATAATAAAACACCTCTCGGATTCAGATCAGGGAGGCCATTCCTCCCAATCAACCCTTTGCAGGTGTCACTGTCATTTCCCACATGGACGTTGAAGCCCCCCAGCGGAATAATGGAGTCCCCGAGAGGGGCACTACGCAGCAACCCCGACAGGGACACCAAAATAGCCAGATACTCCACACTACCACTCAGCCTGTAGGCTGAAATGTCAGTCAGAGACCTGTCCCTGACCCAAAGGTGCAGGGATGCAACCCTCTCATCCACCGGGATAAACCCCAACATGAGACGGCTGAGCCTGGGGGCAACAAGCAAACCCACCCACCCCAGCCTGCCGCCCCTCCCCACAGGCCACTCTAGAGAAGAAGAGAGTCCAACCTCTCTCGAGGAACTGGGTTCCAGAGCCCACGCTGTGCGTGGAGGTGAGCCCAACTATTTTTAGTCGATATCTCTTGACCTCCCGCACAAGCTCAGGCTCCTACCCCCCCAGCGAGGTGACATTCCACATCCCTAGAGCTGGCCTAAGCATCCAGAGATCGGGTCGTTGAGGTCTCCACCTTCGTCCACTGCCCGATCCTCTTTGCAACGGTCCCTCATGGTTCCCCCTGCAGCTGGTGGGCCCACTGGGGGATGGCCTTGTGTCTCGTTCAAGCTTGGCTCGACTGGGTCCCGCGAGGAGCAACCCGGCCACCAGGCACTCTTCGACGTGTCCCGACCCTACATCTGGCTCCAGGGTGAGATCCTAGCTCCGCCATACTGGGCGATGTCACATTTTTTTTGGATGACTGTTCACTCCAGTATCGGATGCTGTGCAGCTTGGAGGAGTTTTCTTAATACTTTCTATTTTTGGACATTTGTTATGATGCATTGCCATGGCAACGGGGTTGTTTCTTACAACCGGGAGCAGCTGATTAATATCTCAAAAGCTCAAATAATACTTCAGTTACAACCCCAAATCCCTGATGAGTTGAAAAGGAGATGCCGTGGATGCAGAGCAGGAGCTAAGAGAAGAGAGAGAAGGAGGAAGTTCAAACCATCTCTTCCGTCGATTTTGATGGGCAATGTGAGATCGTTGGGAAACAAGTTGGATGAACTCCAAGCCCTACAAAGGACCCAGCCAGAGTACCGGGCATGCAGTATCATGTGTTTTACTGAGACATGGCTGCAGGATCATATCCCCGACTCCAGCGTCTCTCTGCCGGGCTTTTTAACCATACGAGCAGACAGAGATTTAAAGAGGAGCGGCAAATGTAAAGGAGGTGGACTGGCAGTACTTGTGAACAACAGATGGTGTAATCCAGGACATGTTACTGTGAAGTGTCATCTCTGCAGTCCAGATATTGAACTGTTGGCAGTAAGTTTTCGTCCATATTATTTACCCAGAGAGTTCACCAGTGTTATTTTGGCAACAGTTTACGTTCCACCTTCCGCTGTTGCTGACACTGCATGTGATGCCATCAGCTCAGTTGTTGCTAAGCTACAGACACAAAACCCCAATGCTTTTGTGGCAATTTCTGGTGATTTTAACCATGCTTCACTCTCTGCTACACTTCCAACGTTTCAACAATTTGTCACCTGCTCTACCGGAGAAAATAAAACATTGGATTTGTTTTATGCAAATGTCAAGGACTCATACATCTCTACAGCAAGACCTCCTCTAGGCAAATCAGATCACAATCTTGTTTTTCTCTGCTCGAAATATAAGCCCCTTGTTCAGAGGCAACATGTAATAAAGAGGACTTTAAGAAAATGGTCACAAGAAGCTGAAGAAGCTCTGCAAGGTTGCTTTGAGGCTACAGACTGGGACGCACTGTGCCAGCCACATGGAGAGGACATCAATGCCATGACTGAGTGTGTAACCGACTATATAAACGTCTGTGTGGATAACATCATCCCCACCAGAACCGTGAGATGCTTCCCCAATAACAAACCTTGGATCACTGGTGACCTGAAGGACCTGCTTAACAAGAAAAAAAGAGCCTTCAGAGAGGGAGACAGATAATTATTGAGGAGTTTACAGAAGCAACTTAAAGTCAAGATGAGAGACAGCAAGGAGGTGTACAAGAAGAAGCTGGAGAGCAAGCTCCAGCAAATCAATATCAGAGATGTGTGGACAGGGATGAAGAAGATCACAGGCTTCAAGCAGAAGGATGATCAGACCGATGGAGGTCTGGACAGAGCCAATGAACTGAACACATTCTTCAATAGGTTCAGTTCAGAAACAAGCTTCGCATCCTCCTCTCCTGCTCACAGCCAAACAGACATTCCATCTTCCTTTGACCCACAGGACCCACAGCTGTCCAGTAACACCTCACTTTTTTTATCTTCCACCTCAGCCCTAGACCCTTTTGCTTCTACATGTTTGCCTTCAACCATATCAGAAGATGCTGATGCTTCCTTTGCTTCCCACTTCCACCTGTGTGTCTCAAGAAGTCAGGTCAAGAGACAACTGGAGAGACTGAATAGGATTAAGGCTGCAGGTCCGGATCATGTCAGCCCTAGAGTCCTGAAGGCCTGTGCAGAGCAGCTCTGTGGGATTCTGCAGCACCTCTTCAACCTTAGCCTGGCCCAGAAGAAGGTTCCGGTGTTGTGGAAGACCTCCTGTCTTGTTCCGGTACCAAAGAAAACTCACCCATCAGTTCTCAATGACTATAGACCTGTTGCCCTGACATCTCACATCATGAAGGTCCTAGAGAGACTCCTGTTGGCCCACCTGAGTAAGCAAACAGTAAACCATCAGGACCCCCTTCAGTTTGCTTATCGCTGTGGAGTTGGAGTTGAAGATGCCATCATACACCTGCTTCAACAAACCCACTGTCATCTGGACAAAGCCAGTAGCACTGTGAGGATCATGTTCTTTGATTTCTCCAGTGCATTTAATACAATCCAACCTGATTTGCTTTGTCAGAAACTCCAGAAGACTCAGGTGGAGGCCTCAACAATCTCCTGGATCAAAGACTACCTGACAAACAGACCACAGTTTGTGAGACTGAAGGGTTGTGAGTCTAACCAGGTAGTCAGCAGCACAGGAGCACCACAGGGGACTGTACTCTCACCATTCCTTTTCACTCTGTACACCTCAGACTTCCAGTACAAGACAGTCTCCTGTCATCTGCAGAAATACTCGGATGATTATGCAGTCGTGGGGTGGATCAGAGATGGACAAGAAGCTGAGTACAGGAAGGTGGTGGACCGCTTTGTGGCATGGTGTGGAAACAATCATCTCATTTTGAACGTGACTAAAACAAAGGAGATGATTGTAGATTTTAAGAGAAACAGGAATAAGTCAAAAACTATTTATATCATGGGAGAAGAAGTGGAGGTGGTGGAGGAGTATAAATACCCCAGTGTTCACGTGGACAACAAACTAGAGTGGAGATGCAACTGTGAAGCCATCTACAAGAAGGGACAGAGCAGACTGTACTTCTTGAGGAAGCTTAGGTCCTTTGGTGTTTGCAGCAAGATGCTGCATATCTTCTATAAGTCTGTTGTGGAAAGTGTGATCTCTTCTACCATCATCTGCTGGGGAAGCAGCATCAGAGCCAGGGACTTAAAAAAGCTCAACAAGCTGATAAAAAAGGCTGGCTCTGTTCTGGGGACTCCTCTGGAACCTCTGGAGATCATTGTGGAAAGACGGATTCTTCATAAAATGAAGAACATTATGGAGAACCCTGAGCATCCTCTTCATGAGACTGTCCTACAACAACAGAGTGTCTTCAGTCAGAAGCTTCTTCAGATCTGCTGTAAGACGGAGCGCTACAGGAGATCCTTCCTGCCCAAAGCCATCAGCATCTACAACGGCTCTTTGAGGAAACCTTCATAATGAGCTATAACAACATTTAATTTCCCTTTGGGATTAATAAAGTATATTTGAATTGAATTTGAATGCCTCGATTTTTGTGGTCCTCGTGACTGCCTCTTGAACCACTTTTTGTCTGACCCGTCACCCAGAGCCTGTTTGCCCTGGGAGACCCTACCAGGGGCATTAAAGCCCCAGACGAAATTGCGTCTAGGTTCATTCGAGCACTCAAACCCCTAAACCACGTTAAGGTGGCAGTTCAAAGAGGGGTTCCTTGTTCTAATCCCACTTAAATTCTGCTGTCTTTGGGAATTTTTGTCCACGAGAGTTAAACACAATTATCGTGTGTGGAAGTACATGCATAAGAGTATTTATCACAATTTATTTTGTGAAAGTACCTTTATAGATTTTTCTGTAGATTTTTTTTTAATAGTTCTGATGTTTGGTACTGTTGCGATTATAATAAACATACATTTGCATAAAATAAGTATATGCTTAAACGACATTTATTAACACTAAATATTATTTTAAGGTAAATTGAAAATATTTTAAAACGTGATTAATTTGTGATTAATCATGAGTTAATTATGGACATTCATGTGATTAATTGCACTTAAATGTTATAATCGATTGACAGGCCTTAATATTGATACGTTATGTTCCGTATTTTAATATATGTACTACTTTTCATGGCATACCTCTCTGGTTTTTATAGAATGTTTTGTAAATTACATTTCATGTTATTTATATCTCAATAACAGCAATATGTCATTCTACTGCTAGAACCACTAGATAAAGTGGAGCAGATGAGGGAAAAGGTAAGAAGGAAGACTGAAGGACTGATTCTAAATAACAAGGAGGAGCTGAACCGAGATACAAAGAAATCCAGGGGAAAAATCTAACAGATTGATAAACAACAGTTCGAAACGTACAGAGAACTCAAGAATATACAACGAAACTAAACCCAAAGGACTTTAAACAGCTTCTTGCTTTCTTTTATAAGCAAAGATATATACATATATACATTAAACAGAAGTTGTTAATAAAGATTTAAGCAGATTTACTTTTAACTTATTTAACAGAGTTGCAAAAAAGGTTTCCGATTATTTTCCCAATAACTTACATTTGCATTAACTTTAAAAAATCTACATCTATGAGCAAAATATTTCCAATTGACACTGTTATTATTTAAAAATCTTAGTTTAGAGTTTTGAAAATAAAGATCAAATTTTATAACTGTTAAAGTGAGAGGCGGGAATGTGATTAACCGGGTCTGGAGCCAACCTTACATACACATAAACTCCACTAATAAACTGCTGTATATTATTATTGAAATCCTTGTATTATGTTGTTTAATTTAATCTTTATTTAAACATATCAAATGTTTTGTTTTAGTATTTTAATCACTGAACTACTTTTCATAGCATACCTTTGTACATCACTTATATTTGCTAGACTTTTTTGGAAATTGCATTTCATGTCAATTTTATCTCAGTTACATTCAAGTCAAACAGTTAAAGCAATATGTCATTCTACTCCTAGAACCTTACTGATCTTTGTAAAGAACCAGTTTTGTGTACTTGTGACACGGCTTCTGCTTCTGCAGCAGTCCTGAGTTGTTGCATAGCAACGGTGGACCTGTGTCATGTGACAGTCACGTGATGTCCGATCCAGTGATATGTATTAAAGAAGTCAACCATATATCACAGAGTGACATCAGAGCCAACAATGACTTTGATCCTCCGACCACACCCAATCAGAGGCAGGCAACCGCATATGGCCTCTATAAAAACAGTCCCTCTGAGCTCATTTGTTAACTAACTTTCTTTTCTTTTCTTTGCAGGTAAACCTCAGAAATACTCAAAGCAATATCGGTTCTCTCTAGAGAACCAGCTTTGTCGGCTCGGCTTAGGCCCTGTCTAAACAACATTTATTGAAAGGTTTTGTTGCGTTTCTACTTTTCCTCCTCACCACAACTGGTTTCAGAGTTGTGGTGAGTGATGCTCTTTCTCTTTCTATGGCGCTGGATGTATCAATCTGCTGGCGCGTGGATTACTCCTGCGCGCTCGTGTGAAACATTTGGCTGTTTAGAAAAAAACAAACAAAAAAAAACATTTACCTGCATATGGTTGGCCACTTTTCCGCTATCCCCGCCCCATGACCCCTGTTGCTAACCGTGACCAGCTAGTGCATCTGAGATGAAAACTTTTTTCAGGAAATCGCAGTTTGGTGAGTAAGGGCTTTGCGAATTTATCATAGAACATTATGCATGTTTCATAGTTGCAATGGATTATGCATGTATTTATTCAAAATTCACAATATTTCTTGGTCTGGAAAAAGACAGTTTAACAGGTTAAAACGTTCAGCAGCTAATAGGTTAAGCTAACATTTAGCTGCCTTCTGTGAAGGGAATCAGCAGGGGTCCCTTTCAGTCGATTCACTCAGTACAACACATGAGTATGGGATATCACGCTCTGTGTGTCCTGGCTGAAGCCACCTCTAATCACGCCTCCTAGGCAAATGATGTGATGACGACAGGTGACAGGCCCCGCCTGCACTATATACCTCTCCGTCATCGTCGTCATTACTCAGTTCTTACGCTCTTCACCTCGCTAAGAACACCTTTTTGAGTCAGGCTAGCTAGCTGCTGCTGGTTAGCTCTGTGTCTCTTTCTAAAGGCTTCTTGGAACTAGTTCAACTGCTTTTGTTGGAGTTAGTCACTGCTGCCTGCTGGTGAGCGTGTCTGCCCGCGAAGCGCTAAGTTAAAGCAGTTCGGTCTGGCTTTGTGGTTCGGGATGAGCACAAAGCTAACACAAGCGAAGCAGAAGTCTTCTATTTGTCCCTGTCCTCAGGGGTGCGGCTTCTCGCTTCATGAGAAGGACCAGCATGAGGCTTGTCCCATCTGTCTCGGGATCGTTCATGCTCGCAGAGCGTTGGCGGAGCCCGAAGCATGTGTGTTCTGTCGTCAGCTTCGTTGCTCGACCCTGGAGAGGCAGGTTAAATTCCTCGAGAAGGTGCTGGGAGAGGCTGCTGTCACACGGCGAGACCCACTGCTCTCCGAGGCGGGAAACACAGTTTCGTCCGATTCTGACGAGGACGGCTTTTCGGTCGAAGTCCCCGCTTCCAGCTGGGCAGACCATATGGAGTATGTTGATGGGTTAGCCGATAATGCAGGTGCTCGGTCTCAGCTTCAACTAGAACCCCTTCAGGGAGAGGAGGACGTACTAGACATTGGTTTGGATGTTCATGGTCTGTCCGATGACGAGGTTGAGTCTCTGCTGAGTCCGGCTGCTGCTGCTGCGCCAGCAGACCCGGGCGACATGTCTTTTTTCTCTCTTTGCCGCCGTGCAGCTGACACCCTGGACGTGGAATGGCCCTCCCCACCTCCTGCGGAGAAGCCATCGCGATTCGCGGGATTTTATCTCCCCTCGGAGCCGGCCGCACGCAGTCAAACACCATCTACCCATGTTCCCAGACTTTGTCTCTGAGTTGACGTCTTCATGGAACAAACCACTGTCCACCCGCGTCATGGTACCGGGTTATGGACAGTATCTGGACCTGGAAGGCGCCGAAAAAGCCGGACTGGTGAATATTCCGCCTATGTAACCGTCTTTGGCAGCATATCTGGCCCCGTCCCAAAATCATGGTGCGGTGGTCCAACATCGCTTCCAACTAAGCACTGTAGGTTCTCCGATGCTCAATTGCAGAAAATCCACAAGGCTCAAGCGACCACTGCTCGTGCCCTGAGCTCCATTACCATGCTGCAAACATACCAAGCTATGCGCTTGGCGGAGCTTGGAGCCGCAACACCGCCGGAGAGCCCTGTGATGCCACTCTTGAATGAGGTGAGAATCACCGCTGACTACATCCTCCGTGTATCCCGCTGTGCAGCTCTGTCATTGGGCACAGGGATGGCATCAACGGTGGTTGCGCAAAGGCACCTGTGGCTGACGCTCTCTGACATCCCGGATAGGGATAGATCCGTCTACCTGGATGAACCGGTGGTAGCCGACGGGCTGTTTGGGCAATCTCTCGACGCCATACAGGCGAAATTTGAGCTGAGGAAAAAGCAGGCCGAAGCACTGCGCAGTATCATCAGTATCATCCCCAGGCGAGATGTGAGACCCAAATCCAGCTCGGGCACTCGCAAACCAGCTGTACCGGCTATAGCTGTAGGGCTATAACCACCCAAAACTCCAGTTGATATTGAGTGACAAATACAGAAATTATACAAATAAATCACAGCAAAAGCAACAAAGTGAAACTTTTGCGTATTATGGTTTTTTTTCATAAAATTACTACATCACTTGCTACAGGCTATGTGTTGATTTGAGAAAGCATATAGTTAAGTGTTTAATCAATCATTATTATATTTTTTGTTTGATAACAGATTCCTTTGATAATGAACTATCATCTGTACTACACGCGCCATCACTACTGTATATTTGTTTATTGCGGTTTAAAATGACCTAATCCTATATTTTAAGATGTCAAGACATTTTCACTATTACCGTTGTTTTGCCCATGTCTTTAGCCTCTATTTTGCACAGCATCAGAACTCAGTTGTGGTGAATTATTTATCTTAGAAATTGTATAGTAACAGTACATTTAGTTGTACAGTCAAACATGTTTATTCATACTACAAACACAAGCTCTCAAGACAACATAACGCCAGGTTACAAATAAATGAACATTAGCTTATAAACTTTTGGTTTCCCCGCAGTCATTTAATGTAAACAAAACAGAAGCTAACTTTATTGGTAGTTTGAAATAATCATATAACTGTGCCTTTTCTTTCTAACTGGTCTTCTCTTTTGACCAGCTTTATATTTGGAAAAAAACATTAACGCTGTTGGCAATGGCATCGGCAGAGCCTCAAGATATACATGTAATTATCTTTAAAATCGTTAGCAGTTTGTTTTGAAAGTTGTCTGAATTGCTTATTTATTTAACTTATCTAAATTGCTAACTTTTTTATAGGGCATTGTACAACAAGAGTTTATATCCAGACTGATTATGAAATTGGAGACAGCCCTCGGAAGAACACCTCTCGACACAGATTTTTTGGAATTTGCATGTCGTCAGGAGCTGTATCTCTGGGAAGCACTTTCTAGACACGTGGATGTCCCAGCAGAAATCATACAGGCCATACAATATTAATCTCGTTTGGCGTCTGTTAGTGGCACATGTGTCTGACCTGAAACCCACTGGAAGAAACCTGGCACTGACAATTGCTTTGCTCCACAAGCATTAGATGGGCTCCCATCTTGATTCTCTGTTCCTGGAGGGACAAAATAATGTCACAAAAATACCATACATTTTTGTTGCACCCTTATGCACCATGTGTGAGCTAATGAATGTACAATGTGTAAATCTGCTTCTCAAAACATGTATTTACATATTAAACTACTTAATTTTTCTTTGCAAAATAGGAGATTGTTTTCTGAACAGTTTTTTTTAGGGTTACCAGTGGAATTTATGAAGTGGCCAGTGCTCTGTAGCTACCTTGGCCTTCCAGGATTTGCAAGAAGTCCTGCAAAAAGTTGATAATGTTTACTTCCTTTCGGTGTCTTACTGATCCCTTTCCACTGAACTCAGGAGACAGAGCCTGTAGAATGAAGTGTGCATCCACCTACAAAATATGTTTTTAAAAAATGTGTGAATTAGAAAAGATTTACCTACCAATCAAATAAGTCAGTGCAGTGATATTAGTACACAGCCTGAGGTTACTACTTTTACCACTTTCACAACTGTAGCTGCAACAGTGCAAAAATGCTGCTTATGTAAAATCAAGAAACATTGCAAACAAAGGACAAGGAAAGCACAATAAAAACAGCAAATAAAATCAGTACAAAAATAAAAGCAGGTTGTGCCAAAAGCCAAAGAAAAGAAATGTGTTTTCAGAAAGGTTTTAAAAGTGGACAGTGAAGGGGCCTATAGAATTTTTACTTACTTCTTTTAGGTTTCCGGGAAGGAAGAGCGGCTGGAAAACCTGGTGATGATGTGGCACCAGCTCATCTAAACCATTGATAGCCAGTCCTTCCCTAAGCTTAGTTAGCATCGGTATGAGCCTAATCCCTGAATGCAGTCTGATGGCACTAGTAAAACAAATGCAAATCTAGTAATGTTTTTGTAAGTCACAGGGATTTTTTTAATGCTGCATTAACATACTCAATAATAGCCTTTTTCTGATCGCTGTGAATGGGACCTGTGTAGCCACATGCTGCAATGAAAAGTCTCTCAGTGTCTCTCCTGCACCTTCCACCTTAAACAAATCACATCTGTTGGTACCATTTAAGAGTAAAAAATAATATAATAATTTGTTTAATTTACCTTTTGAATCAGATTTTGGATTTCTGTATCAGTCACCTCCAGCAAATCTTCATTTGTTACTTGTCCATGACACAACAAATGGTAGGACCAAGTCGAAAAGAAGTTTGGTGCTGGTCCTCCTTGAACCAAACTGGTGGCAATGACCTCCCCACAGATTCGTAAAGACAGTAAAAAGCCAGTTAGGCTGTATTGCTCTTTAATTGCTGTATGGCATTATATTACACATACCTGTATCTGTTGTCCTGGTAGTAGGAAATACTATATTTAGGGTTTTTGCCCTTATATGCATCTCCTTCAAATAAATTCAACTCAAGGCCTCACATCATTTCTATGAAGAAAACAGTTTGCCATTTACAAATCCTTTCTAAGATGGTATCTTGATGTTAGTAAGGATTACATACCGGTAAGAAACTTTCTACGTAGTGCTCCATCATCAATGCCTTGTTCTCCAATAAAGCAAATATGCAGTTGGTTCTTGGGGGAGGCCTGTTTCTGTCTGGCCCACTGTTTCAGACCTCTCTGGTAGAGGTCCTCCCTTGTCACATTAATGTTAAAGGTTTTAGTGGTGTCAATTCTTTCTTGTAGAAACCTCAGGATGTCTGATAAGCTATTGACAACAACAAAAACATATTAAAACAAGTTGTGTAGAAAACCTAGCTAGATACAAAATTGCTAAAAGTGCATACCTGCTCAAGTGCTTTGAGGTGTCATCTGCACCTAGTATGGTGCTGTGAAGATGTTAACATATAAACAAAAAATCTGTTTTAAATCTTTGATAAAACACTCTGAACAATGTATATGGTAAAAACATGTACCTGTGCCTTTCCTTTTCACCACACATGCTGGCATGTATTTGGATAAACTCCTGTGTGAATTCATTATCACACAATGGACATGAAACCTATTATAGACATAATTTCAAAATAACTAGCGAACAAGCAATCATAGGAACTCTATACTGACTAGCATCAAAGTTGCTTAAAACTTTTTGTATATTGCTTCTTTGCATGTTCCATGTTTTCTGTTGTACCCTTTTGGTTATTTACAGCTCTGTCATCTTACATTTTTGTCAGATCCCACTGGAGAACTGGGTGGCTATAGGAAAAATTATAACACACGTGTATTTATGAAAAGAAAAAATATACTTTAGCTAAGTACAGCACTGCCATATACTTATACTGACAGCAGAGTCCGCAGGATTAATGGTCACCTATATAATTACAGATGATCAATTTAAAGAAATAAGGTATGGGAGATACAATGACTTTAGATGTGATTAAAAACTCACAGTTGTATCATCTTCCAAGACAATTACTTCACGGTCACTATAAAAGACAAATCAGTAATAAAGTGTACACATATGTACATTCACACATTAAACATTTTGTTTATATCATATACCTCATTGATGTCTGGTGTACTGAAGCAGTTCTGTACATGAACAGAGAGAAGCTGGAGTGGGATGTGTTCATGACACGAAGAACATCGTGCTCTAGGCATGGCCTGGAACTCCTTTGCTGAAAAAGGGAGGGGAATTGTGTCCAGCACCTGTTGTATAGGCATTATATACAGACACCCACGGCCTCCCCAGGTCTTTACAAGACTGCTGCCTGTATACACCATCTCTTCTGGGGTGATCACATTGAGCTTTCTTTGGCTCGATCCTCCTGTTGTTAAAAATTTACAAAATCATTAACCCCTCACATACATGTTGAAAATATCAAGTAATATTATTTATTAATATTTAGGTTTTGATTTTACCCATAGCTTTATGGATTAACCAGCCCCCTTTTAAATCCTTCATTTTTGGATATGTCTCACAAAGAATGTCTAAGATCTGTCAAAAATCATATGGACGATTACTACATTAAAATAGTTGAGCAAACATTGTACTTTTTAAAATGCGAAAATGGCACTCAGAAACAGTTAAGGCAAATAAAAATAAAAAAATCCAAAGAAAAACAGACAAGTGTACAAATAAAATATATCTGATGTATCAACAGTGTGTAAATATATGTTAAAAAAAGTAGTATGCAGAAACTTCAGAGGGTGCTGCATAAGATACTAAGCAATTGGAAAGTGCAAGCAAAGACTTGGTGTTCTCCTGCTCCCATTAAAGCATTTGCAGAGAATGATGATGATGAAAATATCTCCTTGTGATTTGCATCCTCAGGAATTTGAACTGTCTTCTTTCCTAACCCAGCTTGAAGAAGGGTTAGCTCCTCAGAATGTTTTGGTGTTTTTTCTGTGGGTTTGTGTAAAAGGAAAAAAGCCACCAGTGTTCTCTTTATTTCTGCTCTCTTTACCGCCATTCCATTTTTGTCTTTAAAAAGACCTGGAAAACATCTGGACAACTTCAAAGTTAATTAAGAGCTTCACATATATTCTCCACTCTCGGAGAATTTGTCAAAATACAGCGATATAACACATCCTTGGAAATGTTTTTCCAAACCTGGCCATGTTTCGCTGAATTGGGGTGGAACATGAGGGTGCCTCACTATGTCCCTGTCATCCTGTTGCCTCTCCCCCTGTTCCCTGTCCCCTAGCCTAGACATGGCGATTGACTGAGCTTTACTGCAACTAATTATATGTGCTCTTTTTCAGACTCTAACCTTGAAAACTGGCTCAGAGTTGATCTGTTCTTTCTTTCTAGGTGAAACGACTAAAGGAGCTACATCCATTAACATTTACTTTTCCTTCCCATAGAAAGTACTCCTGGATCAGTACTTCTTTGTTCTCTTTGTGTCTCTGCTCTGTTCTTTCTCTCAAACCCCGAGGCGGTTGTGGCAGATGGCCGCTCACACTGAGCCTGGTTTTGCTGGAGGTTTCTTCCTGTTAAAAGGGAGTTTTTCCTCTCTACTGTCGCTACATGCATGCTTAGTATGAGGGATTGCTGCAAAGTCAACCCCAGTGACTGTCCACTGTCTCTACATGGTCATCCGGGAGGAGTGAATGCTGTAAAGTCACTGACTGGATGCAATGTGCTGGGTTTCCTTAGATAGAAAAACCTTTTATCTAATTTGAATAAAAAGCTAACTCCGACTGCACTGTTCAATGGTTAGGACTAATTGGAATGTATGTACCTGACTGTTGTGAAGTGCCTTGAGACAATATGTGTTGTGAATTGGCGCTATATAAATAAAACTGAATTGAATTGAATTGCAGAGACTTTAATCCTACTGCTATAATTGTATAATTTCTGTATTTGTCACTCAATATCAAATGGAGTTTTGGGTGGTTATAGCCCTTGTATCCCCTGCTGATTCCTTTCGCAGAAGGCAGCTAAATGTTAGCTTAACCTATTAGCTACTGAATGTTTTAACCTGTTAAACTGTCTTTTTCCAGACCAAGAAATATTGTGAATTTTGAATAAATACATGTATGATCCGATACAACTATGAAACATGCATAATGTTCTATGATAAATAAAGCCCTTAATGACCAAACTCCCTTTCCTGAAAAAAGGGCTTAGGCCCTGTCTGAGCAACAACATTTATTTGTAACTGACACTAAGTTACAAATAAATGTCTAGAGTTTTGAAAATATAGACCAAATTTGATAACTGTTAATGTGAGAGATGGTGTAGGTACCAGATATGCTCGGGTGGTCGGATCGGCTCGGGGCCCTACGCCTGCTGATGATGTCACACTATCTGATTGGCTAAACATTGGCAGTGACATCACAGCCAGCAATGACTTTGATCCTCCAAACCAGAGCCAATCAGAAGCAGGAAACGGCACAGTCTGATTTGCATACGGCCCTTTAAAAGCAGCCCCTCTGTGCTCATTTGTTTACTAACTTTCTTTTCTCTTCTTTGCAGGTACACCTCAAAAATAACCAAAGCAATATCGGTTCTCTCTCGAGAACTAGCTCTGTCGGCTTGGCTTAGGCCCTGTCTGAGCAACAACATTTATTTGTAACTGACACTAACTGACACTAAGTTACAAATAAATGTCTGGAGTTTTGAAAATATAGACCAAATTTGATAACTCTTAATATGAGAGACGGTGTAGGTACCAGATCTGCTCGGGTGGTCGGATATGCTAGGGGCTCTACGTCTGCTGATGACGTCACACTATCTGATTGGCTGAACATTGGCACGATGACGTAAAACATTGTGGTTGGTCCGGACAACCTACTGACGTACCTTTGGGGGGGATTGCCTTTTGTATGAAACATGGACGACTTTTAAAATAAATCTCCCATTACCCTTCGAAAGGAACTTACCACAGCCTAACCACCACTTCTAAAAATCCCGAGAGCAGAATCAGTGTAAAGAATCAATGAAGTGTGAGGTTTAAAGTTAAATGTATGCACTTTAGGGTCGGAGGTCACTGCCTTTATTAATATTTGTATCAACAGAGAGATGTAAACACTGGAACTGATATGTGGTCTAATGTATTTGTTTTTTTGGCATGATAAGGTATAATTGATATTTGGTCTAACAAATAATAGTGCCAGATACACACCATAAACAAACTGACTTCATAAAGAGCCAGTTTTGTGTACTTCTGACGCTACTTCTGCAGCAGTCCTGAGTCGTTGCACAGCAACGATGCACCCGTGTCATGTGACAGTCACGTGATGTACGATCCAGTGATATGTATTAAAGAACTCAACCACATGTCACAGAGTGACATCAGAGCCAGCAATGACTTTGATCCTTCCGACCAGAGCCAATCAGAAGCAGGCAACGGCACAGTCTGATGTGCATACGGCCTCTATAAAAGCAGCCCTTCTGTGCCTCATTTGTTTACTAACTTTCTCTTCTCTTCTTTGCAGGTACTCCTCAAAAATAATCAAAGCAATATCGGTTCTCTCTAGAGAACCAGCTCTGTCGGCTTGGCTTAGGCCCTGTCTGAGCAACAACATTTATTTGTAACTGACACTAAGTTACAAATAAATGTCTAGAGTTTTGAAAATATAGACCAAATTTGAAAACTGTTAATGTGAGAGACGATGTAGGTACCAGATCTGCTCGAGTGGCCAGATCTGCTCGGGGACCTACGCCTGCTGATGATGTAACACTATCTGATTGGCTAAACATTGGCAGTGACATCACAGCCAGCAATCCCTTTGATCCTCCAAACCAGAGCCAATCAGAAGCAGCCAACGGCACAGTCTGATTTGCATATGGCCCCTTTAAAAGCAGCCACTCTGCGCTCATTTGTTTACTAACTTTCTCTTCTCTTCTTTGCAAGTACACCTCAAAAATAACCAAAGCAATATCGGTTCTCTCTCGAGAACTAGCTCTGTCGGCTTGGCTTAGGCCCTGTCTGAGCAACAACATTTATTTGTAACTGACACTAATTGATACTAAGTTACAAATAAATGTCTGGAGTTTTGAAAATATAGACCAAATTTGATAACTCTTAATATGAGAGATGGTGTAGGTACCAGATCTGCTCGGGTGGTCGGATATGCTAGGGGCTCTACGTCTGCTGATGACGTCACACTATCTGATTGGCTGAACATTGGCACGATGACGTAAAACATTGTGGTTGGTCCGGACAACCTACTGACGTACCTTTGGGGGGGATTGCCTTTTGTATGAAACATGGACGACTTTTAAAATAAATCTCCCATTACCCTTCGAAAGGAACTTACCACAGCCTAACCACCACTTCTAAAAATCCCGAGAGCAGAATCAGTGTAAAGAATCAATGAAGTGTGAGGTTTAAAGTTAAATGTATGCACTTTAGGGTCGGAGGTCACTGCCTTTTATTAATATTTGTATCAACAGAGAGATGTAAACACTGGAACTGATATGTGGTCTAATATATTTGTTTTTTTGGCATGATAAGGTATAATTGATATTTGGTCTAACAAATAATAGTGCCAGATACACACCATAAACAAACTGACTTCATAAAGAGCCAGTTTTGTGTACTTCTGACGCTACTTCTGCAGCAGTCCTGAGTCGTTGCACAGCAACGATGCACCCGTGTCATGTGACAGTCACGTGATGTACGATCCAGTGATATGTATTAAAGAACTCAACCACATGTCACAGAGTGACATCAGATCCAGCAATGACTTTGATCCTCCGACTTGAGCCAATCAGAAGCAGGCAACGGCACAGTCTGATGTGCATACAGCCTCTATAAAAGCAGCCCTTCTGTGCTCATTTGTTTACTAACTTTCTCTTCTCTTCTTTGAAGTTACTCCTAAAAAATAATCAAAGCAATATCGGTTCTCTCTAGAGAACCAGCTCTGTCGGCTTGGCTTAGGCCCTGTCTGAGCAACAACATTTATTTGTAACTGACACTAAGTTACAAATAAATGTCTAGAGTTTTGAAAATATAGACCAAATTTTAAAACTGTTAATGTGAGAGACGATGTAGGTACCAGATCTGCTCGAGTGGTCAGATCTGCTCAGGGACCTACACCTGCTGATGATGTAACACTATCTGATTGGCTAAACATTGGCGGTGACATCAGAGCCAGCAATGACTTTGATCCTCCAAACCAGAGCCAATCAGAAGCAGCCAACGGCACAGTCCGATTTGCATACGGCCCCTTTAAAAGCAGCCCCTCTGCGCTCATTTGTTTACTAACTTTCTCTTCTCTTCTTTGCAAGTACACCTAAAAAATAACCAAAGCAATATCGGTTCTCTCTCGAGAACTAGCTCTGTCGGCTTGGCTTAGGCCCTGTCTGAGCAACAACATTTATTTGTAACTGACACTAACTGACATTAAGTTACAAATAAATGTCTGGAGTTTTGAAAATATTGACCAAATTTGATAACTCTTAATATGAGAGACGGTGTAGGTACCAGATCTGCTCGGGTGGTCGGATATGCTAGGGGCTCTACGTCTGCTGATGACGTCACACTATCTGATTGGCTGAACATTGGCACGATGACGTAAAACATTGTGGTTGGTCCGGACAACCTACTGACGTACCTTTGGGGGGGATTGCCTTTTGTATGAAACATGGACGACTTTTAAAATAAATCTCCCATTACCCTTCGAAAGGAACTTACCACAGCCTAACCACCACTTCTAAAAATCCCGAGAGCAGAATCAGTGTAAAGAATCAATGAAGTGTGAGGTTTAAAGTTAAATGTATGCACTTTAGGGTCGGAGGTCACTGCCTTTATTAATATTTGTATCAACAGAGAGATGTAAACACTGGAACTGATATGTGGTCTAATATATTTGTTTTTTTGGCATGATAAGGTATAAGTGATATTTGGTCTAACAAATAATAGTGCCAGATACACACCATAAACAAACTGACTTCATAAAGAGCCAGTTTTGTGTACTTCTGACGCTACTTCTGCAGCAGTCCTGAGTCGTTGCACAGCAACGATGCACCCGTGTCATGTGACAGTCACGTGATGTACGATCCAGTGATATGTATTAAAGAACTCAACCACATGTCACAGAGTGACATCAGAGCCAGCAATCCCTTTGATCCTCCAAACCAGAGCCAATCAGAAGCAGGCAACGGCACAGTCTGATGTGCATACGGCCTCTATAAAAGCAGCCCTTCTGTGCTCATTTGTTTACTAACTTTCTCTTCTCTTCTTTGAAGTTACTCCTAAAAAATAATCAAAGCAATATCGGTTCTCTCTAGAGAACCAGCTCTGTCGGCTTGGCTTAGGCCCTGTCTGAGCAACAACATTTATTTGTAACTGACACTAAGTTACAAATAAATGTCTAGAGTTTTGAAAATATAGACCAAATTTGAAAACTGTTAATGTGAGAGATGGGGTAGGTACCAGATCTGCTCGAGTGGCCAGATCTGCTCGGGGACCTACACCTGCTGATGATGTAACACTATCTGATTGGCTAAACATTGGCGGTGACATCAGAGCCAGCAATGACTTTGATCCTCAAAACCAGAGCCAATCAGAAGCAGCCAACGGCACAGTCTGATTTGCATACGGCCCCTTTAAAAGCAGCCCCTCTGCGCTCATTTGTTTACTAACTTTCTCTTCTCTTCTTTGCAGTTACACCTCAAAAATAACCAAAGCAATATCGGTTCTCTCTCGAGAACTAGCTCTGTCGGCTTGGCTTAGGCCCTGTCTGAGCAACAACATTTATTTGTAACTGACACTAACTGACAGTAAGTTACAAATAAATGTCTGGAGTTTTGAAAATATTGACCAAATTTGATAACTCTTAATATGAGAGACGGTGTAGGTACCAGATCTGCTCGGGTGGTCGGATATGCTAGGGGCTCTACGTCTGCTGATGACGTCACACTATCTGATTGGCTGAACATTGGCACGATGACGTAAAACATTGTGGTTGGTCCGGACAACCTACTGACGTACCTTTGGGGGGGATTGCCTTTTGTATGAAACATGGACGACTTTTAAAATAAATCTCCCATTACCCTTCGAAAGGAACTTACCACAGCCTAACCACCACTTCTAAAAATCCCGAGAGCAGAATCAGTGTAAAGAATCAATGAAGTGTGAGGTTTAAAGTTAAATGTATGCACTTTAGGGTCGGAGGTCACTGCCTTTTATTAATATTTGTATCAACAGAGAGATGTAAACACTGGAACTGATATGTGGTCTAATATATTTGTTTTTTTGGCATGATAAGGTATAAGTGATATTTGGTCTAACAAATAATAGTGCCAGATACACACCATAAACAAACTGACTTCATAAAGAGCCAGTTTTGTGTACTTCTGACGCTACTTCTGCAGCAGTCCTGAGTCGTTGCACAGCGACGATGCACCCGTGTCATGTGACAGTCACGTGATGTACGATCCAGTGATATGTATTAAAGAAGTCAACCACATGTCACAGAGTGACATCAGAGCCAGCAATGACTTTGATCCTCCGACCAGAGCCAATCAGAAGCAGGCAACGGCACAGTCTGATGTGCATACGGCCTCTATAAAAGCAGCCCTTCTGTGCTCATTTGTTTACTAACTTTCTCTTCTCTTCTTTGAAGTTACTCCTAAAAAATAATCAAAGCAATATCGGTTCTCTCTAGAGAACCAGCTCTGTCGGCTTGGCTTAGGCCCTGTCTGAGCAACAACATTTATTTGTAACTGACACTAAGTTACAAATAAATGTCTAGAGTTTTGAAAATATAGACCAAATTTTAAAACTGTTAATGTGAGAGACGATGTAGGTACCAGATCTGCTCGAGTGGCCAGATCTGCTCGGGGACCTACGCCTGCTGATGATGTAACACTATCTGATTGGCTAAACATTGGCGGTGACATCAGAGCCAGCAATCCCTTTGATCCTCCAAACCAGAGCCAATCAGAAGCAGCCAACGGCACAGTCTGATTTGCATATGGCCCCTTTAAAAGCAGCCACTCTGCGCTCATTTGTTTACTAACTTTCTCTTCTCTTCTTTGCAAGTACACCTCAAAAATAACCAAAGCAATATCGGTTCTCTCTCGAGAACTAGCTCTGTCGGCTTGGCTTAGGCCCTGTCTGAGCAACAACATTTATTTGTAACTGACACTAATTGATACTAAGTTACAAATAAATGTCTAGAGTTTTGAAAATATAGACCAAATTTGATAACTCTTAATATGAGAGATGGTGTAGGTACCAGATCTGCTCGGGTGGTCGGATATGCTAGGGGCTCTACGTCTGCTGAGGACGTCACACTATCTGATTGGCTGAACATTGGCACGATGACGTAAAACATTGTGGTTGGTCCGGACAACCTACTGACGTACCTTTGGGGGGGATTGCCTTTTGTATGAAACATGGACGACTTTTAAAATAAATCTCCCATTACCCTTCGAAAGGAACTTACCACAGCCTAACCACCACTTCTAAAAATCCCGAGAGCAGAATCAGTGTAAAGAATCAATGAAGTGTGAGGTTTAAAGTTAAATGTATGCACTTTAGGGTCGGAGGTCACTGCCTTTTATTAATATTTGTATCAACAGAGAGATGTAAACACTGGAACTGATATGTGGTCTAATGTATTTGTATTTTTGGCATGATAAGGTATAATTGATATTTGGTCTAACAAATAATAGTGCCAGATACACACCATAAACAAACTGACTTCATAAAGAGCCAGTTTTGTGTACTTCTGACGCTACTTCTGCAGCAGTCCTGAGTCGTTGCACAGCGACGATGCACCTGTGTCATGTGACAGTCACGTGATGTACGATCCAGTGATATGTATTAAAGAACTCAACCACATGTCACAGAATGACATCAGAGCCAGCAATGACTTTGATCTTCCGACCAGAGCCAATCAGAAGCAGGCAACGGCACAGTCTGATGTGCATACGGCCTCTATAAAAGCAGCCCTTCTGTGCTCATTTGTTTACTAACTTTCTCTTCTCTTCTTTGAAGTTACTCCTAAAAAATAATCAAAGCAATATCGGTTCTCTCTAGAGAACCAGCTCTGTCGGCTTGGCTTAGGCCCTGTCTGAGCAACAACATTTATTTGTAACTGACACTAACTGACACTAAGTTACAAATAAATGTCTAGAGTTTTGAAAATATAGACCAAATTTGAAAACTGTTAATGTGAGAGATGGGGTAGGTACCAGATCTGCTCGAGTGGCCAGATCTGCTCGGGGACCTAAGCCTGCTGATGATGTAACACTATCTGATTGGCTAAACATTGGCGGTGACATCAGAGCCAGCAATCCCTTTGATCCTCCAAACCAGAGCCAATCAGAAGCAGCCAACGGCACAGTCCGATTTGCATACGGCCCCTTTAAAAGCAGCCCCTCTGCGCTCATTTGTTTACTAACTTTCTCTTCTCTTCTTTGCAAGTACACCTCAAAAATAACCAAAGCAATATCGGTTCTCTCTCGAGAACTAGCTCTGTCGGCTTGGCTTAGGCCCTGTCTGAGCAACAACATTTATTTGTAACTGACACTAACTGACACTAAGTTACAAATAAATGTCTGGAGTTTTGAAAATATTGACCAAATTTGATAACTCTTAATATGAGAGACGGTGTAGGTACCAGATCTGCTCGGGTGGTCGGATATGCTAGGGGCTCTACGTCTGCTGATGACGTCACACTATCTGATTGGCTGAACATTGGCACGATGACGTAAAACATTGTGGTTGGTCCGGACAACCTACTGACGTACCTTTGGGGGGGATTGCCTTTTGTATGAAACATGGACGACTTTTAAAATAAATCTCCCATTACCCTTCGAAAGGAACTTACCACAGCCTAACCACCACTTCTAAAAATCCCGAGAGCAGAATCAGTGTAAAGAATCAATGAAGTGTGAGGTTTAAAGTTAAATGTATGCACTTTAGGGTCGGAGGTCACTGCCTTTATTAATATTTGTATCAACAGAGAGATGTAAACACTGGAACTGATATGTGGTCTAATATATTTGTTTTTTTGGCATGATAAGGTATAAGTGATATTTGGTCTAACAAATAATAGTGCCAGATACACACCATAAACAAACTGACTTCATAAAGAGCCAGTTTTGTGTACTTCTGACGCTACTTCTGCAGCAGTCCTGAGTCGTTGCACAGCAACGATGCACCCGTGTCATGTGACAGTCACGTGATGTACGATCCAGTGATATGTATTAAAGAACTCAACCACATGTCACAGAATGACATCAGAGCCAGCAATGACTTTGATCTTCCGACCAGAGCCAATCAGAAGCAGGCAACGGCACAGTCTGATGTGCATACGGCCTCTATAAAAGCAGCCCTTCTGTGCTCATTTGTTTACTAACTTTCTCTTCTCTTCTTTGAAGTTACTCCTAAAAAATAATCAAAGCAATATCGGTTCTCTCTAGAGAACCAGCTCTGTCGGCTTGGCTTAGGCCCTGTCTGAGCAACAACATTTATTTGTAACTGACACTAAGTTACAAATAAATGTCTAGAGTTTTGAAAATATAGACCAAATTTTAAAACTGTTAATGTGAGAGACGATGGTAGGTACCAGATCTGCTCGAGTGGTCAGATCTGCTCAGGGACCTACACCTGCTGATGATGTAACACTATCTGATTGGCTAAACATTGGCGGTGACATCAGAGCCAGCAATGACTTTGATCCTCCAAACCAGAGCCAATCAGAAGCAGCCAACGGCACAGTCTGATTTGCATACGGCCCCTTTAAAAGCAGCCCCTCTGCGATCATTTGTTTACTAACTTTCTCTTCTCTTCTTTGCAGTTACACCTCAAAAATAACCAAAGCAATATCGGTTCTCTCTCGAGAACTAGCTCTGTCGGCTTGGCTTAGGCCCTGTCTGAGCAACAACATTTATTTGTAACTGACACTAACTGACACTAAGTTACAAATAAATGTCTAGAGTTTTGAAAATATAGACCAAATTTGAAAACTGTTAATGTGAGAGATGGGGTAGGTACCAGATCTGCTCGAGTGGCCAGATCTGCTCGGGGACCTACGCCTGCTGATGATGTAACACTATCTGATTGGCTAAACATTGGCGGTGACATCAGAGCCAGCAATCCCTTTGATCCTCCAAACCAGAGCCAAACAGAAGCAGCCAACGGCACAATCTGATTTGCATACGGCCCCTTTAAAAGCAGCCCCTCTGCGCTCATTTGTTTACTAACTTTCTCTTCTCTTCTTTGCAAGTACACCTCAAAAATAACCAAAGCAATATCGGTTCTCTCTCGAGAACTAGCTCTGTCGGCTTGGCTTAGGCCCTGTCTGAGCAACAACATTTATTTGTAACTGACACTAACTGACACTAAGTTACAAATAAATGTCTGGAGTTTTGAAAATATTGACCAAATTTGATAACTCTTAATATGAGAGACGGTGTAGGTACCAGATCTGCTCGGGTGGTCGGATATGCTAGGGGCTCTACGTCTGCTGATGACGTCACACTATCTGATTGGCTGAACATTGGCACGATTACGTAAAACATTGTGGTTGGTCCGGACAACCTACTGACGTACCTTTGGGGGGGATTGCCTTTTGTATGAAACATGGACGACTTTTAAAATAAATCTCCCATTACCCTTCGAAAGGAACTTACCACAGCCTAACCACCACTTCTAAAAATCCCGAGAGCAGAATCAGTGTAAAGAATCAATGAAGTGTGAGGTTTAAAGTTAAATGTATGCACTTTAGGGTCGGAGGTCACTGCCTTTATTAATATTTGTATCAACAGAGAGATGTAAACACTGGAACTGATATGTGGTCTAATGTATTTGTTTTTTTGGCATGATAAGGTATAAGTGATATTTGGTCTAACAAATAATAGTGCCAGATACACACCATAAACAAACTGACTTCATAAAGAGCCAGTTTTGTGTACTTCTGACGCTACTTCTGCAGCAGTCCTGAGTCGTTGCACAGCAACGATGCACCCGTGTCATGTGACAGTCACGTGATGTACGATCCAGTGATATGTATTAAAGAACTCAACCACATGTCACAGAATGACATCAGAGCCAGCAATGACTTTGATCTTCCGACCAGAGCCAATCAGAAGCAGGCAACGGCACAGTCTGATGTGCATACGGCCTCTATAAAAGCAGCCCTTCTGTGCTCATTTGTTTACTAACTTTCTCTTCTCTTCTTTGAAGTTACTCCTAAAAAATAATCAAAGCAATATCGGTTCTCTCTAGAGAACCAGCTCTGTCGGCTTGGCTTAGGCCCTGTCTGAGCAACAACATTTATTTGTAACTGACACTAAGTTACAAATAAATGTCTAGAGTTTTGAAAATATAGACCAAATTTCAAAACTGTTAATGTGAGAGACGATGTAGGTACCAGATCTGCTCGAGTGGTCAGATCTGCTCAGGGACCTACACCTGCTGATGATGTAACACTATCTGATTGGCTAAACATTGGCGGTGACATCAGAGCCAGCAATCCCTTTGATCCTCCAAACCAGAGCCAATCAGAAGCAGCCAACGGCACAGTCCGATTTGCATACGGCCCCTTTAAAAGCAGCCCCTCTGCGCTCATTTGTTTACTAACTTTCTCTTCTCTTCTTTGCAAGTACACCTCAAAAATAACCAAAGCAATATCGGTTCTCTCTCGAGAACTAGCTCTGTCGGCTTGGCTTAGGCCCTGTCTGAGCAACAACATTTATTTGTAACTGACACTAACTGACACTAAGTTACAAATAAATGTCTGGAGTTTTGAAAATATTGACCAAATTTGATAACTCTTAATATGAGAGACGGTGTAGGTACCAGATCTGCTCGGGTGGTCGGATATGCTAGGGGCTCTACGTCTGCTGATGACGTCACACTATCTGATTGGCTGAACATTGGCACGATTACGTAAAACATTGTGGTTGGTCCGGACAACCTACTGACGTACCTTTGGGGGGGATTGCCTTTTGTATGAAACATGGACGACTTTTAAAATAAATCTCCCATTACCCTTCGAAAGGAACTTACCACAGCCTAACCACCACTTCTAAAAATCCCGAGAGCAGAATCAGTGTAAAGAATCAATGAAGTGTGAGGTTTAAAGTTAAATGTATGCACTTTAGGGTCGGAGGTCACTGCCTTTATTAATATTTGTATCAACAGAGAGATGTAAACACTGGAACTGATATGTGGTCTAATGTATTTGTTTTTTTGGCATGATAAGGTATAAGTGATATTTGGTCTAACAAATAATAGTGCCAGATACACACCATAAACAAACTGACTTCATAAAGAGCCAGTTTTGTGTACTTCTGACGCTACTTCTGCAGCAGTCCTGAGTCGTTGCACAGCGACGATGCACCCGTGTCATGTGACAGTCACGTGATGTACGATCCAGTGATATGTATTAAAGAACTCAACCACATGTCACAGAATGACATCAGAGCCAGCAATGACTTTGATCTTCCGACCAGAGCCAATCAGAAGCAGGCAACGGCACAGTCTGATGTGCATACGGCCTCTATAAAAGCAGCCCTTCTGTGCTCATTTGTTTACTAACTTTCTCTTCTCTTCTTTGAAGTTACTCCTAAAAAATAATCAAAGCAATATCGGTTCTCTCTAGAGAACCAGCTCTGTCGGCTTGGCTTAGGCCCTGTCTGAGCAACAACATTTATTTGTAACTGACACTAACTGACACTAAGTTACAAATAAATGTCTAGAGTTTTGAAAATATAGACCAAATTTGAAAACTGTTAATGTGAGAGATGGGGTAGGTACCAGATCTGCTCGAGTGGCCAGATCTGCTCGGGGACCTAAGCCTGCTGATGATGTAACACTATCTGATTGGCTAAACATTGGCGGTGACATCAGAGCCAGCAATCCCTTTGATCCTCCAAACCAGAGCCAATCAGAAGCAGCCAACGGCACAGTCCGATTTGCATACGGCCCCTTTAAAAGCAGCCCCTCTGCGCTCATTTGTTTACTAACTTTCTCTTCTCTTCTTTGCAAGTACACCTCAAAAATAACCAAAGCAATATCGGTTCTCTCTCGAGAACTAGCTCTGTCGGCTTGGCTTAGGCCCTGTCTGAGCAACAACATTTATTTGTAACTGACACTAACTGACATTAAGTTACAAATAAATGTCTGGAGTTTTGAAAATATTGACCAAATTTGATAACTCTTAATATGAGAGACGGTGTAGGTACCAGATCTGCTCGGGTGGTCGGATATGCTAGGGGCTCTACGTCTGCTGATGACGTCACACTATCTGATTGGCTGAACATTGGCACGATTACGTAAAACATTGTGGTTGGTCCGGACAACCTACTGACGTACCTTTGGGGGGGATTGCCTTTTGTATGAAACATGGACGACTTTTAAAATAAATCTCCCATTACCCTTCGAAAGGAACTTACCACAGCCTAACCACCACTTCTAAAAATCCCGAGAGCAGAATCAGTGTAAAGAATCAATGAAGTGTGAGGTTTAAAGTTAAATGTATGCACTTTAGGGTCGGAGGTCACTGCCTTTATTAATATTTGTATCAACAGAGAGATGTAAACACTGGAACTGATATGTGGTCTAATATATTTGTTTTTTTGGCATGATAAGGTATAAGTGATATTTGGTCTAACAAATAATAGTGCCAGATACACACCATAAACAAACTGACTTCATAAAGAGCCAGTTTTGTGTACTTCTGACGCTACTTCTGCAGCAGTCCTGAGTCGTTGCACAGCAACGATGCACCCGTGTCATGTGACAGTCACGTGATGTACGATCCAGTGATATGTATTAAAGAACTCAACCACATGTCACAGAGTGACATCAGAGCCAGCAATGACTTTGATCTTCCGACCAGAGCCAATCAGAAGCAGGCAACGGCACAGTCTGATGTGCATACGGCCTCTATAAAAGCAGCCCTTCTGTGCTCATTTGTTTACTAACTTTCTCTTCTCTTCTTTGAAGTTACTCCTAAAAATAATCAAAGCAATATCGGTTCTCTCTAGAGAACCAGCTCTGTCGGCTTGGCTTAGGCCCTGTCTGAGCAACAACATTTATTTGTAACTGACACTAAGTTACAAATAAATGTCTAGAGTTTTGAAAATATAGACCAAATTTTAAAACTGTTAATGTGAGAGACGATGTAGGTACCAGATCTGCTCGAGTGGTCAGATCTGCTGAGGGACCTACACTTGCTGATGATGTAACACTATCTGATTGGCTAAACATTGGCGGTGACATCAGAGCCAGCAATGACTTTGATCCTCCAAACCAGAGCCAATCATAAGCAGCCAACGGCACAGTCTGATTTGCATACGGCCCCTTTAAAAGCAGCCCCTCTGCGCTCATTTGTTTACTAACTTTCTCTTCTCTTCTTTGCAGTTACACCTCAAAAATAACCAAAGCAATATCGGTTCTCTCTCGAGAACTAGCTCTGTCGGCTTGGCTTAGGCCCTGTCTGAGCAACAACATTTATTTGTAACTGACACTAACTGACACTAAGTTACAAATAAATGTCTAGAGTTTTGAAAATATAGACCAAATTTGAAAACTGTTAATGTGAGAGATGGGGTAGGTACCAGATCTGCTCGAGTGGCCAGATCTGCTCGGGGACCTACGCCTGCTGATGATGTAACACTATCTGATTGGCTAAACATTGGCGGTGACATCAGAGCCAGCAATCCCTTTGATCCTCCAAACCAGAGCCAAACAGAAGCAGCCAACGGCACAGTCTGATTTGCATATGGCCCCTTTAAAAGCAGCCACTCTGCGCTCATTTGTTTACTAACTTTCTCTTCTCTTCTTTGCAAGTACACCTCAAAAATAACCAAAGCAATATCGGTTCTCTCTCGAGAACTAGCTCTGTCGGCTTGGCTTAGGCCCTGTCTGAGCAACAACATTTATTTGTAACTGACACTAATTGATACTAAGTTACAAATAAATGTCTGGAGTTTTGAAAATATAGACCAAATTTGATAACTCTTAATATGAGAGATGGTGTAGGTACCAGATCTGCTCGGGTGGTCGGATATGCTAGGGGCTCTACGTCTGCTGATGACGTCACACTATCTGATTGGCTGAACATTGGCACGATGACGTAAAACATTGTGGTTGGTCCGGACAACCTACTGACGTACCTTTGGGGGGGATTGCCTTTTGTATGAAACATGGACGACTTTTAAAATAAATCTCCCATTACCCTTCGAAAGGAACTTACCACAGCCTAACCACCACTTCTAAAAATCCCGAGAGCAGAATCAGTGTAAAGAATCAATGAAGTTTGAGGTTTAAAGTTAAATGTATGCACTTTAGGGTCGGAGGTCACTGCCTTTATTAATATTTGTATCAACAGAGAGATGTAAACACTGGAACTGATATGTGGTCTAATATATTTGTTTTTTTGGCATGATAAGGTATAAGTGATATTTGGTCTAACAAATAATAGTGCCAGATACACACCATAAACAAACTGACTTCATAAAGAGCCAGTTTTGTGTACTTCTGACGCTACTTCTGCAGCAGTCCTGAGTCGTTGCACAGCAACGATGCACCCGTGTCATGTGACAGTCACGTGATGTACGATCCAGTGATATGTATTAAAGAACTCAACCACATGTCACAGAAGTGACATCAGAGCCAGCAATGACTTTGATCTTCCGACCAGAGCCAATCAGAAGCAGGCAACGGCACAGTCTGATGTGCATACGGCCTCTATAAAAGCAGCCCTTCTGTGCTCATTTGTTTACTAACTTTCTCTTCTCTTCTTTGAAGTTACTCCTAAAAAATAATCAAAGCAATA
Source organism: Girardinichthys multiradiatus (assembly GCF_021462225.1). Classification (NCBI taxonomy): domain Eukaryota; kingdom Metazoa; phylum Chordata; class Actinopteri; order Cyprinodontiformes; family Goodeidae; genus Girardinichthys; species Girardinichthys multiradiatus. Next base: position 9,227,525 of record NC_061801.1, read on the forward strand.
TCGGTTCTCTCTAGAGAACCAGCTCTGTCGGCTTGGCTTAGGCCCTGTCTGAGCAACAACATTTATTTGTAACTGACACTAACTGACACTAAGTTACAAATAAATGTCTAGAGTTTTGAAAATATAGACCAAATTTGAAAACTGTTAATGTGAGAGATGGGGTAGGTACCAGATCTGCTCGAGTGGCCAGATCTGCTCGGGGACCTAAGCCTGCTGATGATGTAACACTATCTGATTGGCTAAACATTGGCGGTGACATCAGAGCCAGCAATCCCTTTGATCCTCCAAACCAGAGCCAATCAGAAGCAGCCAACGGCACAGTCCGATTTGCATACGGCCCCTTTAAAAGCAGCCCCTCTGCGCTCATTTGTTTACTAACTTTCTCTTCTCTTCTTTGCAAGTACACCTCAAAAATAACCAAAGCAATATCGGTTCTCTCTCGAGAACTAGCTCTGTCGGCTTGGCTTAGGCCCTGTCTGAGCAACAACATTTATTTGTAACTGACACTAACTGACACTAAGTTACAAATAAATGTCTGGAGTTTTGAAAATATTGACCAAATTTGATAACTCTTAATATGAGAGACGGTGTAGGTACCAGATCTGCTCGGGTGGTCGGATATGCTAGGGGCTCTACGTCTGCTGATGACGTCACACTATCTGATTGGCTGAACATTGGCACGATTACGTAAAACATTGTGGTTGGTCCGGACAACCTACTGACGTACCTTTGGGGGGGATTGCCTTTTGTATGAAACATGGACGACTTTTAAAATAAATCTCCCATTACCCTTCGAAAGGAACTTACCACAGCCTAACCACCACTTCTAAAAATCCCGAGAGCAGAATCAGTGTAAAGAATCAATGAAGTGTGAGGTTTAAAGTTAAATGTATGCACTTTAGGGTCGGAGGTCACTGCCTTTATTAATATTTGTATCAACAGAGAGATGTAAACACTGGAACTGATATGTGGTCTAATATATTTGTTTTTTTGGCATGATAAGGTATAAGTGATATTTGGTCTAACAAATAATAGTGCCAGATACACACCATAAACAAACTGACTTCATAAAGAGCCAGTTTTGTGTACTTCTGACGCTACTTCTGCAGCAGTCCTGAGTCGTTGCACAGCAACGATGCACCCGTGTCATGTGACAGTCACGTGATGTACGATCCAGTGATATGTATTAAAGAACTCAACCACATGTCACAGAATGACATCAGAGCCAGCAATGACTTTGATCTTCCGACCAGAGCCAATCAGAAGCAGGCAACGGCACAGTCTGATGTGCATACGGCCTCTATAAAAGCAGCCCTTCTGTGCTCATTTGTTTACTAACTTTCTCTTCTCTTCTTTGAAGTTACTCCTAAAAAATAATCAAAGCAATATCGGTTCTCTCTAGAGAACCAGCTCTGTCGGCTTGGCTTAGGCCCTGTCTGAGCAACAACATTTATTTGTAACTGACACTAAGTTACAAATAAATGTCTAGAGTTTTGAAAATATAGACCAAATTTGAAAACTGTTAATGTGAGAGATGGGGTAGGTACCAGATCTGCTCGAGTGGCCAGATCTGCTCGGGGACCTAAGCCTGCTGATGATGTAACACTATCTGATTGGCTAAACATTGGCGGTGACATCAGAGCCAGCAATCCCTTTGATCCTCCAAACCAGAGCCAATCAGAAGCAGCCAACGGCACAGTCTGATTTGCATACGGCCCCTTTAAAAGCAGCCCCTCTGCGCTCATTTGTTTACTAACTTTCTCTTCTCTTCTTTGCAAGTACACCTCAAAAATAACCAAAGCAATATCGGTTCTCTCTCGAGAACTAGCTCTGTCGGCTTGGCTTAGGCCCTGTCTGAGCAACAACATTTATTTGTAACTGACACTAACTGACACTAAGTTACAAATAAATGTCTGGAGTTTTGAAAATATTGACCAAATTTGATAACTCTTAATATGAGAGACGGTGTAGGTACCAGATCTGCTCGGGTGGTCGGATATGCTAGGGGCTCTACGTCTGCTGATGACGTCACACTATCTGATTGGCTGAACATTGGCACAATGACGTAAAACATTGTGGTTGGTCCGCACAACCTACTGACGTACCTTTGGGGGGGATTGCCTTTTGTATGAAACATGGACGACTTTTAAAATAAATCTCCCATTACCCTTCGAAAGGAACTTACCACAGCCTAACCACCACTTCTAAAAATCCCGAGAGCAGAATCAGTGTAAAGAATCAATGAAGTGTGAGGTTTAAAGTTAAATGTATGCACTTTAGGGTCGGAGGTCACTGCCTTTATTAATATTTGTATCAACAGAGAGATGTAAACACTGGAACTGATATGTGGTCTAATATATTTGTTTTTTTGGCATGATAAGGTATAAGTGATATTTGGTCTAACAAATAATAGTGCCAGATACACACCATAAACAAACTGACTTCATAAAGAGCCAGTTTTGTGTACTTCTGACGCTACTTCTGCAGCAGTCCTGAGTCGTTGCACAGCAACGATGCACCCGTGTCATGTGACAGTCACGTGATGTACGATCCAGTGATATGTATTAAAGAACTCAACCACATGTCACAGAATGACATCAGAGCCAGCAATGACTTTGATCTTCCGACCAGAGCCAATCAGAAGCAGGCAACGGCACAGTCTGATGTGCATACGGCCTCTATAAAAGCAGCCCTTCTGTGCTCATTTGTTTACTAACTTTCTCTTCTCTTCTTTGAAGTTACTCCTAAAAAATAATCAAAGCAATATCGGTTCTCTCTAGAGAACCAGCTCTGTCGGCTTGGCTTAGGCCCTGTCTGAGCAACAACATTTATTTGTAACTGACACTAAGTTACAAATAAATGTCTAGAGTTTTGAAAATATAGACCAAATTTTAAAACTGTTAATGTGAGAGACGATGTAGGTACCAGATCTGCTCGAGTGGTCAGATCTGCTCAGGGACCTACACCTGCTGATGATGTAACACTATCTGATTGGCTAAACATTGGCGGTGACATCAGAGCCAGCAATGACTTTGATCCTCCAAACCAGAGCCAATCAGAAGCAGCCAACGGCACAGTCTGATTTGCATACGGCCCCTTTAAAAGCAGCCCCTCTGCGATCATTTGTTTACTAACTTTCTCTTCTCTTCTTTGCAGTTACACCTCAAAAATAACCAAAGCAATATCGGTTCTCTCTCGAGAACTAGCTCTGTCGGCTTGGCTTAGGCCCTGTCTGAGCAACAACATTTATTTGTAACTGACACTAACTGACACTAAGTTACAAATAAATGTCTAGAGTTTTGAAAATATAGACCAAATTTGAAAACTGTTAATGTGAGAGATGGGGTAGGTACCAGATCTGCTCGAGTGGCCAGATCTGCTCGGGGACCTACGCCTGCTGATGATGTAACACTATCTGATTGGCTAAACATTGGCGGTGACATCAGAGCCAGCAATCCCTTTGATCCTCCAAACCAGAGCCAAACAGAAGCAGCCAACGGCACAGTCTGATTTGCATATGGCCCCTTTAAAAGCAGCCACTCTGCGCTCATTTGTTTACTAACTTTCTCTTCTCTTCTTTGCAAGTACACCTCAAAAATAACCAAAGCAATATCGGTTCTCTCTCGAGAACTAGCTCTGTCGGCTTGGCTTAGGCCCTGTCTGAGCAACAACATTTATTTGTAACTGACACTAATTGATACTAAGTTACAAATAAATGTCTGGAGTTTTGAAAATATTGACCAAATTTGATAACTCTTAATATGAGAGACGGTGTAGGTACCAGATCTGCTCGGGTGGTCGGATATGCTAGGGGCTCTACGTCTGCTGATGACGTCACACTATCTGATTGGCTGAACATTGGCACGATGACGTAAAACATTGTGGTTGGTCCGGACAACCTACTGACGTACCTTTGGGGGGGATTGCCTTTTGTATGAAACATGGACGACTTTTAAAATAAATCTCCCATTACCCTTCGAAAGGAACTTACCACAGCCTAACCACCACTTCTAAAAATCCCGAGAGCAGAATCAGTGTAAAGAATCAATGAAGTGTGAGGTTTAAAGTTAAATGTATGCACTTTAGGGTCGGAGGTCACTGCCTTTATTAATATTTGTATCAACAGAGAGATGTAAACACTGGAACTGATATGTGGTCTAATATATTTGTTTTTTTGGCATGATAAGGTATAAGTGATATTTGGTCTAACAAATAATAGTGCCAGATACACACCATAAACAAACTGACTTCATAAAGAGCCAGTTTTGTGTACTTCTGACGCTACTTCTGCAGCAGTCCTGAGTCGTTGCACAGCAACGATGCACCCGTGTCATGTGACAGTCACGTGATGTACGATCCAGTGATATGTATTAAAGAACTCAACCACATGTCACAGAATGACATCAGAGCCAGCAATGACTTTGATCTTCCGACCAGAGCCAATCAGAAGCAGGCAACGGCACAGTCTGATGTGCATACGGCCTCTATAAAAGCAGCCCTTCTGTGCTCATTTGTTTACTAACTTTCTCTTCTCTTCTTTGAAGTTACTCCTAAAAAATAATCAAAGCAATATCGGTTCTCTCTAGAGAACCAGCTCTGTCGGCTTGGCTTAGGCCCTGTCTGAGCAACAACATTTATTTGTAACTGACACTAACTGACACTAAGTTACAAATAAATGTCTAGAGTTTTGAAAATATAGACCAAATTTGAAAACTGTTAATGTGAGAGATGGGGTAGGTACCAGATCTGCTCGAGTGGCCAGATCTGCTCGGGGACCTAAGCCTGCTGATGATGTAACACTATCTGATTGGCTAAACATTGGCGGTGACATCAGAGCCAGCAATCCCTTTGATCCTCCAAACCAGAGCCAATCAGAAGCAGCCAACGGCACAGTCCGATTTGCATACGGCCCCTTTAAAAGCAGCCCCTCTGCGCTCATTTGTTTACTAACTTTCTCTTCTCTTCTTTGCAAGTACACCTCAAAAATAACCAAAGCAATATCGGTTCTCTCTCGAGAACTAGCTCTGTCGGCTTGGCTTAGGCCCTGTCTGAGCAACAACATTTATTTGTAACTGACACTAACTGACACTAAGTTACAAATAAATGTCTGGAGTTTTGAAAATATTGACCAAATTTGATAACTCTTAATATGAGAGACGGTGTAGGTACCAGATCTGCTCGGGTGTT